>NC_089201.1:1571901-1883803 GCF_963930695.1 Labrus bergylta | reverse complement strand
GTTTCACTGTCGCTGGACCCCCACCATAACGTGTAGCATTTCTCTTCAAACTATGCATAGTATAGTAAAGTCAAGGCAAAGGTCTTTTGAAATCAATACCTAGGCGATTACACCTCTCTGCTGTTAACTCTAGATTTGTGTTTGTCCTCGGGCAGCTCAGAGCAAACGGATGCTTTGGTTGACCCTGTGATGTTAAACAGTCATGTCATGCTTACATGCTCCTGTAATGAGTCTTGTTTGACTGTTCACTAAACCTGCTTTCTCTCATGGCCTCAGGCTCTTCCTGCTTGGTTAAGGTCATTTATAAAACCAGCCTCCTTCATCCGTCTCAGAATACAGAATGGCTCCATCACCTTGACAGACTGACTAGTGAGGACATATCATCTATATTTACAGAATCTGCACAAAGTGTTTTAGGTAAGCCAGTCCATTCTGCTTTCCTGAATGGAGTCACCAGTTTTCAGTGATGGTGTTCACCTTGCTGCATACAGACCCAGTCTTCCTCTGTCAGTGACAAATAAAAAGGAAACTCCTGGAGGGTTTGAGGAGTCTGGCTGCTACCAGTGTTACGGTGATGGAAGCAGTATTGCTTCCCATGGATCTGCTCAACCTGGATATGAGACTTTGGACGCACCACCACACTATGACTTCTATGCCAACACAGAGGTTTGGGGCCGGCGGAGGCGCTTCAGACCATCTCTGTACGAGCTGCATGCAAACTTTGAGGTGAAGAATCTCCTGTTATATCAGCTCATATCATTATCTATTTCATACAACCAGACACATGCAGATCTCACTGTGTTTTTACGTTAATCCGTCTAAATGACTCCTCCAGCTTTTATTTTCTATCCCTCTTTGACTTGGAGTTGATCTAAGTCCTTTGGGTTCTGTCTTAAAACCTGCTGGCTTTTAGAAGTTTGTATATGTTTTGTTGAATTTCTATTTATTTAAGGTGTACATATGAATTGGGTAGCACAACTGCAGTCCTCGTCCTGCTGCCACAGTACTGTTTGTGTGTCTATTTTTGTAATTTTCCTTTTACACATCCATTTCTACATAAAAATTTGAATTACTTTACATGGTCTGAACTTGAATTACTGTCCAACAATAGCTGAAGGCACCATTCACAAATCGCCATGAGGCTCAAATGTAATGAGTCATATTTCTGCTGAAATGTGCGCTCACTTTCATGTCGACCAAATCTGTCAAAATAATTGAACTCAACTGACATGAATTTTAACTCATATTGGTCCAAAAAGGGAAAACAAAATGAAAACTGCTCTGTCTCTGGTTGAGTTACTCTTCCATTGTTGCATTTCCTGAAACTTCTTTTTTTCTCACCATAAGAAGTTCTTAGGGTTAAAACAAAGCGTTATAGACTTTGCTGTTTACAAAGATTGATGCTTTGGGGATGTCTTTTCTTTCCTAGAATGACGCCAAACCTCCCATATATGAGGAGACAACAGCTGGACGGATGGAAGGAGGAAACAGCTCTAGGGAAGATGAAGAAGAGCAGAAGGAGCCACCATCTGAGCCCACTCGCTTTGGCTGGGTGCAGGGGGTCATGGTAAATTACACTGGACAAGTCTGGGTGTTACAAAGAGCAATGGACTGAATTTACTGTCCAATAAAAATGCAGGGCCTGATCAATGACAGGGTTGCGTGGCTATCCGTTCGCTTAAAATGTGAAAATGAATTACAAAGACACAGTTCACAATTCACAAACCATGAAGGGGGTTAAATGAACCACTAACTCCGCTGCAGAGGAAACAGCGTCTCTGTGCGTCCGTGCTGGTTGCGAGCCATAGTGCACATTTAGGGAAAATTGGCCCCAATCTATGCATAAAAAGCCTCAATGAAAGAAGTTATTTTCACAAACACTGGTGCTTAGAGCTATATGCATTTAGAGTGGGACAAAAACTCAGTTACAACCAAGTGGTAACTGCCCCAGTTTTTATAAGAAATGTCAAACTGACCACTGACTTTAAAATGAATGATCTGTATATACAGTCAGTAAATATTACTTTGACAACACTATAATAATGACAGGGGTTAAATCAGTGCACCTGTCAGCGGCTCGACACTTCATCTGAATTTGTTTTTACTCACGAGAGTTTTACTCAGAAGCTATGTTTTAAACGATGAAACTCATTTTACATTTTTGAAGTCTGGCACCAAAATAAACCACCCAAAAATGTTCCCCTCCCCTCCTAGTTCATCATCTTTAGTGGAAATAACAGCTCTGTCAGGATTTGTGTGCAGCTCTGCAACAGATTGAAGGTGCAGACAGCTTCTTTCCACATTCCAACAAAAAAAATAGCGCTCATTAGCACTTTATGCTCTGTGAATCAGGCCTTGACACAGAGCAGATAGTGGGATCACATGACGCCCGTTTTTGGAGCAATTAGTTGCTGCAATCAAGTCTTATCCTACTTTATAGGGTCTACAAATGTATCAAGCAAACATTAATACATATATATGTCACCATAATTGTATAATAATGTGAGAAATGCTCAAGTAAAAACATAACTTTAACAAAATAAACATGTCAATAACATACTTTCTTTCTTAATATTTAGACATGAGCTAAAAAAAAAGAGGATCACCTTTTCATCAGAATAAAACTACATATACCTCCATTGTGTTTACTTATCTAATTTAGTAAAATTTTCAACTGGACTTGGTTACATCTTCAGTTTTAAACTTACTCGTGGGTGAAGCTAAAAATATATATATATCTCTGAGAACAGGCGCGTGTCCAGAGAGGTGGCCAGGATTGGCATGGGCCACCCTAAAAATCTGATTGGCCACCCCATGTGCCACCCCAAGTAACCTAAACTGTGATTGGCTATTTACCCTGTCAGAGGCAGAGCTCATGTTAAAGCAACTATAAGGTATTTTTTGCAGAAGGCTTCTAGTATTTTCTTTACATATCAATGGAGCATATTTTATTTAAAATTGTAAATAAAAGCTTTGAACATATTTCTCATTAAACAGGTGCATGGGAAAGTCATGCAAACAGTGTTACTTGAAATGAACTAACTGCCAATGTCTCGGGCATAAAAAGTTGCCTATTCATGTATTTTTTGCAAGTACGACTCTGCAGGAGTTTGCATGCAATTTGTTAAGTACTTTAAATTGTGACTTTGAACGTCTTTGAACGTCTTTTTTGTCATCAAAAATGCTATACTAATGTATCCATTATATTGTGTTATATTATAAAGCAGATAATATTGATGAGGTTAGAAAGGGTAAATAATTCATCGTTATTTGTGCGTGTTTGTGCAGACATCACACTTCCGGCCACCCCTGCATTAGTCAGTGCCTGAGTTGGGCCAACTCAGTCAAAAAAGTCTGGACACGCCCCTGTCCGAGAGTCATTAGTATGCTAATAGTAGTGTAGGCAGATATGAGTACACCCATTAATCTACTAGGACCTGGATGACTTAAACCCTTCACAGACTTCCCGAGTTTATTTTTCAGATATTTTAGTTCAATGATGTTTGCAAAATTCTTACTGATTATGATGTGCATGCTAATCCCCCTTAATTAGCTGAATCCGCTGAATGTTCTGGACCTTGAACTTCTTTTTTACTCTAAAAATAACACAATTCTGTTGGTGAATTATTATATTCAGGGAAAACGTATTACCTGAAATGTTAGAAATAAATCCAATGCAGAATAAGTATTACCTGCTAGGCCTTTGATAAATGCAGTTAGCAAGCTTCTTAATGACTTTTTTCAGATCCGCTGCATGTTAAATATCTGGGGGGTGATCTTGTTCCTGAGGCTGCCTTGGATCACTGCTCAGGCTGGTATAGGTATGTCCAAAAGAACTTCCATTTTATTCATCCACTTTTCAATGCTCTATCAATGCAATATTCATTATGCAGCCTCTGTATAGCTTTCAGTCATTTTTTTTTTCTTTTTCCTTTTGTCCACATTTCAGGTCTGACCTGGGTGATTATCCTACTGTCCTCTTGTATTACTGGGATCACTGGTCTCTCCACCTCAGCAATCGCTACCAACGGGAAAGTCAAAGGAGGTCTGTGCACCCAGCAACACATTAATCAAAATATAAGGAATGTTTCTGTAATATTGTATTTCCTGAGTTTGATCGATTTCCAAGACGTATTTCTCAGCGCCACCCCTCCCCCTCTCGTCTTTAGGTGGCACTTACTTCCTGATCAGTCGCAGCCTTGGTCCAGAATTAGGTGGATCCATCGGTCTGATTTTTGCTTTTGCCAATGCTGTGGCTGTTGCCATGCACACTGTGGGCTTTGCTGAGACTGTTGTAGACCTCATGCAAGTATGTGGAGCAGCAGTTTGCAATACAATTGTACAGTAATGAGTTGTTTATTCTGTTTGTACTCACCTAAACTTTTTACAACTTTTGTTCCCTCAGGAACACGAAGCTGTCATTGTGGACAGAACCAATGACATCCGCATCATCGGCATCATCACTGTCACATGTCTACTGGGCATCTCTATGGCTGGCATGTCCTGGGAGTCAAAGGTATGCATTGCAGAACAAATGAGACTACGGTAAACTGTGAGTGCCACTGATAACGCAATCAGTGGTTGCGACTACATTATTTTGATCTTCATCAAGCACTTCACAAATAACATATTGCTTTATCTTGCTCATTATCTTTGTTGCAGAGATGGATGAGAAGATGTATTATTAATAATTAAGATAATTGATCAGTATTTTATGTTTAGATGTCAGTTTAAAGGTTTTGAAGTACAGTAAAGACATAGTCAAGCTAATTGTTTACACCCTCAAATGCTTAGTCAAGCTTATCATTCACTCATAAACCTCAACATAAACAGCTTGAATTCTATCCCATGGAGTTGGGGTTAGGAGTTGGGCTGGGGTGGGGTGGGGTGATACTTTTTTATTTGCATGAATAGTGTTTGTGAATCTAGGCTAACTATTCTGTTAAACTGCATTGACATACCATTAAATTATTCTTATCACAACTATTTAAAACAGAAAAAGTCACCTTAGATAGTCTATTATGTTTGTTTTAAGGATTCCAGGTAGCCAAGATGTTCATCCATATCTTCCACATTATGAACTTAAGATATTTGTTGGCATTTTTTATTTTGGATTTTGAAAAATTCAAAAAATCAGAGAATCGAAAAAGTTGAGTTTTGAGTTTTCTGTTGTATTTTTCATCACAAGTACACTGATTTACACAAGTCTTAAATGTTAGCTGAGAGACAGTAGCTCAATGTGTAGTGTAAATCTGTATGCATGTTCACTGAATATCCTTCCATCCACAGACTCAGGTTCTGTTCTTCCTGGTCATCCTGGTGTCTTTTGCCAGTTACATAGTGGGAACAATCATCCCTGCCTCACCAGAGAAACAAGCCAAGGGTTTCTTCAGCTACAGAGGTGATTATAAAGTCCCCGTCCTTCATCCAGGCAATGCAACTTTACATCATTCATTAAAAAGGGAGGCTATTATTTTAAAGAATACAAAGTTTACCAGCATTCTTGTACAAAACTGCTTGTTGTAATTTTTTAGTAAAACGACTTTTTCACCCCCAACAGCTGATATCTTTGCTACCAATTTTGTGCCAAAGTGGCAAGGACCAGATGGAAGCTTCTTTGGTATGTTCTCGATTTTCTTCCCCTCTGCCACAGGCATCCTGGCAGGAGCTAATATCTCTGGAGACCTGAAGGTATGGTAGTTTTTACTCTCTGCCTTGATGCTATCTCAAGTTTTTTTTACATGAAATTGATTGGGCATGCATTATTCTTGGTGGGTTTAAAAACCCTTCCTTGTTGCCAGATAGAAAGACACGTTCTGTTCATGAAGTGTTTAACTTAACTGTTCTTCAAAGGGCTAAACATAAGCATCTTGTTCTCTTCTTTCCAGAATCCCGCAGTGGCCATCCCTAAAGGAACATTAATGGCAATATTCTGGACCACCATCTCCTACCTTATAATCAGTTCAACCATTGGTATTGTGAAAAACGATTTCCGCAGTCACACGGTCTTTCACTCAAAGAGATAGAAACAATATGTCTGGTATATTTTGAATAAATGAGACCTTCATGATCATGTTGCATCTCGGTAGGGGCAACAGCCTTGAATGGAGGTATATAGTTTTTGGTTTGCACATCTGTCCCTATGGTCAGAGCCATATGGTGAATATTTCTTGAATATCAAGAACTCAATGGACTTGAGCTTCACATTCACACACTAATGGCAGAGGCTGCTGTGAAAAGTGACCATCAGTATTAAGTAATCTAATCCATACACATTCACGACGAAGCAGCGGGTACAACTTGGGGTTTGCGGCTCCTGCAATATGCATAAAACAGCCAGATTGAGTCAATGAACAGATTCAATTTTGATGATCAATGTCTATCTCATGGCTGTTCTATTCTCTTGAACACAATATCTCAGGAAAACATCAAGGATATTTCCTTACATCGGGCAAAGCGCTCCACTTAGAACCCAGAGTGAACTTATTAAAATACGCTGGTCAAAGTCACTGTAACCAAAAACTAGTTTTTTTCCCCCTGAAAACAAGAATTTCAATACTTACTAACAGCACTGACACAAGTCTAGCTAAATAAAATGACAATAACAGTGACAAAATAATGGGATCTGTACAGATTGTGACTTGGTTGCTTTATGCAGCAAAAGTAAAAATGAATGAAATGGAAAATACTTCAATAGAATTTGTTTGTGAATATGTTGCTCTAAGAGCTAGGATTGCCTCTAACCGTTCGTTATCCTGAATGGTTGGATGTACAGATGGATGGATGTATGGATGGATATGCAGCTATAATTGCAACATGCTAACATGTAGTCAGTACAGGAAAACATATCTGCTTGAAGGTTTTAGTGAATGTATTTTATTAACACCATTTATAAGAGCAATAATATCAACACACAACATCAATTAAAATAATCATGTCGAGGCTCACAAACTGTGTTTCATTTTTCATATTTCAGGTTGAGGTTTATACATATTCAAATGTATTTTTTCTTACTTGTGGCTGTTTGTGTTTCAGCATCTTGTGTGGTTCGAGAGGCGTCTGGTCTGTTGAATGACACACTGTCACTGACCTCCAGCAATGACTGTGTTAGTGTAGCTTGTGATTATGGATGGGACTTCACCCAGTGTATCAACAATAAAACCTGCACCTACGGCATCAGTAACTACTATCAGGTCAGCACAAGCTCACACAACAGTTGGTGATAGATGGTGTCACTCCACATTTCTTTTTCTTAAAGTGAAGTCTTGCTTTATATGAAATCGTACATATGCCTCTTTTTTTCCACTTTGGGCAATTAGAAGTAGAGAAGAAGGAGACAGCATAAAGTCAGTTTGAATGTCAGTCCACCTCTCTTTTATTAAAAACTCAGTGACAGTAGGTTAGCGTGTAGACAAACAGTTTCTGTCGTGAGAAAGACGTGATTTAAATAAGTAAACACTATAATTGTGTCTCTAGTCGATGAGCATGGTGTCAGCCTTCGCCCCTCTCATCACTGCTGGTATATTTGGAGCAACACTTTCCTCTGCTTTAGCCTGTCTGGTGTCTGCCCCCAAAGTGTTCCAGGTACAAACACACACACACACACACACACACACACACACATCAGATATCATGCATTGTCTCAAAACCTGCTCAGCGTATTTTATATTTGTAAAATTGTTCATCTTTAAACACAAGTGTGTATCTTTGTGTCAGATGTGAGGATGAAATATTTATTTTGTTTTGTCTCTCATTTTTTTCTGGTAGTGTCTGTGCAAGGACAAACTCTACCCTCTAATTGGCTTCTTTGGCAAAGGTTATGGAAAGAACGATGAGCCGCTCAGAAGCTACCTGCTGACATACATAATTGCTGCCTGCTTCATTATCATTGGTGAGGCTTCATAGAAATCCTTTGACCTCTGTAGATGACCAACAGGAATGGCAGCAGTTATAGTCTGAATAAAAAGGGGAATAATACATATGGGCTGGAAGCAAGTTTGGTAAACTGGAAAATTAAGCAGACATAAACTGATAAACTGATTGGAGTTTAAATAATGACAAAATACATTGTAAGCTGTCTTGTGTACGGAGCCAAACTCTGCTCTCCTTGTAGCCACAATAGATACACAAATACAGTCATCTATTTCTGTCCCTAGCTAAATGGAAGTTATAATTCCTCAGGTACAGTCCTAGTTTTGACAGAGGTATATACCAGATATCAGGGGTGTATCCGGACTTTTCTTTTACTAGGAGTGGCCCAACTGGGGCATTGACTTATGAAGTCTGTGCACATGCAAACACACAAATTAATTTTATTTATTTATTTATATCTGAACTCCTTTTGAGGACCACCTGAGAACGACATGTTACATCTTAGCTTATGCATTTAAGGACTCATAAAGAAGATGTTTCTCCACAGTCATTATTGAAATTGGGATTTTGGGGTGGCATGCAGGGTGGCTTATCAAATTTCAAAGAGGGCCCATGCCACCCCTGGACACGCCCCTGCTTGGTATAGAATGGTTTATACTTCATTTAAAAGAAACAGTTTAGCTATACCTAATCGTACAAGAAGTCAGTCAGTACTTATTGTTATCATTGCATAATGTCAGGCTTAAAATAACAGCAGGGTACGTCGACAGGCCTCAGTTAACATGCTGATGAGTTGGGGTGTTCACATTTTCCTCTGACAGCTCCCTGTTTTTATTCCATTACCTTGAAGCAAAATGAAAAATGAATCCTTAACATTACATAACATTAAAACTAGCTCATGTTCTGACAGTTAGACACTCTGTATTTGACTCAGTGGCCGTGGGAAATGTTGGGTTTGTGTTAGCATGATGCAGCTTTGAAACCAGGAGAAGAGTAAGCTGTAGAGACGCTCATATCAATAAGATAAAAGAAGAGTAGCCGTGGAGTGTTTGATGCTCACATTGGCCACTTGAATACGGTGTAGGATTTGTGGACCCTGCCACTAACATATTACACTCAATCATAGAAATGAAATACATTCACCTATTATTGTAAAGAATAAAATATTAAGCTGACCATAAGTTCTCTTAAATTGAATCATCCCTCCCTTGGTTCTTTTTCTCCACCAGCCGAGTTAAACACCATCGCTCCAATCATCTCCAACTTCTTCCTCTGCTCATACTCTCTGATCAACTTCAGCTGCTTCCACGCCTCAATCACCAACTCACCAGGTGAAAAGATCAGCAGTGAAACACAAGAAATGAACATTGATTATTAGGTTCATAGAGTTATGCCCATACATTTTTGTGTGTATTTTGTTGTGTGTGTGTGTCTACAGGTTGGCGTCCTTCCTTCAGATTCTACAGTAAGTGGCTGTCGTTGCTGGGGACCATCTGCTGTGTCGTCATCATGTTTATGCTGAACTGGTGGGCGGCCCTCATCGCCTTTGGCATTGTCTTCCTTCTTTTGGGATACACACTCTACAAGAAGCCAGGTGACCTCTTACACATGCAGGCAGAAGAAACAACCATACTTCTTCTTCTCTTTCCTAACTCTGTTGCTATACTCTGTGGTTAGCTGTAAACTGGGGCTCCTCGGTGCAGGCGAGCTCCTACAACATCGCTCTTAACCAATGTGTCGGCCTCAACCATGTGGAGGACCACGTCAAGAATTACAGGTCAGTTAAGAGGCGGGGTTTAAACACTTAAAGGCCTTATATAGGCTTTATTTTTCACACTTAAATGTAATATAAATCAAGTCTATCCTCTGAAAATAACTCTGTGAGTCATGACTGTCTACAATGGGTGTAACACCCGAGTCCCACTGTCTGTGATGTTTTCAGAGTTTTCAGAGTCCTATCTTCAGTTTGTTTACATCGCCGGGACGGCCGGCTGACTCCTCCCTCACGTATAAAAGTTGTTTAATTGAGGGACTAGAGAAAAGAAGAATAACATACTGTACTCACTGCTTAACTGTGTTTCTAGATCACGCTCATTTCAGGTAAATTTACATGCAGTGTGAAGA
This sequence comes from Labrus bergylta, assembly GCF_963930695.1. NCBI lineage: Eukaryota > Metazoa > Chordata > Actinopteri > Labriformes > Labridae > Labrus > Labrus bergylta. The sequence continues at coordinate 1,873,807 of NC_089201.1, read as the reverse complement.
TACGAGCATAATAAAGATCACTAGCATTAGCATGCTAACACAACAATGCAGCGTGAGTTGTTTTGGTTTCATGCTGGTGCTCAAGGGCAACATCTGCTGGATCAAAAAAATCACATATAAAGCCTTTAAGTCTTGGAAGTCCTAAAAGTAAGATTTGTGCAGGCTGACTAATTGAAAAGAAAAGTAAATTGTTCTTTTTTTCCTTGAGGCCAAACTCTTACTGTAATGTTCACATCAATGCAGTTACATTTTTGTGTGATGAGGAAATAATAAATAGGCTTCATGGATGATCAACTCAAAAACAAGATCCAAGCCCTTCTCAATGTTGCGAATGTCCGTGTGAGTGTACGTGTGTGAAGAAGCTCTAGACTAGCTGTGGCTTTTCTCACCCATCAGGCCTCAGTGTCTGGTGCTGTCAGGTCCTCCCAGCAGTCGTCCAGCTCTGGTGGATCTGGTCAGCTGTTTCACAAAGGGTCTCAGTCTCATGATGTGTGGCAACGTGATCACTGTGAGTACATGTCAACATGATCACTGTGAGTACATGTCAACATGCACTTTGTCTAGTGAAGTTTATATCTTTACTTTGATTTTTGAATTCGTAAAGACCCAAGACTAAACATACTTAACCTTCATAAAGCCATGTTTCAGTACTCAGAGCCATTTTGGTCTCTGAATTTCTTTATGTCAGGCTGATCCCTCCTCATCAGCAGTCGACAATACCAGCAGTGACGGTCATATAACCTGGTTGAACCAAAGGAAGGTTAAGTCATTCTACAGAGGTGTGGTGGCTACAGAGCTACGATCAGGTGTTAACATGCTGTTACAGGTAAGAATGACACCTCAGCCATTCTTTTCTGTACTATAGAAATAAGCAGAATATGCAGATCATTATCTGTTCTTCTTACTGTAGTAAATAACCAGTTTTATCGCTAGACCCTGCAGTCCAAACAAATAAGTTTCCATAGATAAGAATGTGTATGTGGATGAGTTCTGATCGGGATCAGAAGAATGGGGAAGAATTATTCTGTAAAAGTGCAACATAGTAATTATTATGATTCACTTTGTGTGGGCCTGTTTCAAAACCCTGGCTTCTTTGTGTTAATAGGATGGCCAATGTTTAGCTTTCATTGACAATGTACAAGAAGCACATTTTGTAAAGGATACATAAAAACATTTACAACCATACCTCTGACAGCTCAATGCTCATAAGAAAGGTTCTTACATCTCTGAAAATTTAGGAAGAAAATGCTGCTTTCATATAAAGTTTGGGTATTAAAGAGAGGAGCACAGCAACTTCTTGAAAGTACAATATCTACGTGATAATTTCATATTTACAAATCTCAAGTTTATTTATAATTATTCCTTGTTATGTGCAAGAAATGTAGTTAATTAAATCATAAAATGATCTTAACATATGATCATTAAGGAAACATGTTAAGTTGAAGTGCTGGCTCCTCTGACCAAAAACAGAGTCCTCCTCATAGTTTAGATGGACTATATTTGTTTTGACTAGAGAGGATAGGGGCGTTTTAAGGCACACCTCCTCCAAGCGGGCGGACCAGGTTCTCTCTCTCTCTCTCTCTCTCTCTCTCTCTCTCTGTCTCTCTAATGTATAAAGGCCTTTGCTGTCACTCTTATAATGTTCTCAATAACTTGAATTCCAAAAGTGTACATTGTACCCTGATGACAGGGGCGTGCTTAGCTTTTTATTATCGATACATACTGCTCTGAGTATTGGCCAACTATTTTCTTGTTCTCTGTCTATTGTTTCTTTTTCTACTGTTTTGTGTTTTTAATATAATGTGCTGCTGAGCTTTGTACTTGGACTTGGACTATGTGATATTATTTATAGGCATTCACCACGCTTAAACGTCTCGACTCTGTCTACCACTCTGTATTAAGATTTATTACAGGTGACCGCTATGATACACATCATTGTATCTTGTACAACAAGGTTGGATGGTCATCTCTAACAGAAAGACGTGATATGCACTGGCATCTTTTTTATTTATAAAGCTCTCACAGAAAAATGACCCTCATACCTGACAGAACTTATCCATCTCTCGACTGGGCGTTACCAGACGCGTTCCTCAAGACGTTTACTGTTGAATGTTCCTCGAGTCAGATCGGAAAATCTGCTTTGTCTTATTCTGCAGCGGACTCTTGGAAGCATCTTCTTGAGGGGAATGACCTTTTGGGCATTTTAGAAACCTGATTTTAAGCCTCCCAACCTCTGTGTGTAACTAACTAAGTGTGTTTATTTATTGCAGTTTTGTTCTCGCTTAATTATCTTAGTACATTTTAGACTTTTTAAACTGATTTTAGCAGTCTTGTATTATCTGTCGCCTGTTTTTCTTTTTGGTTTAATGTCTGTTTTCTAATTATTTCTGTAATGACTCGATGTCATTGTAAATGAGGGTTGCCCCTCAATGATCTTTTGAGTATAAATAAAGGTTGAAAGAACTTACTTTCTACAGCTGCTATTTATTTGTTCTCTAGAAAAACTTTGTTTAGTCTCGCTAAATGTGCTTCATATGGATTTTCTGTTTCCTTCATAATCCTATTTTATATGAAATTCCCTGCTCCTAATGTGATGTTGTCAATGGCTTTCCATCATGTGCAGAACTTCATAAACTCACTGGGTTTACAGAGCCAGTGATCCGTGATTGTCAATATTATGTTCATCTTCTATCCACCAGGGGGCAGGTTTGGGTCGTATGAGGCCAAACGTTCTCCTGATGGGTTTCAAAAAAGACTGGCGCAGTGACACAGCTCAGGCTGCACACAACTACATAGGAATACTGCAGTGAGTACAGACGGGGTTAAGAAACCTCTTAACATGTGTCCTGATTTATTATTACACACCCTGATAACCAAAAGCTTTCCAATGTGAAAATTCATGATTTTGTTTTAGTGATGCATTTGACCTTCAGTACAGCGTGTGTGTGCTGAGAATAAAGGAAGGACTGGATGTCTCTAATGCGTCTCATTCACACGGTGAGAGCTGCATTTCAAATTAGAGTACACTGAGAGTGAATTCATTTAACACCATACCCTATCTCCATCAGTTTGTTACTTGTTAACAAGGGCCATGGTGGGAAGAGGTGTCCATTGTGGTTGGAATGATTGACTTCTGAATGCATGTTAGTAGAAAACCTCTCTTTTTTTATTTAGTTAATCCAGCCTTCGATGCAGGACGAGAGAACATAAACACCATCTCTGTCCCTCCCTGTGTTCGAACAAGCACTACATGTACGTATGCATGTGTAAATAATACGATTCATCTGCTACGTTTCATGGCAGTTTTTTTTAAATACAGAAAAAAGGTGCATGCTACATTTTATTAAAACTGTTTGACAATAATGTGCTTTAATACCAGAAATGATTAAGTGCCATTTAAATGAGATTAAATCAAAAATATTATGTTCACTGTACAAAATCCCTTGCAGCTACGGTTTCCATCGACGGGAGGTCACAGCCTAGTTCTGTGTTCCAGAAAAAACAAGTGAAGAAGACCATTGATGTGTACTGGCTGTCTGATGACGGAGGTCTGATTATTTCTCCATCCATTTCTCCATCACTTTATTTATTAAATTAAAGAGCATTAGAGCAGCTTTTCACAGAGATTAAATGTCACTATCACCCTTTTAAACCAGCACTTTTTCATATAATATTTAAAGCTCCTGTGAGTAACTGTTGGTTTGGGTTGATTTTGGTTCCCCCTGTGGACAGAGAAGGAACTTTTATCTCTTTTCTTATCTTTTCCTGTACATGTTAGCGTTTTTTTTTAATCATTGAATCTCATCCAGCATTCATTCAACAGTCAGATGACTCACTCATAGTGAATATTTGATAAATTGTAAAAAAAAAAAAGAAAAAAAAAAACAGGCTGTTTGGCAGCATGCTGTCAACCGCCTTGTCATATATATCTACCACACGGCAGCAGTTTCAGGCATGAAAAATTACTATAAAAAAATAAATAATGTTTTTGTTTATGATCTTCTTTGCTTTTTTACGTCATTAAAATTAAAATGTAGTCTGTTTCAAAACAAGTTATAAATACCTCACAGGAGCTTTAAAGTAAATGTATTCATGAAATACTTTTAAATGCAGAACTTTTACTTTAATTTGAGTATATGTAGGACGCAGTTTTTGTGTGTGTGGTTGACCAGGACTGACCCTGCTGCTGCCCTATCTCTTGACTCGGAGGAAGCGTTGGGCCGCGTGTAAGGTCAGAGTGTTTGTGGGAGGAGATTCTGACAAGAAAGAGGAGCAAAGAGAAGAGTAAACACTTTGATTTATTTTCCTAATAACTGAAGTACATTTGTCATTAAGGTGACAGATGAATGAAGCCTAAAGCTCTAACATTTAATGTTTTTTCTCTAGGGTGTTGGCACTGATCAAGAAGTTTCGTCTTGGTTTCCATGACGTTGAAGTGCTTCCTGATATCTACCAAAATCCTCAGCCTGGAAAGTATGGCTGCCCACGACTTGTTTAACATCACTGAATGAAATGAAACATTAATATTGTGTGTGCCGAACAGTATTCAGCTGTGGTTACTCGCCACGTTCAATCCTACAATTCTGAGGTCCAGGCTTTGCAATACATTTCAGAGTTATCACCACTAAAGAAATGAAATCTAGGATCCTATTGGCCCTCATCTGACAGAGATCCTCTTGGAGCAATAGGCAATGTTTGGGCCTTCTTGTGTAGCCAGTGGTTACTGAAGGACCTCTGACCTCTGGGTAAATGGACTTGGACTTTTATTGGACTTTTCAAACTTTCTGCACAGAGTGGATCTATTTCAGGTCACGCCCACAGCTGAATGAAGCACCCTTCATTTTAGGAGGAGTAGCAGTGTTGTTGTCAAACCACACTAACCAAGACTAAGACCCAAGACCAGAGTGCTCCAAGACCGAGACAAGACCAAGACATTTAGGGCTCGAGACAAAGTCAAGACCATTCACACACTGATGGCTGCCACTTGAGAGACGATGGACTACTGAGCCAAAGCCGCCACACTTCTATCCTTTGCTTTCTCCAAAAATCCTGTTGCTTTATTATATATTTACACAAAGCCTTCATGTCTGTATCATACTCCATGCGAACAGATTAAATGTTGGCTTAGATCTTAAATCAGATCCTTGTGAAACATAACTTTTTGCTTTCTTCATGAAGCCAGAATTTCAATCAGCCTCATGGCAGCGTCCGGCATCACCTGCAAACTGCCATTGGCCATGATCTGTGTGTGTCTGTGTGTTCCAGCGTTCATCAGTTTGAGAACATGTTAGCTCGATTCAGGCTGGATAAGAACCTCAAACTGGGTTCTGACGCAGGGACTCCCGGGCTGCAGGAGGAGCCGTGGATGATCACTGACCAGGATGTAGAGAAAAACAAGGCCAAGGTCTGACACACAAACATAGAAACATATGCACTGTTGTAATCTCCAGCACACACACTCTAATAGAGCACGTTTAATATTGGATATATTTATACAAAGAAAATATGAAATCTCTTTTTTCTCTGTCCTCTTTGATTAAAACTTCCTTGTGATTCAGTCTCTCCGCCAGATTCGCCTGAATGAGGTTCTGCAGGATTATTCCAGAGAAGCTGCTCTCATTGTTATGTAAGTGGAGTAATTCTTCTTTTTAGGTTCATTAAGTGCTGTTTTATTACAAGCTGAACAATGTGAGCAAAAGTTATGACAGTTTACCAACTGCACCCCTCCATTTCCTCACTCTTAGATTTTAAAATAGATCAGCTGTGGATGTTCTTAAGTTACAGAAACACAACACCTTTTTTAACCCTTTTGTCTGTGACTGTGTGTCCTGACAGCATCATGCCTGTGGGGAGGAGAGGGGCGTGTCCCAGTACGCTCTACCTCGCCTGGCTCGACTTCTTGTCTCGTGATCTTAGACCTCCAGTCCTAATGGTCAGAGGAAACCAGGAGAACGTCCTCACCTTCTACTGCCAATGAAACGTCTCCTTCAGACCATTGGACAGATGTGAATACACAATAACATCTGTACATTTCCATTTGATTGACACACAGTTCTGGTGACAATCGATCGTAATCTAGTCCTGTGATGAATGTATGATTCCTGAAATTACGTTGTACATTGAACCTGAATTCATCATGTCTCAAGAGTAACAATAGTAAATCAATGTAGAGAAAATATTGAGGATCAAAACACTTTTGATTTAAAGAAAATGATCAATACCAATCAATCAATCACATTTATTTATAAAGCACATTTTAAAACAGCTGACCAAAGTGCTGTACATGAAACAAAAGAGCAATACAGATTAAAAAGCAAAACAAAAATAACAAGAACAAGACAAAACTCACACATGCACACAGAATACTAACAATATAATTAGACAATAATATTATAAGACATTTGATAGAAGTACAAGCAACCTAACTAGGACTCAAAGGCCAACGTGTAAAAGTGTGTTTTGAGGCGGGACTTAAAAGATTCCACAGAGGGGGCAGACCTTTAAAAACAAACAATGCAACCTTAAAATCAATTCTGTAACGAATTGGAAGCCAGTGAAGAGAGGCTAAAACAGGGCTGATATGCTCCCTTTTACATGAGCCAGTAAGCAGCCTGGCTGCAGCATTTTGAACCAATTGCAGTCGTGATAGGGATGACTGGCTGATCCCCGAGTACAGGGAGTTACAGTAGTCGAGACGGGACGAGATGGATAATTATTTCTAAGTCATGAAAGGTGAGGATAGGTTTAAGTTTCAAGATGGTTAAAAAAAATGTTTTAACTACTGATTTGATCTGGTATTCAAATGTGAAGGCGGAATCAAATATTATTCCAAGGTTCTTAGCGTGTGGCTTGATGAGGGAGGAAAGTTGACCTAAGCTGCTTGGGACCTGTTTTATGGCTTCAGAGGGGCCAAAAAGAACCACTTCAGTTTTGTTTTCATTCATTTTTATTGGTCAATAAAAAATTAATTTAATATTAAAATATATTGAACACACTGGGCCATAGCCAAAACAAGAAACCTGCAGAGTCTCTGTCCGTCATCTTCTACAATTCTACAATTCATTTATCAGACGCTTTTATCCAAAGCGACGTACATCAGAGATTACATACAACACAAGTAAGGATCTAGAAAGGAAACAACATCTGCAAACAAACAGCTTTAAGTCTGATCGCACACGCAGGTGATGACAGGAAGTGACCAGAGGCAAAGCACAACATCGACGACAGCTGTTCTTAAGAGTTCTAATCAGAATCAAAACCATCCTAAAGCCATCATTATCAAACAAAATCATCATCATCATCACTATCATCATCAATAATCAAATTAAGTGTGTAGGTATTCATGTCACGTCAGCCTCTCTTCCTCTGTCAACAATAATATAACTTGAAAAAGCCTGAATGTGTTTTCATGGAACACAGTAGAAAAACTGTTACATGATCGAAAACAAATAAATTTGAGCAAAAAGCTGTTTGTGTTTGGATGTCTGGGGTCGCCTGAGTTATGTGAGTTCAAAGTGCGATCAGGAGCCACAAAAGGTTGGGAACCACAAACCTAAACTGACATGAAAGACAGTCATTAAACATCAATGAACAAGTAGTCATAAAATGAGTTGAGAATATATATTATGATTGATGGTATAGACACTCCCCTCAGTGCTTTCTTCAACACTTTCAGCTCCATCTTCAGGTTTTCAATCTGAATGCTGATCCTGGTCAGGGGCTTACAGAGAAGAGTAACAGATGCTGGAACATTACCAAGTCTGTCTGAAGTTGTAACATATATTAAAGGAAGAATGTGTGACATTTTACACATAAATAAAGCAGAAATGAACATTCATGACTGTCTACAACGAGTGTGAGTCCCGCCAGCTGTATTGTTGTCGGGCTGTGTTTACATCATGTTTACATGGACGGTACGACCTTGTGTATAAAGCTGTTTCAGTTGAGGACTAGAGAAAAGAAGAAGAACATACTCACTGATTATTTGTCACGTAAGCATTTTTAGATCACCATCATTCTGTGTCAATTTATGTGCAATATGAAGCTATGAGCTAACCAAAGTGTGCTAACATTAGCATGCTAACACAACAATGCAGGACACAGGCAACTGCAGCTCCAGCAAAGGACACAGGACTGCTGTGTGGCTAAATAGCAGTTTGTTTTGGTTTCATGCTGGTGCTCAACGGCGACATTCTTCCTTTAAGTAAAAAAAGAGTAATTTAAAAAAGGTATAACTGAATTAGAAAAATCTGCACTTTTTTTCTTCCCTAAAAACACTTTGTCAAATCAATTTCACTAATAATATAAAGAATGCTTTAAATATTAAGCCTCATATCCTCTCTAAGTCAGAAAAATAAATCTGTCTGTTATCATTAAACAAATGTATAAATAAATGACAACAAAGTGGACTTCTTTTTTTTTTTTTTACAAAATAAAACAAAAGTTTACTTCATCCTTATGGTGTTCATGCATCACGTTCATTCACCAGTGGAAATGTGAACATCAGAGACAAGACTTTCCTTATCATTTTTATTTAAATGTTTCAAACAAATAGTAAGTCAAGGTATATATTCTGTTTGAGCTGATAACTATATTTATATGTGGCTAAAAAGCTTTTTTTTTCATTACTGCAGAGTCTTCTTTAGAAACTCGACCAGGAGGTGATGAGGGAAACCAAAATCTGTCTGAATCACCACAAAGCCCTTCAGCAAAGAGAGCAAAATTAGTGACAGGTAAACCACAAACTGGGAAAAGTTCAAAAAAAGAAGTCACACTTACATCCCGAGGAAGCACCTCTGGGTTAAAGATGTCAAATAGGTTAGTTCCCTGTTTGTCCAACAGCCTGGTAAGTTCAACCTCAAGAACTGAAACACAACACAAAGTATCACTGAAGACCTCACATGTGGATTTGGCTTCATCTCTTTTGCAGAACAAATATAACTCAAATAATTGAAAGTAAATGTCCCCATTCAGTTTGAAATCAACTGCAAGAATCATCAGTTTGAAATAAATCCAGGATTTCGTGCTTACTTAAAAATTGTTGAAATACTTATTTGAAATAAATATGACCATCCTGCTGAAGCTGCAAATCATCTTGATATATTTCCCGTTTGTTTAAGTTCATCAATATATAAGCAAAAGAATTGATGATAAATAAAATCATATATTGACTACACTTTCATTTTTACACATTTGGGAATTTTTTTTATGATGAAGGTGTTATTGTTGTCTCACCTGATAGAACCTTGGGAATTCCTATCTTCTCCACTGCTTCTCTTACAAATTCCAGATGTGCCTCAGTCAGCAGCTGGATAGAGAGTAGGAGGTGATTTAACAAGTCATATCAAACATAGAAAATATAATCAACAGTTTCAACATCAACATGAACATTAATGATTTAAACTGCAGGAAACTAAGAGTTGAACATTTGTTTAATCTTTTCCCCACATATTCTGAGTCTCTGTGGTTGATATGAAGTTACAATTCAGTTGAATTTAAACTTCTTCACTTTTATACAAAAGTTTGACATATTACTATTCTGTGCCTTTGTAAACAGTCCTGTAGTGCAGCTTTTTCTAGAGATAAATGATAAATCCTAAATGGACTTGAATACTCAAAGGGCTTTTACACCACAGGTCACACCTACACATTCACACACTGATGGTAGAGGCTGATATGGAAAGTGACCATCAGTATTAGCTATCCCATTTATACACATTCATACATCACCAACGAAGCAGCAGGAGCAACTTGGGCTTAAGTGTCTTGCCCAAGGACACATCGGACATGTGGCTGCAGGAGCTGAGGATTGAACCTCCAACCTTCCAGTTGAGAGACAGCCGACTCTAACACTGAGCCACAGCCGCCCCCAATAACTGGATATAATGTTTTATTTCCCTCATCAGCTTACAACACTTTACCTGCTCATTTTGTAACAGAAGCTCAGCGCGGACTATAACGACCCTGAAAGAAAGAACATGGACGGAAAACCAGACTCAGTAAAAATGTTGAAACACAAAACTACACACTCAGAGATGATAGAACTGAGCACAGTGACAAAAACAAACATTATAGAGGTGGGCTAAGGCGGATTTCTGAAACTTTCCACAGCTGAAAATCCACCAATTAGACACCCACTTTACATAAAGATGGGCCATGTGTGTTTCCTCTCCTTTTACCTTCTCCTCGTCTGCTTCTGTCCTTTTACAGTGTGTACATCTAATTACAACACCATGACGAGCCAACGACTTCATAAAGAGGTTTGGGCTGCTGAACCCACAGAACACACATTTTGTGTCTTTTAGGTATGTGTACTGATTTAAATGACAAAAATAAAAGAATGATTCTCATGTTGGAGTCTGAAGTCCAACCGCGGTTTACTGAACGCTTTATGTGTTTGTAATTAAAAATCATCACATCAGGTCTTACTCTGACGCGTTTCCCTTCAGGAAGAGTCTCTTGTCAGCATAGGAAGCGGTGACATCCATGACCACATTCTAGTTAAGAAAAAACAAACATCACTCAAACACAGGGTGCATTCTGGCTTTAGTGTTCTGAACTACAGAGAAGCTGAATTGCTGTAAAGGTTGAACATCTTTTTAAAGCTGTCAACACTTTCCATGTCCTGTCATTCAATAAGTGCCAAGTACCGTTTGAAAGAAGAGTGTTGGTGTGCCTTGCATCCCACAGCTGAGCTGCCCAGAGGCCTCTGCCCAGATAGTCGTCCCCGAGGTGGAGGTATTTAGAAAGGGAACAGATGAACTCCAGACTCGTAGCTCAGGAGAACCTGACTCCAACAGACACTGAACACACACACACACACACACACACACACACACACACACACACACACACACACACACCCACACACACAATACAATATGTAATATGTCAAATAATATGTCTCATCTGACAAAGGTACAAGTTTTTGAGAGTGTGCAGACTTGTAAGAATGTGTAACGATGTTTCACAGTTACCGTTCTGATAAATTCAGGAACAGCACTGGAGAGGTTTGTCTTGAAAAGTTCCTGAAATAAAGTCAGACACAACGAGAAACTAAAGTGCAAAAATTGGCAATTTGTTAATTATCAATATGTAGAGGTTCAAAGTTTGTTTTTTTATGATTGCAGTATTTATTCTATAGAGCAAATCAATAAGAATATGAGTCAGGACACCACACAGGACTTCTTCAAAGGTGATGTACTTACAGTGAGCTCTGCTCCAGAGATGTTGAGTGTGAAACGACCATCTTGGTGGGCAGCACTAAGCAGTGGGTTACAGACCTGGTCTGAGATAAAATACAAGTGAAAGGTGTATCACACAAGTTTATAGTAAAAAAAACAAAAAACCCACTTCTAAGTCAAAAAGAAGGCGTGAGAACTGTTACATCTACATAACAGCAGACAGTCACTGTCGTAAAGGCCTACTTACATGTTATCAAGGAAATCTAGTTTCTATGTAAGTTTATGTATGATAATGAATTAGAATAAAATGAAACACCTTTATCTTGTCATTGCAGCAGATATGATGTTACTGACTGTGCATCCTGCCATCAATGCAGCAACAAAAACAGAGAAATAAAGTCAAATGTGCTGAAAAGGCAGTTAGGATGTTATTGGGAGCATTTAAGAGCTGCTTTGGCTGTGGGGATAAAAGTGTTCCTCAAACTTGAGGTGCAGTCAGGACAGGCCATGTTTCTTAGAAAACATGAACACTGCATTGGGATGCGCCGCCATCTTGCCATTTTGATCCAGTTTGCTTAATTGATTGCTACCACTGTCATGTCTCTGGCCTTCTCAACAGCTCTTCTTGCTTTTATCAAATCAGCAGTGTTTATACCTCAGCTCTCCATCCACTCATCCCCCTGCTCTGGTAAGCCATCTTCCACTTCACTCTTCAAATCTCTGGAATCATCAACTCCATCTTCATCTCCCTTTTTTCTGCATTAGACCTCATTAAAAGTCAAGATCTCTGTTTCTGTGTTCTGGGTTTGGTTACTTACTCACTGGTCGTAACAACATTTAAGAGACAAACAGCTTACAAATCTTCTCATGAAAAGGGGATTCAAAGTCTAGTCTCCCTCATGCCAGTCAAAGTGCCAGCTAAATTAATTTCCACTTTGGAACACAAAGAGCTCTCTAACCTTTAACATGACTACACATATACTTTATTAAACCTAAATAATAAGAGATCATTTAAGGCATAACCGGCTTAGAGAATTTCAATGACTTAGTCTTTTATTGTTATTTTGTTATTAACTCCTAAAAACATCAACAGCATATGGACAAGTCATACTGCAGGACTCATCCTAAAATATAGTTTTCTATTCTAATGAACTGCAACTTCCAACAGTTCAAAAGTAAATGCAATGTCAACTGCTCACCTGACAGCCAAAAGTAAAGCATCCTGTTTTCAGTCAGCTGATTGGGGTGGAAAAGTGAGTCGTTGATGACAGCTGAGATGTTGTTGTAGTTGGTCAGTGCCTGATGAAATTGTAAAACAACAAAACAAAATGTGAAGCGGTGAACAGAAAATCATCGTCACACACGCACCCAAGTTCTTATACGAAACATATTTTATCCACACAGTTCTGATAATAAAGCTGCTATCCTTGTGGGATACAGAAGGGACTGGTCAAAACTCAAAAGGCTCTACTAAAAGCCAGAACATTAAACTGTTGCATTAGCAAGCCCAGGCTCATCTTAAGAGCTGTGTCTTATCAATCTTTGAAAATGTCTTTCTCACAGTACAAGATAATTTAATCTAATCATCGTTTGCAGGTCACATACCCGTATTATGTAAAATACACTTGACCATGTTTTACACTAATGTGTGACCCTAGTCTGTCTACAAACCCCTCAATGATCAGATAAGCCCATCCTCCGTCTATCGCCTGCTCCACTTTTCAGAAAATGTGTGCTCAAACAGGCCGTTTGGAGATTTTACCTTCATGACATCACAAAGGGCAGTAACCCCTCCAATAGGTGGTAGTGACACTCCCACAGCTAGGTGTTTGTTCTGCCCTCTGAGACTGCCTTCTCATTGTAATGGTGCAATAAAAGACACGGAAACAGCCTGTTCTGAGCTGGGCTGATGTTGTAGAAGGTTTATGTGTTTGGGCCTCTGAGACTTAAACCTGTTGAAAAGGAGTATGACCTTTAAAGATGACAAGGTTGTGACTGTTAATAAAGGTAGTATTGACCTTGTGGTAAGATTCAATGTAGTTTGCAGTGATGACAGGAGCAGCAGTTACACCAATATCCATACTGATGGCTCCATCACTGAGAAACTGCCCTGTGAACACACACACACACACACACACACACACACACACACACACACACACACACACACACACACACACACACACACACACACACACACACACACACACACAAACGCACGCACACACACATCATAGGATCATCATAGGATGATGTTTGCAACATGTAACATCTACACGCCAACATAACAGATTAGTGTTTCATCAGACAACAAAATAAATGTACTGTAGGAGGTAGAGCCTTCAGTTATCAGGCCTGCTCGTGGTACAGTCTCTAAATGTACTGTAGGAGGTAGAGCCTTCAGTTATCAGGCCTGCTCGTGGTACAGTCTCTAAATGTACTATTGGAGGTAGAGCTGCTCTTTTGTAAAGCATCTGGAGATAACACTTCTTATGAATTGGAGTTAAACAATTAAAGATTGACTGAAATGTGTTTTCAAAAGTTATAAAGACCAGAAAACACAATGTTTTTGTTTTCTTTGTCACGGACACACACACACATACACACACACCTGCTGTGTCTTGAATGAAGTCAGCCAGTATATTTGCCACCTTGTTGATCTCGATACAGATCTGCATTTGAGAAAAGAAGATCTACAGCTTTACCTTAACTCTGTCTTTAAAACAACACAAACTCGCTATCAGGGTAACAAGTAAATCAAGTTTCCTCTCACTTCTAGGGAAGAGATGAGTGAAAGGTTGAATCCTCACCTGTCCTTTGATGACCATCTTGACAGTAAAGGTGATGAAGTCAGTGAAGAGCTTCTTCAGCCAGTTCGGTCTAACAAACAAAACATGAAGAGGGTCAAGACACTGTCACTTTATGATGCATTTTTTTGTTCTGCTGATGATACTCCATCAGGGTTCACTTTTGAAACGTACTCTTTGTCCCCCTGCAGGTGCAGCAGGAGCTTGTGAAAGTTCAAATAACAGTCTGATGTGTCCGCTGCTACCTTCCCTTCTCCACAGTCTGACAGATGGGACAGAGATAACAGAGAGGACACATAAAGACATATGTTCAGATAACAGACTGTAGGAAGGTTCCAGCATATTAAAGCAGCAGCTGCAATGTATGTGCGACCTAAAGTATTGATTACATGGCAACAAATCAGAAATGACCCTCAGTCAGTGAGGCAGCAGAGGAAGAGAAATAAACTAAACTACTTAAAGTCAGCATGGTTAAGGATTAGGTTCAAGCTAAATGATATTTAATATCAGTTAGTATCAAAACTAAATTATTTTGTAAACTATTATGTATAGAGGTACTCACAAAGTTTTGGGTTGATTCCAAGATCGAGCTGAGAATCAATTTCAAAGTCAACTGAATGTCCAACGTTGACACTACAGGAGAAAAAAAGAAAGATGTTTGGACAGAAAGCAAATGACAAAAGTGCTGCTGGGACCTTCTCTTGGCAGAATGGTCATGCCACCATATCTGAAAATGCAACTTAGAAACCAGCTAAATCAACAATAAACTATCTTTGAGGGGTCAGAATTCTGCTTCTCTGTTTGAATGGCAAGTCATCTTTAAAGAGTGCAATGTCGGAGTGACATTGAGCTTTTGATCCCTTTATACTCAAACTCCCATGAGCTGAAACGCTTAAATGTTTTTGGTTTTTTTAAACGTTCCTTGGTTAATGCTGAGAGAGTCCCTGATCCTTCAATGCTGGCTCTCTCCACTGAAGGTTGTTATTCCTCTAGTAGACTCAGTTCACCTCTAAATTCTTCTGATCATGAACTTGTCCAATCAAATTTCAAATCTCCTGTCAACGATTTAAAGTTCATCTTTTTGATCCCTTTTGTACTCAAACTCCCATGAGCTGAAATGCTTAAAAAAAATTAAAATAAAAAAATAAAAACGTTTCTTGGTTAATGCTGAGAGAGTCCCTCTCTGCTGGCTCTCTCCACTGAATACATCTTGCATGCTGGTTTTATTACATATTTCTCACATTATGTTGCATAGCATGCATGGTAACTCATGTTTTCCCATAGTCATCATCTGTTCTCATCACCTGGTCAAAAAAATCTAATATCTCTGCTCCTCTCCCTTATTGTAAGCCTATCATATTCCTGCTTCCTCCAGTTCATTCATGCCATTGTTACAGTACATGTGACCCTCCACCTGCCCATCACTGTCCAGTGGACTTCATTACTTCACCATCTCCTCTGCCTTAGCCAACACCTCCAACACCAGTGTCTGGACTCTATGGGGGATAGATTTTCAATTTTCAACCATCCTAACGCCCTGTAGAGTTCCAGCACCAACGAGTGTCTGACCATCTGTCATCATCACACCATCTCTGGAAAATCATCTTGACAACCTCAATGGGAACAAGGTTCAGAACGATTCACTAGTTGCCTTCAAATGTAGTGTTTGCATGTGTTTTCATGTGTTTTCTGTTTGTTCTTATGAGTTGATTCTGTGAGATGTTTTTTATCAAACACTGTCAGACTCACAGCCAGCTGCCGTATCCATACTGGATGGTTCCTCTGAAGACTGCAGACACATTCTTAATTTCCATGCTGATACCTTCACCTGGATGCAGCTCAAACTCACTCTGACCAATCGACAGGTTGTGAATCTCCAAACTGGTGGACAGAGAAACACAACATTTTTATTGTCATTCTGTGTGTGTGTGTGTGTGTGTGTGTGTGTGTGTGTGTGTGTGTGTGTGTGTGTGTGTGTGTGTGTGTGTGTGTGTGTGTGTGTGTGTGTGGTTTTACTTACTTTTCAAGGCCATATTTGACCCTTCCTATAAACAGCAGGGATTTCTCTCTCTTCAAACTTGGGTATCTTGCATTCTGAAACGCTGCCTCGATCACTTTAGTGGTTTTATCGTTCACTACCAGAAACACACAGAAAGTCTTCAGGTCAAAGACACTTGGATGAAAATAAATTTCAGCCAAGTAAGAAAACAAAAAAAAGTACATCCAAGCTGCTGAGTATTTATTAGAAGAAAAAAAACAATGCTCAAAATGGAATTATATTGCCTTTAGCATATCCAAGGATCGTTTCCATTTGGTGGTGCGGCCCTGCTTGTGACCCGGACTCGTGCTGAAGCAGCTGAATGCTTGTGAGTGACACATTTCCCCAAGGGGACAAAAAAATGTATCTTATTGTATAATAAAAACCCAAACCAGAAGCAGTAGCGTATGCTGCAAAAAAGTGACACCAACTAGAAGTCTGTATTTCACTGTGAGTCCTTTTAAAACAGATCTTTAAACCATTTTATATTCTGATGCCTTTCCATCACTTACATTTCTATTTATCTACAAGTGAACTGATTTTTAGATACTTTTTACATTTTATATTAAGGTACATTTTCTTTTAATACAATCAATTTATTTATTTTAATCTTTTATTTATTTATTTATTTTTTCAATGCTCAAGCACATATACGTACAGACAGCAACCTCAAACAGACCCCAGCTACAACAACAAGCAGAAACATGTACAGGACAGTACATGTTGACATTATACAACAACATGAACACATAGGGGAATACACAGTGACCTACATACTGGTCATTTTATAATTACGATTCTGAGTCTTAAACATATCGTGTCATCTGCATTTATTAAATCAATTTTCAAAACATTCTCATATGTTCGCAGAATAAGCCTGAGCCAGTAGGGCACGAGTTCCACACCTTTAAATCAATTTAATATAGGGCTGCTTACTATTGGTCGGCTTGAATTTCCAATATACAATGCTAAAAACAAATTTCTAAATGTAATCCCCAATTCATTCAAGAATTGTGTTCTATGTCGCGGAAAGTATCAACTACTCGTTCCATACAAAGACGATCAAAAAATTGAAGTAACCATGTACGTATTTTCGTATGTATGTTTGAGTCTTCCAGTTTAACAAAATCAATCTTTTAGTTGTCAAAAAGGCTCGTCTTGAATGTTCCTATCTTTTCAATTCTGTTCCTATTGGGCCTGTGTTTGAGTGTTCAGGTGGATTGCATCAACATTTCTTTGTCTTATATTTTAATATTGTATTTTAACCCTTGAGGAACTTTTAGTTTGTGTTCATTTTGGCGCCCCCTGCAGACATAGCTGTGTGTTTTATCGCTTTGCCCATCTTGCCCTGAACCTGCGTAGTTACTGTATCTTCCTGCTTTTGTCTTACTGTCAAATGTGGAATTTTTGGATTTAAAAAAAAAAAAAAAAGGCAGCGTCCTCAGCGTGCTGTGAATCACCTTGTCTGACATCTACCCCCTAGCAGTGGTTACAGGATTTAAAAAATACCTTTAATACCTAGAAGAATTGATCTAGTCCCTGATGTTATTGTTTGCTTTTGTAGGTAATACAGAGACATCAGTATTCATTTCAGTCTATTTCATAACCAGTCAAAAACTCCTCATAGGAGCTTTAATGTCTCTGTTCTGCTTATGGATGTTCTTAATGCTGTTTTAGATTGTGTGCAGCTCTCTGAATTGCCTTATATAGAAATGTTTCCCTATAAACAAACTTGCTTTGATCTGCCTCAGACTGATTTACACTGTTTGACACTGACAGGAGAAAAGTTAGGAACAGGGTCTGCTGACAAATATTGCACCTCTGCCTAAAGTTTACACAGAAGAGACCTGACACAGGAGTAAGACATGTTTGCATCCTGAACCAGGGGCTGTGGTGAAAGTTCTCAGAAAATCAGATTATTGGTCAAATTAAATAAATGGGTCAGGGAGGCAAGTGGTCAAAATAAAAACCAAAACAGGGTCAAAGTTCCACTCACACACAACAGCTGCAGGATGGGTGAGCCGACATACTGCACCGGTGAATCTGTAGGCTGAAGCAGCGTCCTGCAGGCAGGCTCGAGACGCTCCAAACACTGAGACGAACAGCAGCAGGAGCAGCAGTGGGGAGAAAACTTCACACGGCATTGTGCAGGTAGATGAGCTCACCTCTCTCTGAAAATCAGTTGTGGTCTTAAACACTTGGCACTGTTTGCACTTTGCTGTATACTCGTAGGAGGGAGCTTCCGTCACTACACCGTAGGTTGTTATTCCTCTAGTAGACTCAGCTCACCTCTAAATTCTTCTGATCATGAACTTGTCCAATCTCATTTCAAATCTCCTGTCAACCCTTTAAAGTTCATCTTTTTGATCCCTTTTGTACTCAAACTCCCATCAGCTGAAACGCTTAAAAAACATTTAAAAAAACGTTCCGAGAGTCCCGATCCTTCAATGCTGGCTCTCTCCACTGCCATGGAGAACTGTGTGCTACAATGATCCAGTACATACTCTGCCATTTATCCAATCAGACATGGACAACTTGGATGATTCACACTTGATCGATGAACAAACACTGACTCAGGCTTGTCTTTTACTCAAAGTCCCCTTAAAGTAAACTGGTCAAAGTACAAACTTTCTTACACATAATCTCAAAAAGATACACTTTTTTTGAAGCTATTCCTGAGTAAAAACATGTTTTAATGTTTGATCAACTCATGGTTTGCACATGAAAACAATTGTGAGAACATACTAACAGATACTTGACGTTGGATAACAGTTATTATAAACCAGTATACATACCAAACAAAGATGTCTTTTAAAGTTAATAAAATGATCAGGAGCACCACATCTTTAAAGTATAAACTGCATGCTTCAATCCAGATCAGTTTGCTCCATAACCCTCCTGAACGTACTCTACTTCCACTGCTGTGATCAGGTGTGGAGACCAACTTTCTCTGAACAAAGACTCTTTTTAACCTCAGCAAAACTAGACACCAAAGCTGACTGAAATGTGAACCGTTCATTCCCTAGTGGTGATTCCCTCAGAATGTAATGTGTGTGTGTTTGTCCCCCGCCAAACCTTACTGCTGAATATGTTTGGTTTGGGTGGACTTCAGAAGGACAGAGTAAAGGTTGGATACTGATCTAGCTGAATGACCAAACAAGAGTCTCTGTGGTGCGTGGGCGCCATCTAGTGGTGGAATTATAACGTGGTTATACAACCTGCTGGTAGGTTACTGCAGATCAGCAAGTGCATGAATATGTAGATACAGACTGTAACACCCAACACCAGCAAACACATTTCTAAATATCTGTTCAAACAAAATATACAGGAAATTGTGAACGTGGTAACCCAACATTTATTCCTAAGTAGATCGGTGAGTCTAGGGCATGTATCAAATTAACAGTTCATGGTAAAAATATCTATCCAAACAAAACACAGTAACAGTACTTGGAGTAGTACTGTTAGACAGTTGGGAACTTTAGCCACTGCCATCAGTGTGTGAATGTTTCCAAGTCTCTTTACCATTTACCAATAAGTTGTGAGATAGGGACTGGGGGTTGGGGGTTTGGCTGGTAGTTTGACAACAGGGACTAACCTAAACTTACCCAGGAGATATACTCTTCCTCTTACCGGGGTTCTCACTCCTCCCATTTTAACATAATGCACTTGTGAACATTTCTAGAGTATTTCAGGAGGACTTCCCTTGAAATCCTCCTAGCTGTTCTGGTTGCTCACAGGTTCAAGTCCAGTTGTGTCTCCTACTTTCTTAAAACCTTAAAATCCCTCCTGGAATCACAGGAGTACCTTTTTGTGTAATTGTTTCCTGGGTGTGTGTGTGTGTGTGTGTGTGTGTGTGTGTGTGTGTGTTTGTGTGTGTGTGTGTGTGTGTGTGTGTGTGTGTGTGTGTGTGTGTGTGTGTGTGTGTGTGTGTGTGTGTGTGTGTGTGTGTGTGTCTGAGTGTGTGTGTGTGTGTGTGTGTGTGTCTGTGTGTGTGTGTGTGTGTGTGTGTGTGTGTGTGTGTGTGTGTGTGTGTGTGTGCATTTGTGTGTGTGTGCTTTTTCATTGTTTCTGTGATAGCAGCATGTTTGTCTTGAATGTACAAGTTTTGATTTCTGCTATGTGATTCTGTTTGCAGGACATGCCCACTGTTGTATAAGTTCAGGGCTTTGTAAGAATTGAATATGTCTTGATCACTGTACTCATGTCCTCACGAGAAGAATGTGAGGAAGACAAAAAACCACATGACAAAATGGTCTCAAAGAGAATGAAGCTCACAAAGAAGGCAGGAACAGGAGCGATACCACAAAAGATTGACGAGGCCAAAGGTGTTTGGAATGAAGTGACAGTCACTACTTTCATTACTTCAGCTCTCACGGCCGACCTTTTGGAGCATCTGCACTATCTTGACTAAACCCACAACACAGTGGTTCCTTTCTTTTGACCACCTTCTCTGCTTGTCATCCAGAGTACACAGAACACCTTTAAAAGATTGCGTACAGTAAGTGCTGGTTCAATTTAACTTCCCACTGTGTTTTCTACTCCTTAAATACAATATGCTGTTTGTAAGTCCTGCATGGTCACTCTCTGCCCAGACAATGACCATGGCAGATGTCCTCGGTGCCTTGGAAATGATCACCTAAGGTTAGCGCTAACAGATCATGCTTACAATAATTACAAAACAAAACTTACAATAAAACCAAAAAAAAGTTTGAGTTTTCTTGCAGCAGTATTATTGAGGCTGGCTTTCTTCAGGATTGCCTGCATGCAGTATCTCACCAGGTTCTAAGCTCTACAGGCACACACAAGACAAAGCCTCTAGCAATAAGAAGAGAGGGATTAATGCTGAACATTTGGCTCTTACACTAGATTCTCTTGAAGAATGAGATGTATTTGAAACTCAATTTCCCACCTTGTTCTAGCTCTATCCACCACTCTTAAATATCTGGACTTCATGCCTCGATCAAGCCATGGGGGCAAAAATCATCATTCAGTGTGCTCCGGAAGCTCAGAGGCAATAGGAATCATCTCACCTGGATGATCTCAAGGTAACTTATCTGTCCGGTGTGAAGGGCAGTGTGACCAAACTTTTCACACAGAAGCTACCTCAGGATCTGTGAGAGTCACAATGTAGGGAAAATCGACTTGTTTAAGAGACACTGATACACTGTCCTGTCTCCTTATTGGGGCAAGATGCACTGGCACACTCTTTGCCAGAACACCTCCTGTATGCCTTCCCTCTTTGGGGCGGCTGTGGCTCAGTTGGTAGAGTCGGTTGTCTCTTAACCGGAAGGTCAGGGGTTTGATCAACAGCTCCTACAGCTACAGGTCAGATGTGTCCTTGGGCAAGACACTTAACACAAAGTTGCTCCTGCTGCCTCGTCGGTGGCGCATGAATGTGTACAAATGTGATTAGTTACTTCTGATGGTCTCACTACATAGCAACCTCTGCCATCAGTGTGTGAATGTGTAGGTGTGACCTGCGATGTAAAAACCTGTGGTATAAAAGACTAGAAGAGCGCTAGACAAGTTCAAGTCCATTCACCTCTGCTTCCACTCATGCTGGCACTCAATCCAGTGGACAGATGCAACCACACAGGGTCACTGACAGCCCTGAACTTCTCCCGGGGTTTGACCCTACTCCTGCCTTGCCCTCTTCCAAACTATACAGGATCTTGTGTCACAGCAGGTGGGCTCATTTGGAATCCCAAATTTGTAGTGCAGCCGATCACCTTCAGCTGTCGACATGTGTGACCTCAACTAGCTCTCTGGTAGAACCTTAATATTTACAAAAAAGATCATTTCTAGGAACTGTTTTAGGCCCTGATAACCAGTGATAACAAGGAGCCTCATACAGGGTTTTTAAGGGCTTGAAAATGTTGAGAATTTGAAAGAACAAAATGTTAACCAGTCTTTTAATTTCCCCGAAATGACAACCTATTCCTTTAAAGGTATCAGTACTATGTTTTTAAAACAGTTTAATGTTACTCTAAAGCTTTTACCAAAGACATTTTCTTTTTTTGTTATGATACATAACATTTGAATCGACTTTATTATTTAATATACTTTTCACTTGCAGCATATCCAGATAAGAAGAAATGCTATATTTAGTCCCAATAAGATAAGTATTCATTTTCAGTAAGAGCCTCATACACTTGCATACAGTAAGCATTTATCTGGAGCAGTTTCCACTTGAATTTGTATTGGCGCTGGTTTAAATTTAGAGTGTAGTCAAGGTCATGTTATTATCATGCTACATGACTCTATGTGAACCCCTTGTTGATTGACTCTCAGCCAGTTCAAGCATTTAAAACCGGGATGAACAAACTTGTGGCACTTTGTATTGACATCCGTTTAGAAAAAAAGAAAAAAAAGGTAAAAACCAGAACAAAAAACACAACAAACACTAAGGAACTGTAAAAGTAAAGAACATTTATTGCATGTCTCCTTCAACACACTTTATTATACAACATCCCACAATAAGCTAATCTCCCTTAGTGAGATGAGCCTATCGTTACAGTTTTTAATATACAAGGTGACCATTGTCAGACTTCTGTTCCTCAAGGGGAGCCAGTGAGCCAAGTCAGAACAGGACTGATGCAGAACACGAGGACAGGGACTTCTCCCCTCTCTAGTAAATCAATAAAACATGATGTGATTGGAACAAGTCCATTGACCCAAGCAGCAGCAGAACGTCCTTATGTTTAGGAAATCGAGTCGACAACAATGAAGCAAAAAGTGACGGTTATAATGCATCATGTTTAAATGCTTTAAATGATAGCTACAGCTGCGATGATGTGAGGTAGCTTCATTACGCAGAATTCATTTGGAATGTTAAATTAATGAAGTGAAGCCCTGTTACAAAATATTATCAAAATGTGATCCCTTGGTGCAAAGAGAAGACTACAAGCCAGCGGATATGTGAACTTGTGCTGATTCTTTTTGTCCTTTCAAAGATGCTATCTGACATTAGAAATAAACCAAACAGATTTAATTCTTAAGTGTTAAATTGACTTTTAAACCTAAAGACTCGTCTACCAAACAAACCCCCTAAAACACCACTCACAGCTCTGAGCCCTCATGCCATTATTTTGTTTACATTAGGAACCAATCATGAGGGAGAATCATAAACCCCTAACCTTATTTATATACAAGCTAAAGTGCTTTGTGATGCAAACAACAAGTTGGCACTGTGTTAGTATTTTGTAACAACACCACATGATGCTCGATTAGAACTGGCAAAGAACTGAATGTAACTTTCAATTTAGCCATTTAAGTATTTTGTAAGTTTGACTTTTCCAGATTTATTTGGAAACTGAAGTTGTAGTCACAGTCAACCTCTGCTCACATTGACATAATTAACTCAATGTAGAGACTGTGTCGGAGATAATAATAGATGTACAAGAAATGTGAGCAACTTAATTTCAAACTTCACTTGAATGACTGAAATAGAAAAAAAAAAACTTGAATATAGTTTTGACTAAAGTGATTTTGGTAATGTGATGGTAATTTTGTGAAGTCTTCAAATAACCTAGCTGATATTTAAAAAGGAGGGTAAAGGACAATAAACCCAAAACATTAGATCAAAACAGTCGCTGTCAAAATCAATCTGTTTGGGCCTTCTAGGCTTCCTTAGACTGAAGCAAAGTCTGTAAAAACAAATATGAATAAAATGAAGAGGCATTTGTAATGAAAAAGAGAAAAAGATCTCTACCTGGTAATTCTTTTGATTCAGATAGTCGAAAGATGATACAGAACTGGATCAGGTCTGTGTGAAGATTTACACTTCAACTGAACATGATGAATATAATCCTTACAAGTGTGAGAGAACTGAGCTGGATCAGATTCTCTTCAAATACTTTGATGGGCTGATTCACAGGAAGAAAGATCCAGGCACAGCCGTTACAGTGGCAGCATGGAGGGTACATGTTTAGTCCTCTGCTGCCATCTATTGTTATTTTATGATCAAGGAAAACCATTCAGTAGCTTTACTTAAGACGTATGATCACAGAGCAGGGAAGAACAGTTCCTTATTGTAAAAAGTGCTGTTTGATATTTTGAGGGGTTTTTTTTTTTCACTTTGTTTTCAGTCCATATTTTTTCAAATGTAATGGTGTGTTGTGGCCCAGCTTTATTGTGCTGGTGCTTTCACTGTGTTTGATCACAATCAATACCACACGGTCCAGAAGTCTGTTCAAACTTGAAGTTCTTTGTTGAGGAGTATCAATCCGATGTTCTTCTTATTCTTTATTCTTGAGTTTATGGCCTCTGACATCCTGCATCAATCAGCTTTTCAAGCATCTAATCCAGAGAGATTTCTTCCCCTGAATTACTTCTTTTTTTGTAAAGTCTGCTTCGATGCTCAGTTGGCCATGCGCTGGGGAACCTCAGGTAGGAGAGAGGAGAAGAACGTTTTGAAGAAAACCCAGGTGGTCCACATGATTGACACCCTGTGAGGAGGCACTAAAACTGCTGTCATCGGTTCTTGTCCGTCTGCTGCAGGAGCTGGTTCCTCATGTTGTCTGTCAGCAAGCTCGTCATCCTGTTCAGAGAGGAAGTCAAAAAAGAAGAAGAATCGTTATCAAACAGATCATTTATGGCCAGGGGTTTGGAGCATTTCATAAAGTAAAAGTGTCAAGTAATAGTTCTGCTTCATAAAAAGGGCCATCCATGTCTGCATGCAGGCTTACCCAAACCCAGACTGTAAATTCAACAAAGAAAAAGCCCTAAAGCCTAACATACAAAGACAGATACTCCAAAACTTCAATCAAATCCATGCTAAAATATGAGGGATTTCTTTCTTACTGGGTTTAGGTTCTGGTTCCTGTTCTCATTCTGCTGATTGTGCTGGACCTCAGGGGGCTGTGGGGGGTTTGGTTGTTGGACCTGTCCTTGCCTTCTGAAGGGAAACCAGCCAGCGGTGTGTCTTGGAAAGAAGAAAAGAGACAGAACCATTTATAAAAAAAACAGTATTCACATAAATTCATTGACCAGCAGATCACGTGTAAAAAAATGGAATGATCACGTAAAAGTCATAACAACATTTTCTTATTTACATATGGAGCAGACAAGGAGAAATTACATTTTGTTGAGTTTAAGGTGTGTTCACGGATGGATTTAAGTCCAATATTCTGTCCCTTTGGTTTGTTTTCCGTATGGAGTGCATCATATGTTAAAATGATTCTAATATGTTGCCCACCCTGTTAACATACATGTGAAGAGTAAAATATTAGGAACACTTTTGACAATAAGACCACCTGTCCAATCAGTGCACAGTAGAGGTGAGGTAAAAAATTGATACAGCATAGTATCAAGATATTTTGTGTGGTGATATTATATTGTCTCATGGAGGCCAAGTATCGATATTTTTGATATGATATTTTAGATATGCTTTTTTAACTGCTGAAGGGGCTGCACAGTTCATTTTGAACAAGTTGTATTGTTAAGAATTCATGTTAAAGTTCAGTTAGACTGAAATACAAATAAAAAGACTGAAGTGTATGAGGGTGAGAGTGTGACATGTTAAGTAAATGAACAACGTGGCCTTAGCCGATGATAAGAGTGTTGATGTGGAACCATGTGGAGGCCGCCAGATAGAGCTTGAACAAATAACACCCCCCACATGTGAAACTCGACTGTGACTTCTCAAGAAAGGCTTGTGTTATAGTTTTATGTTTACTCACATAGCATGAAGAAACAAAGATAAGCCAGAGTTATCACAATACACAAACAACGAGTAAAATAGCTGAAAAAATATGAGAGATTATATAACTTTGTTTGCTTTATGAGGTAATTAAAGAGACAGTGACTTTAAAAAAAAAGTGTTTACATCAGTCATTTGAATCAAAACGAGTGTAAGGAAGTGAGTAACCACAGCCTGCTTCAGTGGAAAGTCCTTTTAAAAATGTTTTTAGTACCACTGTTCCATCTCTGTTTCTCAGCTTTTCTACACAGATGTTATAAGTGATCCCCTTCCATACTGAGACCCTCTAGACCTGAATGAGATCGCACAGTTTTTATTTGCTTATTAACAGCTGAGATAGTATGGTGTGGTACAAACAGAAAGAGATTTCAAAATGGCACCTTTTTAAAAAGATAAACAATACTTATTTATCTAATATAAGCTGTATGAGCTGTTCCCTCTGCAGTAATAATTATTCACTGGAAAATCACTTCAGACAAGTCTGCCCTTTGTTTGCCAAACTTTCAAAGTATAAGGAATCATTGCCTACTTAGTTTCATTATCTTTAGTCTTTTTAGCCACAAACCCTAAAAGAGTGTCTGTTTGTTGTTGTTTCTACGCATCATAGATTCTACATAAAAAGGGGGAAATAGGAGCATTTTCCATGTGGATTATTCCTTACACACAACTTGCCCTACTCCTGACAGGAAACACTCCAACTCTCTTGTTAGAATTAAAAATATGACTGGGCTAACTTATATTTGAAACCCATCAAACTGGAAGGATTAGTCTGACAAGAGCTACGAAATCAAACCAGAAAATGTAACAAAAATCAAACTAAATATATAATAAAATATATGTAATAATCATATATCAATCAAAACTATCATAAAATAAGATAATCCTTTTTTTCATCCCACAACGGGGGAATTTACAATGATCATGAGAGGCGCAGGTAGCCTAGTGGCACGCCTCATGTATGGATAATAATCCCACCTGTGGCTCCTTTCCCGCATGTCTTTGCCCACTCTCTCTCTCTCCCTGAATTCCAAATCTATCCACTGTCTTACTCTACAATAAAGGCACATCTTAACTACCATGAAATGATCTGTAGCATATTTATATGTTTTAAAGATTTGTTTTGGGGGTTTTATGGATTCATTCAGAGATATGGATAGCACCAGAAACCAGGGAGAGAGAGTGGGGAGCGACATGTGGGAAAGGATCCACAGGTCGGATTGGAAGCCGGGCAACCTGCTCTCGAGCACCATAGCCTCCGTACACGGGGCACGTGCACTAACCGCTAGGCTACTGACACCCCAGGATATTATTTTTCAAATGACTTTTTGGTTAACTGACTAATAGTATCCATCATGATCCCTTTAATTTCATCTGAAATTCAAAAAGTCCAATGTTTAGTTTACTCTACCAGTTGGCTAAAGCATGTCGCTGTCAGCAAGTTATATTGTTTTGGTCTTTTCTTATTTCTCATCCACACCAGCTGATCAAATGTATAAAAATCCCGTCTGATATCTTTACCAGTCAGCCACAGTCATTGGGTTTAATTCCTTAAGGTACACGCAGTACACTGGCTCAGCTGTTTTCACTTGTTTGTTATTATAGCTTTGGTATAACAGGTTTTCAAGGGTACAGATCCTGAAGGCTGGGCTGCAGGCAAACACTGTCATCAGCTGCTTTGTTTATCCAGTGACACAGGAATGGATGATGCACGTACACTAGGCTCTTGTTCTTGGCATTTTCTAAATCATAATCATTCTGTTTTCCACTTTCCATTGATTCAGCTGACTCTGTTTCTGCTTTTAAAGGCTTTATATGTGATTTTTCACACTTAAATAGAAATCAAGTATATCCTCTGAAAATAACTCTGTGAGTCATGACTGTCTACAATGGGTGTAACACCCGAGTCCCACTGTCTGTGATGTTTTCAGAGTCCTATCTTCAGTTTGTTTACATCGCCCGGACAGCCGGCTGACTCCTCCCCTCGAGTATAAAAGTTGTTTAATTGAGGGACTAGAGAAAAGAAGAATAACATACTGTACTCACTGCTTAACTGTGTTTCTAGATCACGCTCATTTCAGGTAAATTTACATGCAGTGTGAAGATACGAGCATAATAAAGATCACTAGCATTAGCATGCTAACACAACAATGCAGCGCGAGTTGTTATGGAGCTCAGCGTAAGTTCAGACAGGAAGACTGGTTATATTCTTCCACTCATTCATTCATCCTTTCACTTCAACCTAAACCAATCCCCCTACTACTTCCTCTGTCTCCCTTCTCTGGTGATCAGCTGATAATGGGCGTTTATTCTTTAAGTAATTAACCAACCAGATTCGGGCACAACCTCTCTCAACCAATCATCCTGCTGCGGCAAAATGCTAAAACAGTTCTCTCTCTTCCACAGTCATTCTGTCATTTCAGGGGAACCGCTGCAACCCACCACAGCCCCAGTCACCTCCATTCCAGCTCAGCAGAGTCCAGATTCAGGCTCATCATAGCCTCCATTCCTCTTCACCACCACCAGTGTCTAGACTCCATAGGGGGGTCTCCTATCCTGCTGTCAGCTTCATTACCTTCCGAGTGGGAAGTGGTCACGATGGAGTCTAATCCCCCAAAGACTTTGCACATTCAAAATTAAATTGTTGCACATTTATTGTAAATAAATAATTGTTCATTCTCAATTAAGTCTCTCCTGATTGAATTGGTTTCATGCTGGTGCTGAAGGGTGACATCTGCTGGATCAAAAAATCGCATGTAAAGCCTTTAAAGTCAACCTTAAAAACATTTTTTTCAGACTTGTCTTTTAGCTGACATCATTTAATCAGAGCTCCGTCATACAGATTTGAACTCTCCTGTTTTATTGTATTTACTTTCATTTGTTTTAACTGTATGTCTGAATCTTTGCTTCATGTATCTGTAAGTGTGATCCTCTTTTTTAAATGACTTCTATAAAATGACTTCTGTCTTGAAAAGTGCTCTGCAAAGAGAGTATTATTATTATTATATTATCAGTAAGGTACACATATGACATGTTAATCTTGAAATTATATTCAGAAAAACATCTTAAGTCAATTTGAAAACATAAAGGTTCATAGTGCTCAGATTTTGACTTACAGGTACATGAGGAAGAGGGTGCTCATCACCAGCAGAAAGCGACTCAGGTTGGAGTTGAAGTACACGATCATGAGCAGAACACCTAATCTCGCAGCGGTGTACAACCAGTCCAGCCAATCACGCTCCATATCCTCCTCGTCCTCCATGACAGGCCCCCCCTGGGCATTCATCCGCATGTTCTGGTTGGCCTCACCAGGGTTGATGAAAGCTGCATCTTGCGCTGGGTTCTGATTGGCTTGCAGGTTGTCGATTGGGTTTTGATTGGCTAAGGGGGCTGCTACTGGCACATGTTGGGCGTGAACAGGAGGGTACTGGCCGATTGTTGGAGCTGGTGCAGAAGGGACGGTCCCTGCAGCGGCCAACGCTGCCTGACTGTTACACATGAGACAAACATGACAACTATTAGACACCAGCTGTGTGAAGCTGTCAGCCCTCCATGAGGTTCTAACGGCTTAAGAAAAGCAGAATAAATATATTTGATAAAATAATATAACTCACTATTGCATGTAATACTGTCTAGCATAGACATGCTGCAGCCACAGAAGTTGTTGAGGGCTGTACAGGGAGTAGGTGGGAAAGGCTGGTTGGGTGATCTGAGTTGATCTGGCCCTGCAGGGAAAGATGAAAGACTGTTAGCATCCGTTAAAAATGGAAGGGTAAGTGTATGTGATGTTTTGACATCACTTATCTTCATATGCGCAAATCATGTAAGTGTTTCAATAGGTATGACACGCCCTCTTTCACTTCCCTTAGGAGCAAGTAATGCAGCAACTTACAGATCAAGGGTTTGAATAAAGTAGCCTTAATAACAGATCATAACATATGAATATGCGTCTTTAAGTTCTATGTAATATAGGCCGCTTCAAAGTTTGATGTCATTGATCTTATAGACAGTTTTATCAAGAAAAAATATTTCGTGTTATGTTATATTTTGTGGGAACCAAACACCGAAATGAGCAAATAAATCAAATATGAAATGCAAGAAATTAAGACAACTTTTGAGTTTTCATACTGATGTCATTAAGTGTCAGTAAAAAGTTTCCTTTCAATGTCCACACAATCAGGCAGAGATGCACTGATACACTTTCATTTCAGCTCAGATCCGAGTCTGATCATTTTTTAATCATAATTATTAGCTCTCTTCTTGTTGGTATTATGTGTAAGGCTACACAAAACTGTAATAAACTCTGCAATGCATTGGTTACTGAAGAAACAAAAATAAACACAAATGCATACACATTTAAAGAAAATTCAAAGAAACAAAAGAATCAGAATTTGTTCTGGCTGCACAAACAAACACCAGCAACAAGTGTAAAGGTTTGAGAATGAAATATTTTAAACTGAAGTGTGAGAATTGTAATTTTATCATATAGAAGGAGCTGAACATCTTGATGTAGACAATTTGAGTCTCTAGACGTGCTCTGTTTACACTCATCTGGACTTCATATGGACTTTCTGCTTGAGAGCTGGCAGGGCAAAGGTAGTTTAATGTCCAGTAAACCTGATATGGACATTTGCTTCTCACAAACAGATCCTGTAGGTGAAGTCTCCCTATAAAATGAGGGTTGCAGTGAATGCACCAGAGGGGCTTTAAAGGGTCAAGTGTCCCTTCAAATGGTCACATTCGCCTGATAAAAGTTTTTTTTTTAAATTGTGAAAATCAGAGGTCTGCAAATGTTAATAAACAAGAGCACAGCAATCTATTCTGGCTTACATTGCAGCAGCAGGCCATGTAGGCGTTTCTGGTGGAGACACTGGGGCATGTGTGTGGGCTGGAGCAGCAGGTGAAGATGGACTTGTCTGCCTCCTCTGTCTCAGTTCTGGTGTGCTGGGAGTCTGGTCTGTGGAGGACAGGCTGCTGGGACTGGGTGAAGCAGAGGCTGCCGCGGGCCTTGGGCTGGAGGGTTGTGGCAGTTGTGTCGCTTTGGTCTGCATAATAAAAAGTTTGAATTTTTTTTTTAATTCTTAGCAATGTCTGAACTACAGCACAACCACTGTAGTCGTTATGAACAATCAGTAGATATGGGTCTTATTGTCTTACATGAACAACCACCTTTGCAGTATCTGACTTCAGTGAGTTATCTTTAGCTATACTTTAGATCTCAGAACTGAAGCTGAGCTCTGAAGCGTGACAGCGACAGTGAAACCGTTTCACTCTGTGCTGTTATGAAAATGAGGAAGGAGGTGAAGAGATGCACCTGTCAGTCTCTGAACCTGCTGCGACTGATGTGTCACAGGAGACTGGAGCGCCATTAAAACTCCTAAAGATGATGCATGTTGTTAGATACACCAAACTGTAAGCATCTATGAAAAATTATCAGAAATATATATAAAATGATGGACTCCTATGGCTTTGATAACTGCTGGAAATATTTGAGGTAATGTAAGTGCAAATATATATAACACAGGTTTATACATTTTAATCAACTTAGATATTGGAATGTTAACATTGTAATCAAATTCAGCATATTGTACATTTAAGTTTTGGGCATTTGATTATCAATTTTAGAATTAGTTCAAGAGAAAAAAAAATGTCAGATCACTTTAAAATGGTCTAAAAATGAATATCCAATTATTCTTACTATTTTATATATTTTACATCATAGTTGACTGTGGACAAAAAATGTCCTCTTATAATGTCACATCTCTTCAGAGTGAGAGCAGCCTTTTAGAATAACCTCAGAGCTACATAACCTACAAGAACTTCTCAGTTCAAAATCAGATTTAAACATCAAAACAACCTTAGTTTAGGTCAGTGCCTTTGGTCTGTTGGTAAGTGATATCATTTCCTGACCAAGGGGCATGTTGGTTTGATTCCTGCTTAAGTGTCATGCTAAAGGGCACACCACTAAATGTCTGCCTATCACCACCACCACCACCTGACACACAGCCACCAGCATCAGACTGTGTTGTCCCCACAACCACTGCCGTCCTCATTCAAGCGCGGCCTGCTCTGACCTCCACCTCAGAGACAAGGCAGTATGAACAACAGGAACGAGAGGAATACAAAGGAGAAATCCTTCCTGCATATTATCCCATATGCTCTTTTGTAAAGCGTCTTGAGATAATACTTGATATGAATTCATCATCATCAACCTTTATTTAAGTTCTCAGAGAGATCATTGAGGGTGACCCTCATTTACAACGATGCTGAGAAAACATACATAAATGATAAACAACGAGAAATGAGATAAAGCTACTACAGAAAATAAAATCAATAAGAACAATAAAACACTAAAATCATTTAAAATCTTGAATTTACTACAGTCATTAAAATCAAATAAAACAGTTACAGTCAGCTATTGGGCGGTTAAAAATAATATTTCTAAAGTGTCCATAAGGGATAAAAGTGCTCAAATTCAGGTCCTGTTGTAAAATGTTTCAGGAGTTTGCATCTCCTCTGACATGAGATTTCCTCTTGAAAAATAACAATGCTGCATGTAAAAACATAAGCTCTGAGGAAAGTAAGTCCACATCATCACTTCTTACCTTTGGTCTTGCTCCTAGTGGTCTTTGTTGTAGATTCTGGATAGGACACACCAGATGGATTGTGGGACTCGTATCAGTCTAAGAAAGTGAAGATAAATACTTGATTACAAAAGAGTACAAACACAGATACACTCACAGAGTACAGCTGAAATATTAAACCTAGTAAATGTCTTTGCATGAGCATGAAAGAGTCTAAAAATGTGGAAGAAGATAGGCCTGCCCTCTCGCTCAAATTCCACAAAAACTTTAACAAGGAGTCTAAAAATGTCAAAACCAGCAAAACCAGGACTTCTTGTAGTTATTTCACGTCACATGACCACCAGCCTGACATTGACAACAGAGCAGGGCGGTGAGGAGAAGAGAGATCATGTTCCTGACATTTTCATGACTAATACCATGTCAGGCCGACATTCAAATGCTTGCACACTACACAAATGAGCTTGTTGTTATTTCCCACAACCCTGAACAAAATCAAATTGAACCGCTTGGTTCTGGATTCTTCGTGGTCTCATCTATACAGTCTCAAGATGGAAGAGAAATTTAAAAAAAAAAGAATCTTTATTGGTTTACACTATGAGCCATAGCCTTCTAAAAAGAACAAAATGTATTTAGGTTATAAAGTTGACTTCCTTTTTCAGGTTGTTTATCGGTGCGTTGTTTTTTCTAAAGCAAGATGAGCCTTGGGCATATTCACACAAAAAGAAACTGAAACAAGACACATGAAATATAATATACTGTTTGTTAGAAAGCATTATTTCATATTCAAAGGCCATAGAAATCCTTTTACACATCAGACAATGGTTGTTAGTTGAAAAGTAGGGTAGATAAAACCTCTCCTGCTAGTTTGTCGTCCGCAGCATACAGGTCTGTAATTAACTTGTTAACTCCATTCAAGTGTTTGTGGCTGTCAGACTTTAATATCATGACATATTACTTTAGACAGAATGTTTTAGTACTGTTTGTTAGCAACACATACCTGTCTGAAGAGATCTTTGATGTGTAGATAGTCGGGCAGCAGTTTACCACCATAGATCAGTCTCTGGTCAGTCACAGCCTGCAGGAACGAGTATGTTTCAATTTGTATGTTAACATATCTCTAGTGAACAACAAGTAAATCTGCAATGATGCTTCACTTCTGGTTAGGTTTTCACAAATGACATTTAACAAAAACAGCCGAGAGGAGAGCAGAAGTGGAAATTAAGACACAATCTGAGATTGAAAGGAAAAAAAAGGCTATTTATTAAGTTTGCATAAAATGGCTGGCTTTCAGAAGTTGACACAACAGAGATTTTAAAGAAGTGATAGTAGTGTCACACAATATATTTACATTGTGTATTAGGATAGACCAATACCCAACAATCTTAGATCCTGACATTTCTTCTCAAACTTTGTTTATGCTGCATGTTTTTGTGTTTTCTATTGGTGCATGTCAAAGCATTAAAAAAACATATTAATCAAATATATTGGATGGGTGAACTAAACACTTTGAAGGCCATTTTTCAAGTTGTATGAGTGTATAATTGTAAATGTGTTTCTGCTGTAGCTGTTTGTAATCCCGGTTTTGAATACTTTTGTACAAGTGTTTTCTTTCAGTGTCTAAGTTATGTAATATTGCATTCTGATATGTACTGCACTTCAGGTGTACACGTGGAAAAACCTGACTGAGCCTTGTCAGAAGCACATAGCTAATTTGTCCAAGAGAAGATAGACTGGATAAGTAATTATTAACTTTACTTTGGCTTGTCACTTGCTCCAGGATACTGTGAAGTCTGCTGTCTGGTGTTACCTCAACATCAGTTGTGCAAATGCATAAAAGGACCCAACTAAATCTCAATGAAGCATAGATCGTCCTCTGCTCATCTTTTCTCTGTCATCTCTACAGCAAACAGATCCAAAGGAAACTGAAGTCTTCCAGGATGGATCAAACTTGGCAGACACATGTTATTAAAATTCTTTAGGAACTTAAAGGAGTGTTCCCTCAACTGTGAGGGATTATCAAAGCTTCACAAATGTATGACTTGTTGAACATTGTCAACACTTTATAAACCTAGTATTCTAATCTGAAGCCAGATAAATGATATGCAGCATACACACAGCTTTAGAAATAACTCTACTGAGTCATGACTGAAGTTTTCTTATAAATGACAGTAATAGCTGGTGGGACAGTTTTATCTATTTAACATCCCTACACGTGACGATACCCCTCTGTATGTTGTGTTTATGTAAGGAATTGTACATTCAGTACAAGGAAAATACATTCAATGACAACCAGTTGGGGCCCACTAAACTCCTAGTTTGCCATTACTTTACTTTAAACCCATAGGTCCATATCTACATAAAAAGCTAAATAAATATCAACATATTATAAAACATCAACAAAAGGGATAAAAATATCGTTTTCTGAACCAATTATTCGACACGTAGTTTTATACATACAATTTCTCAATACAGCCTGTAATGTGGAGATATTACTAACAAACGTTTGACTTTCACTCGTCCATGTTGGTCATTTCAGAAATATTATTAATGCATCACTATATGCCACCTGTAACTTAATAATATCTGTATGTATCAAAACAAAACAATAACAAAAACAGCTGTTAACTTGGCAGCAGCTGGCTGACGTCATCACATTCCAGAACACTAGTTCCGCTAGCATTAGCCAGCTAGCTTCTCCACCTCACAATAACTCACTGGTTTAGTTGGGTAAACTGTCGACAGGTGTGTTTTAAGGTCCCTCACAGTCCAGTTTAGATAGACGCCTCCAATGGTTTGGTCCTCCTGTGCCTGGTTGGGCGTTTTGACGAAAATAGTAATCGTCGTCTGTTGAGAATCCCTCACATCCATTTTTCTTCCCCTCGTTAAAGTCTCTTTTCTTTGTAAAACTGTTTCTCAGTCGCTCCAGCTTTACAAAGAAAAGTGGTGTGATTCGGTTTGTAAGAAAGTAAAAGTGAAACAAATAATCCTCAACAAAGACAAAGTCGTGGGACTCGGTCTAGCTAGATATGTCTTTCTTAAAACTGTCATCCGGGACTTTAAGAAGGAGAATGTTGTTTCCAAACACACGGTGGCCGCCGCTGATTGGTTACTGTCCGCTCGTGCTCAGACGTGGAGGCCTGGTAATTCGTCACCTTCTGAGCATGCGCGAATATGTCGGATCCGAAGATCGTTTATTTCGGAAAAAATATGGGAATTCACTTTATACACGTAATCTCGTTTCAATTTTACGGAAGAGGATTAGATTTTTGGGTGGGTCCGGAGAGGGGGGGTTCTGCCTTTTTGTTTTAAATTCTTAATCTTTATTTGTATAGCGCCAATTCATAACAAATGTCATCACAAGACACTTTATTAAAAACCGTACTCATTGTTAGACCCAATATTAAATCATCATGAGCACAAAAAAGTAGATTGTGTAAATCAGTGTCCTTCTTGTGATGAAAGATACAACAGAAAACTCAAAGTACTTGGTCTTTTTGGATTCTCTGATTTTTTTGAAATTTTCAAAATCCAAAACAAAAAAGGCTAGTAAGAGTAACATCTGGTGAATGCCAAAGCCTCCAAATTTTTAAAAGTTTAAATTAAGTCAAAGAAAATGGACACAATTCAAAATTCAATCACACAGAATAAATTTATATTTACAGGGTATTTAGCTAATGATCTATAGGCCACTAGAATATACCACCACGGTAAGATATGATGAAAGAAAATAAATAAAGACCAGTTTGGCGAGTTTACTCATAGTCAACGCCTTCAAACCGAAATACCAACAGCTAGGCTATTACATGTTGTACAGAAACATGATCATGACCGTAACCATCATCATCCAGCAACATCCAAGGGTGTGGCTTGTACTGACCACGCCCACACACCCTGTAATGTCCTCCTCCTTTGTCCCCCCATCCTCTCTCTCTCTCTCATCTTTCCTGCTGTGGGAGAGTTGGCTGTTGTTTATTTGGGTTTGGGCTAATTTATAATCTTCATTTAATTCCTTAATTTGCATATTCAGTTAGTTAATGGGCCCTTTTTTAATTTCATATAGTGTTACAGTATCTTCAAACCTGTCACTGTTTTTATTTCATGACTGTTGTGAGAATGATTGCTGCCGACTAAGCATTTTTGCATAGTTGTGTAGGAGCATGGAACAGGCAGTAGTTCAAGTCAAGTCCTGCTTATAAATCCATACAAGCTCACACAAGCTGAACGTTTGTGTTTCAGTGAAGACTTCCATTGGAATTAAATGGGCCAAATAAATGAGAACTAATAAACCGTCAAAAGTCACCAGAACACACATGATTAATGTGGTTGTACCATCACTCTGCAACATACATTGCTAGTAGTGTCATTTGCCTAGCTTTACATATTTTCATGCAATTTATAAATATATCTAAGCAACAGAGCATGACAATTAAAAACTATAAAATTCATACCGTATCAAATTCAAACTGAACTACAGTGAACCTCAAACAGTAGCCTGCAGCCTAAAGTAGTATTGCTATAGTAGTAAACATGCATAAAAGTGAAAATAAGCAAGACATAAGTAAAGCTTCCTCATAGCTTCTGGTTATTGCTTTAGGTTTAAAAATAAAACTTGGGGTTTCATATCCTATGGCTGATACTGACCGTCAAATGTGGTTGCACCTTATAGCAGATTACTTCTGTTATCAGTCGCACAAACCCCAACTCAGGACAGTATGTATTTTGGTTACATTCAATGATGATGAGAAAATAAATATTTTACCATCGTTTTCATCAACTAATGGGTTCCAGAAGGATTTTTTTTAACTGAATGAATATTTACAAACACATCACATTTAAAAACTATATTTATACATGAAAAGGCTGGCAGTTATCTGCAATATACTCTTTAGATTTACCCAAATGAAAAAAGTAAGCTAATTAAGAAAGTAAATTCACAAGTTAGCTACAGAGATTTGTTTTTGTAAGATTTCTCTACAGTCTATAGGTCTCATTGTTGTTCCTGAAAAGTGTCCTTGGCTTTCACATAAACAAATTCAACCTTCCCACTTGTAAATTAATGCAAATTACTTCATTTACATGCCCTCCCATAACCAAGTTTTGAGCCCTACTCTGTTTTTATTCTCATCCAGGAAATGATGTTTGCATGGAAAATCAGATCCGCACACCAAGGACCTTCAGTTAAAGGATTTGTTTAACAAGTAACGTTTTGAGCCAACATGCGCTTCCTCAGACTTGAGGACTCCTTGGTGTGTGGATCTTTTTTGCTTCTTTAAACTTATGCCTACTCATTTTTTGGATCCAGACTCCTCTTAGGAATATTAGTTTTGTTTTAATTTTGCATTGAGAACAACAAAACTGGTTATTTAGGTTTTTCAATTCATGATCATGACAGTTTCATCGTTTCACTGCGTGCTTTTGTGTCTTCGTTTCTTACCATTTCAACTCCACAAATACCTAATTAAGCCTTTTACATTACATATTATTGTGGTTTTACACACAATGTTTTTGCTCTGTTTTGATGTATGTTACTGTATTATGTAAAGATGAGAGACACACAAGTACTGCGTGATATGTTAAAGTTTTCCCAGCAGAGGGCGCTGTTCAGCAACAGACAGTGGTCTTACAGCTGCCACATCACCAGTTGAGGGGCTGAACTTCAGAGCTAGAACTTCAGAGCTAGAACTTCAGGGGACGGGAATATAAGTGTCTGTTTTGTGATTTTCAGACATGGCTCGTTGGTCTAGGGGTATGATTCTCGCTTAGGGTGCGAGAGGTCCCGGGTTCAAATCCCGGACGAGCCCTGTTTTAATCCTTGAGGGGTCAAAAAACATTAAAAAGCTGTTTGATATGTAATTCTTGAAGTATTAACAAAAAACAAGGCTGCGACCTATAAATCAATACCTGATGGAATATGTTTATGTCAATATCCCGATAGCACAGCGGAGGAAGGAGTGTGACTACAGAGTTCAAAAGTTCTTTACCGCTTAATAAATAATCAGATATGGGCTGTGTTATATATGGATCGTACAGTAGATCTTTTTGTACTTGAGAAATTAAAATTCTTTCAGTTCTCTACAAAAGCAATCAAATGACATTAACAACAAATGACATTGAACTGACTGATTTGTGGCTCTTTTGGAACTAGGGGTCATCAACGTCTGAAGAGAGTGCTGCAGCGACTGAATTAAATATTTGGTAAACTCTTTTCATCAACAGAGAAGGAGAGAAAATGGGAATGAAAGTTGTGCAGGAAAGATGTGGTTACATATTTGGCATGTCAAGGCCGAAATACTGTAAATAGGAATGCAGTAGGAACAAAAAGCAACAGATACAGAAAATAGGTTGATTTTAGAAAACTAAGAGACTCCTGAAAAAAAGAATATGGGAGGGCTCAGCAAGTGTAGTGGTGCGTTTCTAGCACAAAAGTGACAAATCTGCAGTAGATAAGGTTCAGTTTGTTTATTTATTTAAAGGTTTAGTTTGTGTTTTTTTAATAGGGGTTGTATGAAGTACTTATCAAAGTGAGTGTACTAAGTACTGTAGAGGACAGCAGCACAGCAGGAAGCATAACTATTACACTGGCTCATGAGAAACATTTTTAAAATTCTACATCTAAAAACATTTTGGTTTAAGCGTATGCTGTATATTTTATAAAATGTCACCGCTTTCCCTTGATGTCGGAGAACCATTTACTTTTGGACTATGTTTTTATTTAAAGAATAATATCCCTTTAAAGGAATAAAACACAACAAATGAGAAGTCCTGTAGCTTTGTTGAGCACTCAGGAGTTTCTAATGTGTTGATGAAGAGATGATCATTAGTGATTATTAAACAACTTTCTAATTTTCACAATCATAACGACATTCTGAAGTTTACGAGTGAATGTGCATAGAAAAGGAACTTTTTGTCAAATGACTGAACAATATAATAACGTATTTTATATAATAATGTTATTATTTAAATGTATGGTTGATGGATGCTGATTTGATTGGAAATGTCTGAAGGCCGTGCGTAATGTGAAGTCTTAGACAGTTTAATTCTTTTTATGAATCTGGTTGTAAAGCTATAACAATGTTACTGTTACTGCTGTGCCTCAATCTTTGGTATTAAAACCCAATGTGACCCCAGGCTGTGGCTTTTGTCAGATTTATCTGCAGCAGGACAGGGCCTTGTGATCTTGGGTATTTCTTTATTTTTTTTCAATTTTGGAAACTCATCCCAACACTCAAAAGTAATCAAATTATAAGACGTGAAGCGATGTTTGCAAGTCACTGGATATAAGCTGAGTTGGTCCCTGCATGCTTTAACAATTATTGCCAAAGTCTTAAATGTCTCCCTTGTTCTAATGCACATCTTACCACCGCTTGTTTCTTTCCTCTTACAAATATTAATTGGGCGTCAACACTGAAAGTTAAATGTTGTTTTGTTATTAACCTTTCAGAGAATATATAGGGGGAGAAAGAAAAAAGCCTCCACTCCCCACCTCCAATGTTACATGACTTCACTGCAACCCCCCCCCCCCCCCCCCCCCCCCCCCCCATATATTTGCCACATACACCTAGTATCATTTATTGAACTAAAAAAAGAAAGGACAAAAAGTGTTGAAATCATTAGACACAATTGCCCCTATTGTTCCCCTTTTGTGCAATGACAGGCCTGAGCATATTTTCAGATAGTTTGAAGTTTTATTCACACTTATTAAAAATGTATCATTAACCTACCAACGTAATTATATCCAGGTTTGTTATTATGGCTTACAAAGTTAGGGTTCAAGTGTAAATAAATAAGCCGTCTACAACTCTCTTTTGGCATGAGCTTTTCTTTTGGGTGTGTGTGCACAGACGACTACATGTGTAAAGTGTGCATTAACATCGCTCTATGATGACTCTGGGCGGTAGCCCCTCAGGTAGTAGACCCAAGAACAGGGCTTGCTGTGGCCTTCAGAACGCTGGCTGGAGATGGTCAGCTTGCCAAACCAAGGCCCTGCAGAGCCTCTTGAAGTGGCACTAAAGGAGATCAGGATGTTGTAGGTCTTTTTGGAGACAATGGTGTCCACTTCTTTGACCGTGAAGCAGGGGTTGTCAACCTAGGAGCGTGGTGCATAAGGATAAGGTTAAACAAGTTTCATAAAGTAATCAAATCAGTTTGAAGCATTTTTAGGAGCTGAAGTCAAAAATAAATAAAAAGCCAAACTGTGTTACTTTCTTTGTTTGACTATCCTAGGTGTCATTTCATAGTGGTTTAGTTCTACTTATTTTATGGGTTCTGTACCTGGAAAGAGAAAGCAGTGGTCTGCAGGAACACATTCTTGAAGGGTATAGTGATGTTGCGACCCGCCTTGATGCTAAATGGGCCCTGGGGTTTGGGAGAGTGGCAGATCCCATGTAAGGGAAAGATGTATTCTCCCCCAATTCCTGAGGCCAGGCTGAGCTGGCCTCTTACTTCTCCCAGCTGATGCGGTTCAAAACAAACTTCCATGCTGGCCTCTGACCCCGCATGGGAACCCGGAGACGCACCAACTTTCTCTTCCACTATGAAGTCCGGGCAATCAGTCTGCAGGTGGGAGATAACAAATGAAGCAGCAAAATAAAACTCCTTGATTATCATTGCATAAGCTGAGTAGTGTTTCTAATTCAAACTGATGTGTAAAATAAGTAAGAATAAGACCAACAAAGTAAAGGTGGGAGAGCCAAAAGATCATGTTGTGCAGTGATATTTACTACTTCTCCTATAAAGGATTTTCTTACCTTGCATGAGTACTCAGTTTTGAAGTGAGAGTAGTTGATGAATTTAATGGGAACAGAGTGGCTGCTGCCCAGACAAGTGTTGAAATGGACAGTTTTCTCAGGTGGAGGGGGCAGAGCTTTGAGGACCAGATCGTAGTGAAAGTAGCCCAGATCATTACTACTGAGAGTCAGCCGGGCTGTAGACCTGCCTGCACGCAGGGGCTTGTACTCAAAGCTCAGAGAACTCTGAAGAGAGGAATGTACACATATAGAAAGATTCATCAAAAGTCTGTTTTTCAGTAAGTGCAGGAAAAGATGAACTCAATATCCACCTTGGACTGTCCTGGCACCGTGTGCTGGGTTGGAGCACTGATGTCGGGACAGTTACACTCAGTGCTGAGGCAGGTAGCTGTGGTCAGGGGCTTCTCCACCTCCACAGTGGCCAAGGCTGTCCGACGGACCGCTGTCTCCAGCTTTATTTCAGACAAAACTCCTGGAGATGTAACCTTGTATGTTACAAGGTAAAACAAATACTCACCAGAGGTCACGTTACTAAATGTCACCTGGGGAGAAGAGTGAAAGGTTTGAGGACAAGGTGCTTACATATGTATACGATCTGATCAGAGAAATGTGTGAGTGATCAAACCTTGGTGTTGAAGTGCCCCTCTTTGTAAGCAAAGAAAGACATCTTGTAGTCCCGTTTGGTCAAGGCAGGGACATCAATGTATTCAAGACCCTTGAGGGACATTGTGGCATCTGTCTTGTCAGGTTTCAGAATCTCCATCAGCACACGAAATCTGAGCACACAGAAACACTATTGACTATTAGTTATCTGTCCTGAAAATGTCTTTGTGTTTCTACTCTTGACATTTACTCATTATATTTTGCATAGAGTTTATATTTTAAAGGCAGAAGTTTTAAATAGGGTATGATTTTGTGCCACCTTTTTCTTGAAAATGTCTCGCCTATATCTTTTAAGAGAACTGAGTGTATACACAAACTGCTGCAAAGTGCCACAAGATTTCAGTCATAGTTATGACTCACATCTGCTGCAGCTGTTTAGATCCCCAGAACTTTGTTGTAAGTTTAAAGGCGCACTAATCACAGAATCTGTACATTTCTCCAACTTTCACATTTCTCTTCCAAAACTCCATAGTGCACCTTTAAGCGCTTTTTTTTTTTTAGCTGTGCTTCAACAAATGTACTGTTCTGGTTCACTCTCCCTGTTCTCATAGCATCATTTTAGGAGCAGCATCACATTTATTAGATAGATCGAAATATGAACGTCAACTTCTATCTGTTACTGCTGGATGTCCAAGTTACCCATATCAAGCTAAAAGGTGAGCTCCGAGTGTTTCTGTCATCTCCAATTGACCAAAGAAGAACACAGGTTTTGCTAGTTTAGGAATGATCACAGGATCTGTATGGTCAGAGAAGCTGGAGACTTTAGGGTAATTGTGTGATTTTACCGCTGTTGCTTGGAGAGCCAGTTGTGTACTGGGAGCATCAGTGTGTGGTGAGTCTTGGCTGGCAGTTCATGCAGAAAGGTGTCCTCTGCCTTGGGAGGCTCAGCAGTTCCCTGTAGAGTGTACAGCATACCGCTCCCATCAGGGAAGGAGAAAAAGACTGATCCCAAGTGTTTCTTTTTATCAGCAGTCATAGTCAGTGGTTTGTAGGTGATCTTGCAGGTCTTGTTTTGAAAAGGTTCCATGGTCACAGAGGGCTTAGCAGTCCACTGTTCACCCTCAATGACGGGCCTGATGCTGCAGTGATGGCTTGTGGGGTTGAACACTGGAAGAGTCAGTGTGTGAGAGCCACGCACTGGGCAAACAAAATTCACCACCTGGAGACATTTAAGATTCAAGATTTGTATTTGTCACATGCTCATACAGATGTGCAGTGAAATGTAAAGACTGTTCCGCAAGGCTATGCAATAAACACTCAAATTACTAATACACATATATACAGTAATATAAAAAGTCTAATGTAAAATTAAAGAAAGAAATATTTGACTATACAAAATATAGAATAATGTAAACAGTGTAGTCCACGGTGTCAAAGCGCAATGTGCAGATTGGATAAGAGAGACATAAGGGTTAAGCCATTTGTAGTACAAAAGCATTTACACTAGGGGGAGTGCCTGTCATTTCTCAAAAAGTACACAGTAAAAGTACTTCATAGTACCTGTGCATGTAGTCTAAAAAGTACTTAGTCCAACCATATCAGAATCATTGTGTAGTGTACTTATGTAAGAAAATATATATAATTATTGTTTTCTCCAAGAAAACTTTTTTTTTTTTAAATTGTGAACACCTTATTTTGAAAAACGGAAGTTACCGCAGACTCGCAGAATTATTCTCACACTAACTTCCCCGACCTCCGAAGCTATTCCCTGCACAGTATTCTGTTTACTCCTGTTTCATACACTTGTATCTCATAGTCAGTTTTATGGTAAGACCTAGACATTTAGCACTTGACGTCATCGCTCTCTCTGTTTGTTCCTCCTGCTCGCTCTGGAGTCCGGAGCATTTACCATAAAGATCAGAATACGTGAGCACTTCAAATGTAGGGGCGGCTCACTTCACCATGTAAACTCGAGGAGCGGCTGGCTTCACCGCAGTTTTGTTTTGATGGTGCCCACTCCAAACCTGCACGCATACAGATATTATTAGATATTATTAAGTTACAGGTGGCATATAGTGATGCATTAATAATATTTCTGAAATGACCAACATGGACGAGTGAAAGTCAAACGTTTGTTAGTAATATCTCCACATTACAGGCTGTATTGAGAAATTGTATGTATAAAACTACGTGTCGAATAATTGGTTCAGAAAACGATATTTTTATCCCTTTTGTTGATGTTTTATAATATGTTGATATTTATTTAGCTTTTTATGTAGATATGGACCTATGGGTTTAAAGTAAAGTAATGGCAAACTAGGAGTTTAGTGGGCCCCAACTGGTTGTCATTGAATGTATTTTCCTTGTACTGAATGTACAATTCCTTA
Organism: Labrus bergylta; assembly: GCF_963930695.1. NCBI lineage: Eukaryota > Metazoa > Chordata > Actinopteri > Labriformes > Labridae > Labrus > Labrus bergylta. Next base: position 1,829,761 of record NC_089201.1, on the reverse strand, counting down.
CATAAACACAACATACAGAGGGGTATCGTCACGTGTAGGGATGTTAAATAGATAAAACTGTCCCACCAGCTATTACTGTCATTTATAAGAAAACTTCAGTCATGACTCAGTAGAGTTATTTCTAAAGCTGTGTGTATGCTGCATATCATTTATCTGGCTTCAGATTAGAATACTAGGTTTATAAAGTGTTGACAATGTTCAACAAGTCATACATTTGTGAAGCTTTGATAATCCCTCACAGTTGAGGGAACACTCCTTTAAGTTCCTAAAGAATTTTAATAACATGTGTCTGCCAAGTTTGATCCATCCTGGAAGACTTCAGTTTCCTTTGGATCTGTTTGCTGTAGAGATGACAGAGAAAAGATGAGCAGAGGACGATCTATGCTTCATTGAGATTTAGTTGGGTCCTTTTATGCATTTGCACAACTGATGTTGAGGTAACACCAGACAGCAGACTTCACAGTATCCTGGAGCAAGTGACAAGCCAAAGTAAAGTTAATAATTACTTATCCAGTCTATCTTCTCTTGGACAAATTAGCTATGTGCTTCTGACAAGGCTCAGTCAGGTTTTTCCACGTGTACACCTGAAGTGCAGTACATATCAGAATGCAATATTACATAACTTAGACACTGAAAGAAAACACTTGTACAAAAGTATTCAAAACCGGGATTACAAACAGCTACAGCAGAAACACATTTACAATTATACACTCATACAACTTGAAAAATGGCCTTCAAAGTGTTTAGTTCACCCATCCAATATATTTGATTAATATGTTTTTTTTAATGCTTTGACATGCACCAATAGAAAACACAAAAACATGCAGCATAAACAAAGTTTGAGAAGAAATGTCAGGATCTAAGATTGTTGGGTATTGGTCTATCCTAATACACAATGTAAATATATTGTGTGACACTACTATCACTTCTTTAAAATCTCTGTTGTGTCAACTTCTGAAAGCCAGCCATTTTATGCAAACTTAATAAATAGCCTTTTTTTTCCTTTCAATCTCAGATTGTGTCTTAATTTCCACTTCTGCTCTCCTCTCGGCTGTTTTTGTTAAATGTCATTTGTGAAAACCTAACCAGAAGTGAAGCATCATTGCAGATTTACTTGTCGTTCACTAGAGATATGTTAACATACAAATTGAAACATACTCGTTCCTGCAGGCTGTGACTGACCAGAGACTGATCTATGGTGGTAAACTGCTGCCCGACTATCTACACATCAAAGATCTCTTCAGACAGGTATGTGTTGCTAACAAACAGTACTAAAACATTCTGTCTAAAGTAATATGTCATGATATTAAAGTCTGACAGCCACAAACACTTGAATGGAGTTAACAAGTTAATTACAGACCTGTATGCTGCGGATGACAAACTAGCAGGAGAGGTTTTATCTACCCTACTTTTCAACTAACAACCATTGTCTGATGTGTAAAAGGATTTCTATGGCCTTTGAATATGAAATAATGCTTTCTAACAAACAGTATATTATATTTCATGTGTCTTGTTTCAGTTTCTTTTTGTGTGAATATGCCCAAGGCTCATCTTGCTTTAGAAAAAACAACGCACCGATAAACAACCTGAAAAAGGAAGTCAACTTTATAACCTAAATACATTTTGTTCTTTTTAGAAGGCTATGGCTCATAGTGTAAACCAATAAAGATTCTTTTTTTTTTAAATTTCTCTTCCATCTTGAGACTGTATAGATGAGACCACGAAGAATCCAGAACCAAGCGGTTCAATTTGATTTTGTTCAGGGTTGTGGGAAATAACAACAAGCTCATTTGTGTAGTGTGCAAGCATTTGAATGTCGGCCTGACATGGTATTAGTCATGAAAATGTCAGGAACATGATCTCTCTTCTCCTCACCGCCCTGCTCTGTTGTCAATGTCAGGCTGGTGGTCATGTGACGTGAAATAACTACAAGAAGTCCTGGTTTTGCTGGTTTTGACATTTTTAGACTCCTTGTTAAAGTTTTTGTGGAATTTGAGCGAGAGGGCAGGCCTATCTTCTTCCACATTTTTAGACTCTTTCATGCTCATGCAATGACATTTACTAGGTTTAATATTTCAGCTGTACTCTGTGAGTGTATCTGTGTTTGTACTCTTTTGTAATCAAGTATTTATCTTCACTTTCTTAGACTGATACGAGTCCCACAATCCATCTGGTGTGTCCTATCCAGAATCTACAACAAAGACCACTAGGAGCAAGACCAAAGGTAAGAAGTGATGATGTGGACTTACTTTCCTCAGAGCTTATGTTTTTACATGCAGCATTGTTATTTTTCAAGAGGAAATCTCATGTCAGAGAGAGATGCAAACTCCTGAAACATTTTACAGGACCTGAATTTGAGCACTTTTATCCCTTATGGACACTTTAGAAATATTATTTTTAACCGCCCAATAGCTGACTGTAACTGTTTTATTTGATTTTAATGACTGTAGTAAATTCAAGATTTTAAATGATTTTAGTGTTTTATTGTTCTTATTGATTTTATTTTCTGTAGTAGCTTTATCTCATTTCTCGTTGTTTATCATTTATGTATGTTTTCTCAGCATCGTTGTAAATGAGGGTCACCCTCAATGATCTCTCTGAGAACTTAAATAAAGGTTGATGATGATGAATTCATATCAAGTATTATCTCAAGACGCTTTACAAAAGAGCATATGGGATAATATGCAGGAAGGATTTCTCCTTTGTATTCCTCTCGTTCCTGTTGTTCATACTGCCTTGTCTCTGAGGTGGAGGTCAGAGCAGGCCGCGCTTGAATGAGGACGGCGGTGGTTGTGGGGACAACACAGTCTGATGCTGGTGGCTGTGTGTCAGGTGGTGGTGGTGGTGATAGGCAGACATTTAGTGGTGTGCCCTTTAGCATGACACTTAAGCAGGAATCAAACCAACATGCCCCTTGGTCAGGAAATGATGTCACTTACCAACAGACCAAAGGCACTGACCTAAACTAAGGTTGTTTTGATGTTTAAATCTGATTTTGAACTGAGAAGTTCTTGTAGGTTATGTAGCTCTGAGGTTATTCTAAAAGGCTGCTCTCACTCTGAAGAGATGTGACATTATAAGAGGACATTTTTTGTCCACAGTCAACTATGATGTAAAATATATAAAATAGTAAGAATAATTGGATATTCATTTTTAGACCATTTTAAAGTGATCTGACATTTTTTTTTCTCTTGAACTAATTCTAAAATTGATAATCAAATGCCCAAAACTTAAATGTACAATATGCTGAATTTGATTACAATGTTAACATTCCAATATCTAAGTTGATTAAAATGTATAAACCTGTGTTATATATATTTGCACTTACATTACCTCAAATATTTCCAGCAGTTATCAAAGCCATAGGAGTCCATCATTTTATATATATTTCTGATAATTTTTCATAGATGCTTACAGTTTGGTGTATCTAACAACATGCATCATCATCTTTAGGAGTTTTAATGGCGCTCCAGTCTCCTGTGACACATCAGTCGCAGCAGGTTCAGAGACTGACAGGTGCATCTCTTCACCTCCTTCCTCATTTTCATAACAGCACAGAGTGAAACGGTTTCACTGTCGCTGTCACGCTTCAGAGCTCAGCTTCAGTTCTGAGATCTAAAGTATAGCTAAAGATAACTCACTGAAGTCAGATACTGCAAAGGTGGTTGTTCATGTAAGACAATAAGACCCATATCTACTGATTGTTCATAACGACTACAGTGGTTGTGCTGTAGTTCAGACATTGCTAAGAATTAAAAAAAAAATTCAAACTTTTTATTATGCAGACCAAAGCGACACAACTGCCACAACCCTCCAGCCCAAGGCCCGCGGCAGCCTCTGCTTCACCCAGTCCCAGCAGCCTGTCCTCCACAGACCAGACTCCCAGCACACCAGAACTGAGACAGAGGAGGCAGACAAGTCCATCTTCACCTGCTGCTCCAGCCCACACACATGCCCCAGTGTCTCCACCAGAAACGCCTACATGGCCTGCTGCTGCAATGTAAGCCAGAATAGATTGCTGTGCTCTTGTTTATTAACATTTGCAGACCTCTGATTTTCACAATTTAAAAAAAAAACTTTTATCAGGCGAATGTGACCATTTGAAGGGACACTTGACCCTTTAAAGCCCCTCTGGTGCATTCACTGCAACCCTCATTTTATAGGGAGACTTCACCTACAGGATCTGTTTGTGAGAAGCAAATGTCCATATCAGGTTTACTGGACATTAAACTACCTTTGCCCTGCCAGCTCTCAAGTAGAAAGTCCATATGAAGTCCAGATGAGTGTAAACAGAGCACGTCTAGAGACTCAAATTGTCTACATCAAGATGTTCAGCTCCTTCTATATGATAAAATTACAATTCTCACACTTCAGTTTAAAATATTTCATTCTCAAACCTTTACACTTGTTGCTGGTGTTTGTTTGTGCAGCCAGAACAAATTCTGATTCTTTTGTTTCTTTGAATTTTTTTTAAATGTGTATGCATTTGTGTTTATTTTTGTTTCTTCAGTAACCAATGCATTGCAGAGTTTATTACAGTTTTGTGTAGCCTTACACATAATACCAACAAGAAGAGAGCTAATAATTATGATTAAAAAATGATCAGACTTGGATCTGAGCTGAAATGAAAGTGTATCAGTGCATCTCTGCCTGATTGTGTGGACATTGAAAGGAAACTTTTTACTGACACTTAATGACATCAGTATGAAAACTCAAAAGTTGTCTTAATTTCTTGCATTTCATATTTGATTTATTTGCTCATTTCGGTGTTTGGTTCCCACAAAATATAACATAACACGAAATATTTTTTCTTGATAAAACTGTCTATAAGATCAATGACATCAAACTTTGAAGCGGCCTATATTACATAGAACTTAAAGACGCATATTCATATGTTATGATCTGTTATTAAGGCTACTTTATTCAAACCCTTGATCTGTAAGTTGCTGCATTACTTGCTCCTAAGGGAAGTGAAAGAGGGCGTGTCATACCTATTGAAACACTTACATGATTTGCGCATATGAAGATAAGTGATGTCAAAACATCACATACACTTACCCTTCCATTTTTAACAGATGCTAACAGTCTTTCATCTTTCCCTGCAGGGCCAGATCAACTCAGATCACCCAACCAGCCTTTCCCACCTACTCCCTGTACAGCCCTCAACAACTTCTGTGGCTGCAGCATGTCTATGCTAGACAGTATTACATGCAATAGTGAGTTATATTATTTTATCAAATATATTTATTCTGCTTTTCTTAAGCCGTTAGAACCTCATGGAGGGCTGACAGCTTCACACAGCTGGTGTCTAATAGTTGTCATGTTTGTCTCATGTGTAACAGTCAGGCAGCGTTGGCCGCTGCAGGGACCGTCCCTTCTGCACCAGCTCCAACAATCGGCCAGTACCCTCCTGTTCACGCCCAACATGTGCCAGTAGCAGCCCCCTTAGCCAATCAAAACCCAATCGACAACCTGCAAGCCAATCAGAACCCAGCGCAAGATGCTGCTTTCATCAACCCTGGTGAGGCCAACCAGAACATGCGGATGAATGCCCAGGGGGGGCCTGTCATGGAGGACGAGGAGGATATGGAGCGTGATTGGCTGGACTGGTTGTACACCGCTGCGAGATTAGGTGTTCTGCTCATGATCGTGTACTTCAACTCCAACCTGAGTCGCTTTCTGCTGGTGATGAGCACCCTCTTCCTCATGTACCTGTAAGTCAAAATCTGAGCACTATGAACCTTTATGTTTTCAAATTGACTTAAGATGTTTTTCTGAATATAATTTCAAGATTAACATGTCATATGTGTACCTTACTGATAATATAATAATAATAATACTCTCTTTGCAGAGCACTTTTCAAGACAGAAGTCATTTTATAGAAGTCATTTAAAAAAGAGGATCACACTTACAGATACATGAAGCAAAGATTCAGACATACAGTTAAAACAAATGAAAGTAAATACAATAAAACAGGAGAGTTCAAATCTGTATGACGGAGCTCTGATTAAATGATGTCAGCTAAAAGACAAGTCTGAAAAAAATGTTTTTAAGGTTGACTTTAAAGGCTTTACATGCGATTTTTTGATCCAGCAGATGTCACCCTTCAGCACCAGCATGAAACCAATTCAATCAGGAGAGACTTAATTGAGAATGAACAATTATTTATTTACAATAAATGTGCAACAATTTAATTTTGAATGTGCAAAGTCTTTGGGGGATTAGACCCCATCGTGACCACTTCCCACTCGGAAGGTAATGAAGCTGACAGCAGGATAGGAGACCCCCCTATGGGGTCTTGACACTGGTGGTGGTGAAGAGGAATGGAGGCTATGATGAGCCTGAATCTGGACTCTGCTGAGCTGGAATGGAGGTGACTGGGGCTGTGGTGGGTTGCAGCGGTTCCCCTGAAATGACAGAATGACTGTGGAAGAGAGAGAACTGTTTTAGCATTTTGCCGCAGCAGGATGATTGGTTGAGAGAGGTTGTGCCCGAATCTGGTTGGTTAATTACTTAAAGAATAAACGCCCATTATCAGCTGATCACCAGAGAAGGGAGACAGAGGAAGTAGTAGGGGGAGTGGTTTAGGTTGAAGTGAAAGGATGAATGAATGAGTGGAAGAATATAACCAGTCTTCCTGTCTGAACTTACGCTGAGCTCCATAACAACTCGCGCTGCATTGTTGTGTTAGCATGCTAATGCTAGCGATCTTTATCATGCTGGTATCTTCACACTGCATGTAAATTTACCTGAAATGAGCGTGATCTAGAAACACAGTTAAGCAGTGAGTACAGTATGTTATTCTTCTTTTCTCTAGTCCCTCAATTAAACAACTTTTATACTCGAGGGGAGGAGTCAGCCGGCTGTCCGGGCGATGTAAACAAACTGAAGATAGGACTCTGAAAACATCACAGACAGTGGGACTCGGGTGTTACACCCATTGTAGACAGTCATGACTCACAGAGTTATTTTCAGAGGATAGACTTGATTTCTATTTAAGTGTGAAAAATCACATAGAAAGCCTTTAAAAGCAGAAACAGAGTCAGCTGAATCAATGGAAAGTGGAAAACAGAATGATTATGATTTAGAAAATGCCAAGAACAAGAGCCTAGTGTACGTGCATCATCCATTCCTGTGTCACTGGATAAACAAAGCAGCTGATGACAGTGTTTGCCTGCAGCCCAGCCTTCAGGATCAGTACCCTTGAAAACCTGTTATACCAAAGCTATAATAACAAACAAGTGAAAACAGCTGAGCCAGTGTACTGCGTGTACCTTAAGGAATTAAACCCAATGACTGTGGCTCACTGGTAAAGATATCAGACGGGATTTTTATACATTTGATCAGCTGGTGTGGATGAGAAATAAGAAAAGACCAAAACAATATAACTTGCTGACAGCGACATGCTTTAGCCAACTGGTAGAGTAAACTAAACATTGGACTTTTTGAATTTCAGATGAAATTAAAGGGATCATGATGGATACTATTAGTCAGTTAACCAAAAAGTCATTTGAAAAATAATATCCTGGGGTGTCAGTAGCCTAGCGGTTAGTGCACGTGCCCCGTGTACGGAGGCTATGGTGCTCGAGAGCAGGTTGCCCGGCTTCCAATCCGACCTGTGGATCCTTTCCCACATGTCGCTCCCCACTCTCTCTCCCTGGTTTCTGGTGCTATCCATATCTCTGAATGAATCCATAAAACCCCCAAAACAAATCTTTAAAACATATAAATATGCTACAGATCATTTCATGGTAGTTAAGATGTGCCTTTATTGTAGAGTAAGACAGTGGATAGATTTGGAATTCAGGGAGAGAGAGAGAGTGGGCAAAGACATGCGGGAAAGGAGCCACAGGTGGGATTATTATCCATACATGAGGCGTGCCACTAGGCTACCTGCGCCTCTCATGATCATTGTAAATTCCCCCGTTGTGGGATGAATAAAGGATTATCTTATTTTATGATAGTTTTGATTGATATATGATTATTACATATATTTTATTATATATTTAGTTAGATTTTTGTTACATTTTCTGGTTTGATTTCGTAGCTCTTGTCAGACTAATCCTTCCAGTTTGATGGGTTTCAAATATAAGTTAGCCCAGTCATATTTTTAATTCTAACAAGAGAGTTGGAGTGTTTCCTGTCAGGAGTAGGGCAAGTTGTGTGTAAGGAATAATCCACATGGAAAATGCTCCTATTTCCCCCTTTTTATGTAGAATCTATGATGCGTAGAAACAACAACAAACAGACACTCTTTTAGGGTTTGTGGCTAAAAAGACTAAAGATAATGAAACTAAGTAGGCAATGGTTCCTCATACTTTGAAAGTTTGGCAAACAAAGGGCAGACTTGTCTGAAGTGATTCTCCAGTGAATAATTATTACTGCAGAGGGAACAGCTTATATTAGATAAATAAGTATTGTTTATCTTTTTAAAAAGGTGCCATTTTGAAATCTCTTTCTGTTTGTACCACACCATACTATCTCAGCTGTTAATAAGCAAATAAAAACTGTGTGATCTCATTCAGGTCTAGAGGGTCTCAGTATGGAAGGGGATCACTTATAACATCTGTGTAGAAAAGCTGAGAAACAGAGATGGAACAGTGGTACTAAAAACATTTTTAAAAGGACTTTCCACTGAAGCAGGCTGTGGTTACTCACTTCCTTACACTCGTTTTGATTCAAATGACTGATGTAAACACTTTTTTTTTAAAGTCACTGTCTCTTTAATTACCTCATAAAGCAAACAAAGTTATATAATCTCTCATATTTTTTCAACTATTTTACTCGTTGTTTGTGTATTGTGATAACTCTGGCTTATCTTTGTTTCTTCATGCTATGTGAGTAAACATAAAACTATAACACAAGCCTTTCTTGAGAAGTCACAGTCGAGTTTCACATGTGGGGGGTGTTATTTGTTCAAGCTCTATCTGGCGGCCTCCACATGGTTCCACATCAACACTCTTATCATCGGCTAAGGCCACGTTGTTCATTTACTTAACATGTCACACTCTCACCCTCATACACTTCAGTCTTTTTATTTGTATTTCAGTCTAACTGAACTTTAACATGAATTCTTAACAATACAACTTGTTCAAAATGAACTGTGCAGCCCCTTCAGCAGTTAAAAAAGCATATCTAAAATATCATATCAAAAATATCGATACTTGGCCTCCATGAGACAATATAATATCACCACACAAAATATCTTGATACTATGCTGTATCAATTTTTTACCTCACCTCTACTGTGCACTGATTGGACAGGTGGTCTTATTGTCAAAAGTGTTCCTAATATTTTACTCTTCACATGTATGTTAACAGGGTGGGCAACATATTAGAATCATTTTAACATATGATGCACTCCATACGGAAAACAAACCAAAGGGACAGAATATTGGACTTAAATCCATCCGTGAACACACCTTAAACTCAACAAAATGTAATTTCTCCTTGTCTGCTCCATATGTAAATAAGAAAATGTTGTTATGACTTTTACGTGATCATTCCATTTTTTTACACGTGATCTGCTAGTCAATGAATTTATGTGAATACTGTTTTTTTTATAAATGGTTCTGTCTCTTTTCTTCTTTCCAAGACACACCGCTGGCTGGTTTCCCTTCAGAAGGCAAGGACAGGTCCAACAACCAAACCCCCCACAGCCCCCTGAGGTCCAGCACAATCAGCAGAATGAGAACAGGAACCAGAACCTAAACCCAGTAAGAAAGAAATCCCTCATATTTTAGCATGGATTTGATTGAAGTTTTGGAGTATCTGTCTTTGTATGTTAGGCTTTAGGGCTTTTTCTTTGTTGAATTTACAGTCTGGGTTTGGGTAAGCCTGCATGCAGACATGGATGGCCCTTTTTATGAAGCAGAACTATTACTTGACACTTTTACTTTATGAAATGCTCCAAACCCCTGGCCATAAATGATCTGTTTGATAACGATTCTTCTTCTTTTTTGACTTCCTCTCTGAACAGGATGACGAGCTTGCTGACAGACAACATGAGGAACCAGCTCCTGCAGCAGACGGACAAGAACCGATGACAGCAGTTTTAGTGCCTCCTCACAGGGTGTCAATCATGTGGACCACCTGGGTTTTCTTCAAAACGTTCTTCTCCTCTCTCCTACCTGAGGTTCCCCAGCGCATGGCCAACTGAGCATCGAAGCAGACTTTACAAAAAAAGAAGTAATTCAGGGGAAGAAATCTCTCTGGATTAGATGCTTGAAAAGCTGATTGATGCAGGATGTCAGAGGCCATAAACTCAAGAATAAAGAATAAGAAGAACATCGGATTGATACTCCTCAACAAAGAACTTCAAGTTTGAACAGACTTCTGGACCGTGTGGTATTGATTGTGATCAAACACAGTGAAAGCACCAGCACAATAAAGCTGGGCCACAACACACCATTACATTTGAAAAAATATGGACTGGAAACAAAGTGAAAAAAAAACCCCTCAAAATATCAAACAGCACTTTTTACAATAAGGAACTGTTCTTTTGGATCCCTGCTCTGTGATCATACGTCTTAAGTAAAGCTACTGAATGGTTTTCCTTGATCATAAAATAACAATAGATGGCAGCAGAGGACTAAACATGTACCCTCCATGCTGCCACTGTAACGGCTGTGCCTGGATCTTTCTTCCTGTGAATCAGCCCATCAAAGTATTTGAAGAGAATCTGATCCAGCTCAGTTCTCTCACACTTGTAAGGATTATATTCATCATGTTCAGTTGAAGTGTAAATCTTCACACAGACCTGATCCAGTTCTGTATCATCTTTCGACTATCTGAATCAAAAGAATTACCAGGTAGAGATCTTTTTCTCTTTTTCATTACAAATGCCTCTTCATTTTATTCATATTTGTTTTTACAGACTTTGCTTCAGTCTAAGGAAGCCTAGAAGGCCCAAACAGATTGATTTTGACAGCGACTGTTTTGATCTAATGTTTTGGGTTTATTGTCCTTTACCCTCCTTTTTAAATATCAGCTAGGTTATTTGAAGACTTCACAAAATTACCATCACATTACCAAAATCACTTTAGTCAAAACTATATTCAAGTTTTTTTTTTTCTATTTCAGTCATTCAAGTGAAGTTTGAAATTAAGTTGCTCACATTTCTTGTACATCTATTATTATCTCCGACACAGTCTCTACATTGAGTTAATTATGTCAATGTGAGCAGAGGTTGACTGTGACTACAACTTCAGTTTCCAAATAAATCTGGAAAAGTCAAACTTACAAAATACTTAAATGGCTAAATTGAAAGTTACATTCAGTTCTTTGCCAGTTCTAATCGAGCATCATGTGGTGTTGTTACAAAATACTAACACAGTGCCAACTTGTTGTTTGCATCACAAAGCACTTTAGCTTGTATATAAATAAGGTTAGGGGTTTATGATTCTCCCTCATGATTGGTTCCTAATGTAAACAAAATAATGGCATGAGGGCTCAGAGCTGTGAGTGGGGTTTTAGGGGGTTTGTTTGGTAGACGAGTCTTTAGGTTTAAAAGTCAATTTAACACTTAAGAATTAAATCTGTTTGGTTTATTTCTAATGTCAGATAGCATCTTTGAAAGGACAAAAAGAATCAGCACAAGTTCACATATCCGCTGGCTTGTAGTCTTCTCTTTGCACCAAGGGATCACATTTTGATAATATTTTGTAACAGGGCTTCACTTCATTAATTTAACATTCCAAATGAATTCTGCGTAATGAAGCTACCTCACATCATCGCAGCTGTAGCTATCATTTAAAGCATTTAAACATGATGCATTATAACCGTCACTTTTTGCTTCATTGTTGTCGACTCGATTTCCTAAACATAAGGACGTTCTGCTGCTGCTTGGGTCAATGGACTTGTTCCAATCACATCATGTTTTATTGATTTACTAGAGAGGGGAGAAGTCCCTGTCCTCGTGTTCTGCATCAGTCCTGTTCTGACTTGGCTCACTGGCTCCCCTCGAGGAACAGAAGTCTGACAATGGTCACCTTGTATATTAAAAACTGTAACGATAGGCTCATCTCACTAAGGGAGATTAGCTTATTGTGGGATGTTGTATAATAAAGTGTGTTGAAGGAGACATGCAATAAATGTTCTTTACTTTTACAGTTCCTTAGTGTTTGTTGTGTTTTTTGTTCTGGTTTTTACCTTTTTTTTTTCTTTTTTTCTAAACGGATGTCAATACAAAGTGCCACAAGTTTGTTCATCCCGGTTTTAAATGCTTGAACTGGCTGAGAGTCAATCAACAAGGGGTTCACATAGAGTCATGTAGCATGATAATAACATGACCTTGACTACACTCTAAATTTAAACCAGCACCAATACAAATTCAAGTGGAAACTGCTCCAGATAAATGCTTACTGTATGCAAGTGTATGAGGCTCTTACTGAAAATGAATACTTATCTTATTGGGACTAAATATAGCATTTCTTCTTATCTGGATATGCTGCAAGTGAAAAGTATATTAAATAACAAAGTCGATTCAAATGTTATGTATCATAACAAAAAAAGAAAATGTCTTTGGTAAAAGCTTTAGAGTAACATTAAACTGTTTTAAAAACATAGTACTGATACCTTTAAAGGAATAGGTTGTCATTTCGGGGAAATTAAAAGACTGGTTAACATTTTGTTCTTTCAAATTCTCAACATTTTCAAGCCCTTAAAAACCCTGTATGAGGCTCCTTGTTATCACTGGTTATCAGGGCCTAAAACAGTTCCTAGAAATGATCTTTTTTGTAAATATTAAGGTTCTACCAGAGAGCTAGTTGAGGTCACACATGTCGACAGCTGAAGGTGATCGGCTGCACTACAAATTTGGGATTCCAAATGAGCCCACCTGCTGTGACACAAGATCCTGTATAGTTTGGAAGAGGGCAAGGCAGGAGTAGGGTCAAACCCCGGGAGAAGTTCAGGGCTGTCAGTGACCCTGTGTGGTTGCATCTGTCCACTGGATTGAGTGCCAGCATGAGTGGAAGCAGAGGTGAATGGACTTGAACTTGTCTAGCGCTCTTCTAGTCTTTTATACCACAGGTTTTTACATCGCAGGTCACACCTACACATTCACACACTGATGGCAGAGGTTTCTATGTAGTGAGACCATCAGAAGTAACTAATCACATTTGTACACATTCATGCGCCACCGACGAGGCAGCAGGAGCAACTTTGTGTTAAGTGTCTTGCCCAAGGACACATCTGACCTGTAGCTGTAGGAGCTGTTGATCAAACCCCTGACCTTCCGGTTAAGAGACAACCGACTCTACCAACTGAGCCACAGCCGCCCCAAAGAGGGAAGGCATACAGGAGGTGTTCTGGCAAAGAGTGTGCCAGTGCATCTTGCCCCAATAAGGAGACAGGACAGTGTATCAGTGTTTCTTAAACAAGTCGATTTTCCCTACATTGTGACTCTCACAGATCCTGAGGTAGCTTCTGTGTGAAAAGTTTGGTCACACTGCCCTTCACACCGGACAGATAAGTTACCTTGAGATCATCCAGGTGAGATGATTCCTATTGCCTCTGAGCCTCCGGAGCACACTGAATGATGATTTTTGCCCCCATGGCTTGATCGAGGCATGAAGTCCAGATATTTAAGAGTGGTGGATAGAGCTAGAACAAGGTGGGAAATTGAGTTTCAAATACATCTCATTCTTCAAGAGAATCTAGTGTAAGAGCCAAATGTTCAGCATTAATCCCTCTCTTCTTATTGCTAGAGGCTTTGTCTTGTGTGTGCCTGTAGAGCTTAGAACCTGGTGAGATACTGCATGCAGGCAATCCTGAAGAAAGCCAGCCTCAATAATACTGCTGCAAGAAAACTCAAACTTTTTTCATTTCCAAGGCACCGAGGACATCTGCCATGGTCATTGTCTGGGCAGAGCGTGACCATGCAGGACTTACAAACAGCATATTGTATTTAAGGAGTAGAAAACACAGTGGGAAGTTAAATTGAACCAGCACTTACTGTACGCAATCTTTTAAAGGTGTTCTGTGTACTCTGGATGACAAGCAGAGAAGGTGGTCAAAAGAAAGGAACCACTGTGTTGTGGGTTTAGTCAAGATAGTGCAGATGCTCCAAAAGGTCGGCCGTGAGAGCTGAAGTAATGAAAGTAGTGACTGTCACTTCATTCCAAACACCTTTGGCCTCGTCAATCTTTTGTGGTATCGCTCCTGTTCCTGCCTTCTTTGTGAGCTTCATTCTCTTTGAGACCATTTTGTCATGTGGTTTTTTGTCTTCCTCACATTCTTCTCGTGAGGACATGAGTACAGTGATCAAGACACATTCAATTCTTACAAAGCCCTGAACTTATACAACAGTGGGCATGTCCTGCAAACAGAATCACATAGCAGAAATCAAAACTTGTACATTCAAGACAAACATGCTGCTATCACAGAAACAATGAAAAAGCACACACACACAAATGCACACACACACACACACACACACACACACACACACACACACACACACACACACACACACACACACACACACACACACACACACACACACACACACACACCCAGGAAACAATTACACAAAAAGGTACTCCTGTGATTGCAGGAGGGATTTTAAGGTTTTAAGAAAGTAGGAGACACAACTGGACTTGAACCTGTGAGCAACCAGAACAGCTAGGAGGATTTCAAGGGAAGTCCTCCTGAAATACTCTAGAAATGTTCACAAGTGCATTATGTTAAAATGGGAGGAGTGAGAACCCCGGTAAGAGGAAGAGTATATCTCCTGGGTAAGTTTAGGTTAGTCCCTGTTGTCAAACTACCAGCCAAACCCCCAACCCCCAGTCCCTATCTTACAACTTATTGGTAAATGGTAAAGAGACTTGGAAACATTCACACACTGATGGCAGTGGCTAAAGTTCCCAACTGTCTAACAGTACTACTCCAAGTACTGTTACTGTGTTTTGTTTGGATAGATATTTTTACCATGAACTGTTAATTTGATACATGCCCTAGACTCACCGATCTACTTAGGAATAAATGTTGGGTTACCACGTTCACAATTTCCTGTATATTTTGTTTGAACAGATATTTAGAAATGTGTTTGCTGGTGTTGGGTGTTACAGTCTGTATCTACATATTCATGCACTTGCTGATCTGCAGTAACCTACCAGCAGGTTGTATAACCACGTTATAATTCCACCACTAGATGGCGCCCACGCACCACAGAGACTCTTGTTTGGTCATTCAGCTAGATCAGTATCCAACCTTTACTCTGTCCTTCTGAAGTCCACCCAAACCAAACATATTCAACAGCAAGGTTTGGCGGGGGACAAACACACACACATTACATTCTGAGGGAATCACCACTAGGGAATGAACGGTTCACATTTCAGTCAGCTTTGGTGTCTAGTTTTGCTGAGGTTAAAAAGAGTCTTTGTTCAGAGAAAGTTGGTCTCCACACCTGATCACAGCAGTGGAAGTAGAGTACGTTCAGGAGGGTTATGGAGCAAACTGATCTGGATTGAAGCATGCAGTTTATACTTTAAAGATGTGGTGCTCCTGATCATTTTATTAACTTTAAAAGACATCTTTGTTTGGTATGTATACTGGTTTATAATAACTGTTATCCAACGTCAAGTATCTGTTAGTATGTTCTCACAATTGTTTTCATGTGCAAACCATGAGTTGATCAAACATTAAAACATGTTTTTACTCAGGAATAGCTTCAAAAAAAGTGTATCTTTTTGAGATTATGTGTAAGAAAGTTTGTACTTTGACCAGTTTACTTTAAGGGGACTTTGAGTAAAAGACAAGCCTGAGTCAGTGTTTGTTCATCGATCAAGTGTGAATCATCCAAGTTGTCCATGTCTGATTGGATAAATGGCAGAGTATGTACTGGATCATTGTAGCACACAGTTCTCCATGGCAGTGGAGAGAGCCAGCATTGAAGGATCGGGACTCTCGGAACGTTTTTTTAAATGTTTTTTAAGCGTTTCAGCTGATGGGAGTTTGAGTACAAAAGGGATCAAAAAGATGAACTTTAAAGGGTTGACAGGAGATTTGAAATGAGATTGGACAAGTTCATGATCAGAAGAATTTAGAGGTGAGCTGAGTCTACTAGAGGAATAACAACCTACGGTGTAGTGACGGAAGCTCCCTCCTACGAGTATACAGCAAAGTGCAAACAGTGCCAAGTGTTTAAGACCACAACTGATTTTCAGAGAGAGGTGAGCTCATCTACCTGCACAATGCCGTGTGAAGTTTTCTCCCCACTGCTGCTCCTGCTGCTGTTCGTCTCAGTGTTTGGAGCGTCTCGAGCCTGCCTGCAGGACGCTGCTTCAGCCTACAGATTCACCGGTGCAGTATGTCGGCTCACCCATCCTGCAGCTGTTGTGTGTGAGTGGAACTTTGACCCTGTTTTGGTTTTTATTTTGACCACTTGCCTCCCTGACCCATTTATTTAATTTGACCAATAATCTGATTTTCTGAGAACTTTCACCACAGCCCCTGGTTCAGGATGCAAACATGTCTTACTCCTGTGTCAGGTCTCTTCTGTGTAAACTTTAGGCAGAGGTGCAATATTTGTCAGCAGACCCTGTTCCTAACTTTTCTCCTGTCAGTGTCAAACAGTGTAAATCAGTCTGAGGCAGATCAAAGCAAGTTTGTTTATAGGGAAACATTTCTATATAAGGCAATTCAGAGAGCTGCACACAATCTAAAACAGCATTAAGAACATCCATAAGCAGAACAGAGACATTAAAGCTCCTATGAGGAGTTTTTGACTGGTTATGAAATAGACTGAAATGAATACTGATGTCTCTGTATTACCTACAAAAGCAAACAATAACATCAGGGACTAGATCAATTCTTCTAGGTATTAAAGGTATTTTTTAAATCCTGTAACCACTGCTAGGGGGTAGATGTCAGACAAGGTGATTCACAGCACGCTGAGGACGCTGCCTTTTTTTTTTTTTTTTAAATCCAAAAATTCCACATTTGACAGTAAGACAAAAGCAGGAAGATACAGTAACTACGCAGGTTCAGGGCAAGATGGGCAAAGCGATAAAACACACAGCTATGTCTGCAGGGGGCGCCAAAATGAACACAAACTAAAAGTTCCTCAAGGGTTAAAATACAATATTAAAATATAAGACAAAGAAATGTTGATGCAATCCACCTGAACACTCAAACACAGGCCCAATAGGAACAGAATTGAAAAGATAGGAACATTCAAGACGAGCCTTTTTGACAACTAAAAGATTGATTTTGTTAAACTGGAAGACTCAAACATACATACGAAAATACGTACATGGTTACTTCAATTTTTTGATCGTCTTTGTATGGAACGAGTAGTTGATACTTTCCGCGACATAGAACACAATTCTTGAATGAATTGGGGATTACATTTAGAAATTTGTTTTTAGCATTGTATATTGGAAATTCAAGCCGACCAATAGTAAGCAGCCCTATATTAAATTGATTTAAAGGTGTGGAACTCGTGCCCTACTGGCTCAGGCTTATTCTGCGAACATATGAGAATGTTTTGAAAATTGATTTAATAAATGCAGATGACACGATATGTTTAAGACTCAGAATCGTAATTATAAAATGACCAGTATGTAGGTCACTGTGTATTCCCCTATGTGTTCATGTTGTTGTATAATGTCAACATGTACTGTCCTGTACATGTTTCTGCTTGTTGTTGTAGCTGGGGTCTGTTTGAGGTTGCTGTCTGTACGTATATGTGCTTGAGCATTGAAAAAATAAATAAATAAATAAAAGATTAAAATAAATAAATTGATTGTATTAAAAGAAAATGTACCTTAATATAAAATGTAAAAAGTATCTAAAAATCAGTTCACTTGTAGATAAATAGAAATGTAAGTGATGGAAAGGCATCAGAATATAAAATGGTTTAAAGATCTGTTTTAAAAGGACTCACAGTGAAATACAGACTTCTAGTTGGTGTCACTTTTTTGCAGCATACGCTACTGCTTCTGGTTTGGGTTTTTATTATACAATAAGATACATTTTTTTGTCCCCTTGGGGAAATGTGTCACTCACAAGCATTCAGCTGCTTCAGCACGAGTCCGGGTCACAAGCAGGGCCGCACCACCAAATGGAAACGATCCTTGGATATGCTAAAGGCAATATAATTCCATTTTGAGCATTGTTTTTTTTCTTCTAATAAATACTCAGCAGCTTGGATGTACTTTTTTTTGTTTTCTTACTTGGCTGAAATTTATTTTCATCCAAGTGTCTTTGACCTGAAGACTTTCTGTGTGTTTCTGGTAGTGAACGATAAAACCACTAAAGTGATCGAGGCAGCGTTTCAGAATGCAAGATACCCAAGTTTGAAGAGAGAGAAATCCCTGCTGTTTATAGGAAGGGTCAAATATGGCCTTGAAAAGTAAGTAAAACACACACACACACACACACACACACACACACACACACACACACACACACACACACACACACACACACACACACACACACACACACACACAGAATGACAATAAAAATGTTGTGTTTCTCTGTCCACCAGTTTGGAGATTCACAACCTGTCGATTGGTCAGAGTGAGTTTGAGCTGCATCCAGGTGAAGGTATCAGCATGGAAATTAAGAATGTGTCTGCAGTCTTCAGAGGAACCATCCAGTATGGATACGGCAGCTGGCTGTGAGTCTGACAGTGTTTGATAAAAAACATCTCACAGAATCAACTCATAAGAACAAACAGAAAACACATGAAAACACATGCAAACACTACATTTGAAGGCAACTAGTGAATCGTTCTGAACCTTGTTCCCATTGAGGTTGTCAAGATGATTTTCCAGAGATGGTGTGATGATGACAGATGGTCAGACACTCGTTGGTGCTGGAACTCTACAGGGCGTTAGGATGGTTGAAAATTGAAAATCTATCCCCCATAGAGTCCAGACACTGGTGTTGGAGGTGTTGGCTAAGGCAGAGGAGATGGTGAAGTAATGAAGTCCACTGGACAGTGATGGGCAGGTGGAGGGTCACATGTACTGTAACAATGGCATGAATGAACTGGAGGAAGCAGGAATATGATAGGCTTACAATAAGGGAGAGGAGCAGAGATATTAGATTTTTTTGACCAGGTGATGAGAACAGATGATGACTATGGGAAAACATGAGTTACCATGCATGCTATGCAACATAATGTGAGAAATATGTAATAAAACCAGCATGCAAGATGTATTCAGTGGAGAGAGCCAGCAGAGAGGGACTCTCTCAGCATTAACCAAGAAACGTTTTTATTTTTTTATTTTAATTTTTTTTAAGCATTTCAGCTCATGGGAGTTTGAGTACAAAAGGGATCAAAAAGATGAACTTTAAATCGTTGACAGGAGATTTGAAATTTGATTGGACAAGTTCATGATCAGAAGAATTTAGAGGTGAACTGAGTCTACTAGAGGAATAACAACCTTCAGTGGAGAGAGCCAGCATTGAAGGATCAGGGACTCTCTCAGCATTAACCAAGGAACGTTTAAAAAAACCAAAAACATTTAAGCGTTTCAGCTCATGGGAGTTTGAGTATAAAGGGATCAAAAGCTCAATGTCACTCCGACATTGCACTCTTTAAAGATGACTTGCCATTCAAACAGAGAAGCAGAATTCTGACCCCTCAAAGATAGTTTATTGTTGATTTAGCTGGTTTCTAAGTTGCATTTTCAGATATGGTGGCATGACCATTCTGCCAAGAGAAGGTCCCAGCAGCACTTTTGTCATTTGCTTTCTGTCCAAACATCTTTCTTTTTTTCTCCTGTAGTGTCAACGTTGGACATTCAGTTGACTTTGAAATTGATTCTCAGCTCGATCTTGGAATCAACCCAAAACTTTGTGAGTACCTCTATACATAATAGTTTACAAAATAATTTAGTTTTGATACTAACTGATATTAAATATCATTTAGCTTGAACCTAATCCTTAACCATGCTGACTTTAAGTAGTTTAGTTTATTTCTCTTCCTCTGCTGCCTCACTGACTGAGGGTCATTTCTGATTTGTTGCCATGTAATCAATACTTTAGGTCGCACATACATTGCAGCTGCTGCTTTAATATGCTGGAACCTTCCTACAGTCTGTTATCTGAACATATGTCTTTATGTGTCCTCTCTGTTATCTCTGTCCCATCTGTCAGACTGTGGAGAAGGGAAGGTAGCAGCGGACACATCAGACTGTTATTTGAACTTTCACAAGCTCCTGCTGCACCTGCAGGGGGACAAAGAGTACGTTTCAAAAGTGAACCCTGATGGAGTATCATCAGCAGAACAAAAAAATGCATCATAAAGTGACAGTGTCTTGACCCTCTTCATGTTTTGTTTGTTAGACCGAACTGGCTGAAGAAGCTCTTCACTGACTTCATCACCTTTACTGTCAAGATGGTCATCAAAGGACAGGTGAGGATTCAACCTTTCACTCATCTCTTCCCTAGAAGTGAGAGGAAACTTGATTTACTTGTTACCCTGATAGCGAGTTTGTGTTGTTTTAAAGACAGAGTTAAGGTAAAGCTGTAGATCTTCTTTTCTCAAATGCAGATCTGTATCGAGATCAACAAGGTGGCAAATATACTGGCTGACTTCATTCAAGACACAGCAGGTGTGTGTGTATGTGTGTGTGTGTCCGTGACAAAGAAAACAAAAACATTGTGTTTTCTGGTCTTTATAACTTTTGAAAACACATTTCAGTCAATCTTTAATTGTTTAACTCCAATTCATAAGAAGTGTTATCTCCAGATGCTTTACAAAAGAGCAGCTCTACCTCCAATAGTACATTTAGAGACTGTACCACGAGCAGGCCTGATAACTGAAGGCTCTACCTCCTACAGTACATTTAGAGACTGTACCACGAGCAGGCCTGATAACTGAAGGCTCTACCTCCTACAGTACATTTATTTTGTTGTCTGATGAAACACTAATCTGTTATGTTGGCGTGTAGATGTTACATGTTGCAAACATCATCCTATGATGATCCTATGATGTGTGTGTGCGTGCGTTTGTGTGTGTGTGTGTGTGTGTGTGTGTGTGTGTGTGTGTGTGTGTGTGTGTGTGTGTGTGTGTGTGTGTGTGTGTGTGTGTGTGTGTGTGTGTGTGTTCACAGGGCAGTTTCTCAGTGATGGAGCCATCAGTATGGATATTGGTGTAACTGCTGCTCCTGTCATCACTGCAAACTACATTGAATCTTACCACAAGGTCAATACTACCTTTATTAACAGTCACAACCTTGTCATCTTTAAAGGTCATACTCCTTTTCAACAGGTTTAAGTCTCAGAGGCCCAAACACATAAACCTTCTACAACATCAGCCCAGCTCAGAACAGGCTGTTTCCGTGTCTTTTATTGCACCATTACAATGAGAAGGCAGTCTCAGAGGGCAGAACAAACACCTAGCTGTGGGAGTGTCACTACCACCTATTGGAGGGGTTACTGCCCTTTGTGATGTCATGAAGGTAAAATCTCCAAACGGCCTGTTTGAGCACACATTTTCTGAAAAGTGGAGCAGGCGATAGACGGAGGATGGGCTTATCTGATCATTGAGGGGTTTGTAGACAGACTAGGGTCACACATTAGTGTAAAACATGGTCAAGTGTATTTTACATAATACGGGTATGTGACCTGCAAACGATGATTAGATTAAATTATCTTGTACTGTGAGAAAGACATTTTCAAAGATTGATAAGACACAGCTCTTAAGATGAGCCTGGGCTTGCTAATGCAACAGTTTAATGTTCTGGCTTTTAGTAGAGCCTTTTGAGTTTTGACCAGTCCCTTCTGTATCCCACAAGGATAGCAGCTTTATTATCAGAACTGTGTGGATAAAATATGTTTCGTATAAGAACTTGGGTGCGTGTGTGACGATGATTTTCTGTTCACCGCTTCACATTTTGTTTTGTTGTTTTACAATTTCATCAGGCACTGACCAACTACAACAACATCTCAGCTGTCATCAACGACTCACTTTTCCACCCCAATCAGCTGACTGAAAACAGGATGCTTTACTTTTGGCTGTCAGGTGAGCAGTTGACATTGCATTTACTTTTGAACTGTTGGAAGTTGCAGTTCATTAGAATAGAAAACTATATTTTAGGATGAGTCCTGCAGTATGACTTGTCCATATGCTGTTGATGTTTTTAGGAGTTAATAACAAAATAACAATAAAAGACTAAGTCATTGAAATTCTCTAAGCCGGTTATGCCTTAAATGATCTCTTATTATTTAGGTTTAATAAAGTATATGTGTAGTCATGTTAAAGGTTAGAGAGCTCTTTGTGTTCCAAAGTGGAAATTAATTTAGCTGGCACTTTGACTGGCATGAGGGAGACTAGACTTTGAATCCCCTTTTCATGAGAAGATTTGTAAGCTGTTTGTCTCTTAAATGTTGTTACGACCAGTGAGTAAGTAACCAAACCCAGAACACAGAAACAGAGATCTTGACTTTTAATGAGGTCTAATGCAGAAAAAAGGGAGATGAAGATGGAGTTGATGATTCCAGAGATTTGAAGAGTGAAGTGGAAGATGGCTTACCAGAGCAGGGGGATGAGTGGATGGAGAGCTGAGGTATAAACACTGCTGATTTGATAAAAGCAAGAAGAGCTGTTGAGAAGGCCAGAGACATGACAGTGGTAGCAATCAATTAAGCAAACTGGATCAAAATGGCAAGATGGCGGCGCATCCCAATGCAGTGTTCATGTTTTCTAAGAAACATGGCCTGTCCTGACTGCACCTCAAGTTTGAGGAACACTTTTATCCCCACAGCCAAAGCAGCTCTTAAATGCTCCCAATAACATCCTAACTGCCTTTTCAGCACATTTGACTTTATTTCTCTGTTTTTGTTGCTGCATTGATGGCAGGATGCACAGTCAGTAACATCATATCTGCTGCAATGACAAGATAAAGGTGTTTCATTTTATTCTAATTCATTATCATACATAAACTTACATAGAAACTAGATTTCCTTGATAACATGTAAGTAGGCCTTTACGACAGTGACTGTCTGCTGTTATGTAGATGTAACAGTTCTCACGCCTTCTTTTTGACTTAGAAGTGGGTTTTTTGTTTTTTTTACTATAAACTTGTGTGATACACCTTTCACTTGTATTTTATCTCAGACCAGGTCTGTAACCCACTGCTTAGTGCTGCCCACCAAGATGGTCGTTTCACACTCAACATCTCTGGAGCAGAGCTCACTGTAAGTACATCACCTTTGAAGAAGTCCTGTGTGGTGTCCTGACTCATATTCTTATTGATTTGCTCTATAGAATAAATACTGCAATCATAAAAAAACAAACTTTGAACCTCTACATATTGATAATTAACAAATTGCCAATTTTTGCACTTTAGTTTCTCGTTGTGTCTGACTTTATTTCAGGAACTTTTCAAGACAAACCTCTCCAGTGCTGTTCCTGAATTTATCAGAACGGTAACTGTGAAACATCGTTACACATTCTTACAAGTCTGCACACTCTCAAAAACTTGTACCTTTGTCAGATGAGACATATTATTTGACATATTACATATTGTATTGTGTGTGTGGGTGTGTGTGTGTGTGTGTGTGTGTGTGTGTGTGTGTGTGTGTGTGTGTGTGTGTGTTCAGTGTCTGTTGGAGTCAGGTTCTCCTGAGCTACGAGTCTGGAGTTCATCTGTTCCCTTTCTAAATACCTCCACCTCGGGGACGACTATCTGGGCAGAGGCCTCTGGGCAGCTCAGCTGTGGGATGCAAGGCACACCAACACTCTTCTTTCAAACGGTACTTGGCACTTATTGAATGACAGGACATGGAAAGTGTTGACAGCTTTAAAAAGATGTTCAACCTTTACAGCAATTCAGCTTCTCTGTAGTTCAGAACACTAAAGCCAGAATGCACCCTGTGTTTGAGTGATGTTTGTTTTTTCTTAACTAGAATGTGGTCATGGATGTCACCGCTTCCTATGCTGACAAGAGACTCTTCCTGAAGGGAAACGCGTCAGAGTAAGACCTGATGTGATGATTTTTAATTACAAACACATAAAGCGTTCAGTAAACCGCGGTTGGACTTCAGACTCCAACATGAGAATCATTCTTTTATTTTTGTCATTTAAATCAGTACACATACCTAAAAGACACAAAATGTGTGTTCTGTGGGTTCAGCAGCCCAAACCTCTTTATGAAGTCGTTGGCTCGTCATGGTGTTGTAATTAGATGTACACACTGTAAAAGGACAGAAGCAGACGAGGAGAAGGTAAAAGGAGAGGAAACACACATGGCCCATCTTTATGTAAAGTGGGTGTCTAATTGGTGGATTTTCAGCTGTGGAAAGTTTCAGAAATCCGCCTTAGCCCACCTCTATAATGTTTGTTTTTGTCACTGTGCTCAGTTCTATCATCTCTGAGTGTGTAGTTTTGTGTTTCAACATTTTTACTGAGTCTGGTTTTCCGTCCATGTTCTTTCTTTCAGGGTCGTTATAGTCCGCGCTGAGCTTCTGTTACAAAATGAGCAGGTAAAGTGTTGTAAGCTGATGAGGGAAATAAAACATTATATCCAGTTATTGGGGGCGGCTGTGGCTCAGTGTTAGAGTCGGCTGTCTCTCAACTGGAAGGTTGGAGGTTCAATCCTCAGCTCCTGCAGCCACATGTCCGATGTGTCCTTGGGCAAGACACTTAAGCCCAAGTTGCTCCTGCTGCTTCGTTGGTGATGTATGAATGTGTATAAATGGGATAGCTAATACTGATGGTCACTTTCCATATCAGCCTCTACCATCAGTGTGTGAATGTGTAGGTGTGACCTGTGGTGTAAAAGCCCTTTGAGTATTCAAGTCCATTTAGGATTTATCATTTATCTCTAGAAAAAGCTGCACTACAGGACTGTTTACAAAGGCACAGAATAGTAATATGTCAAACTTTTGTATAAAAGTGAAGAAGTTTAAATTCAACTGAATTGTAACTTCATATCAACCACAGAGACTCAGAATATGTGGGGAAAAGATTAAACAAATGTTCAACTCTTAGTTTCCTGCAGTTTAAATCATTAATGTTCATGTTGATGTTGAAACTGTTGATTATATTTTCTATGTTTGATATGACTTGTTAAATCACCTCCTACTCTCTATCCAGCTGCTGACTGAGGCACATCTGGAATTTGTAAGAGAAGCAGTGGAGAAGATAGGAATTCCCAAGGTTCTATCAGGTGAGACAACAATAACACCTTCATCATAAAAAAAATTCCCAAATGTGTAAAAATGAAAGTGTAGTCAATATATGATTTTATTTATCATCAATTCTTTTGCTTATATATTGATGAACTTAAACAAACGGGAAATATATCAAGATGATTTGCAGCTTCAGCAGGATGGTCATATTTATTTCAAATAAGTATTTCAACAATTTTTAAGTAAGCACGAAATCCTGGATTTATTTCAAACTGATGATTCTTGCAGTTGATTTCAAACTGAATGGGGACATTTACTTTCAATTATTTGAGTTATATTTGTTCTGCAAAAGAGATGAAGCCAAATCCACATGTGAGGTCTTCAGTGATACTTTGTGTTGTGTTTCAGTTCTTGAGGTTGAACTTACCAGGCTGTTGGACAAACAGGGAACTAACCTATTTGACATCTTTAACCCAGAGGTGCTTCCTCGGGATGTAAGTGTGACTTCTTTTTTTGAACTTTTCCCAGTTTGTGGTTTACCTGTCACTAATTTTGCTCTCTTTGCTGAAGGGCTTTGTGGTGATTCAGACAGATTTTGGTTTCCCTCATCACCTCCTGGTCGAGTTTCTAAAGAAGACTCTGCAGTAATGAAAAAAAAAGCTTTTTAGCCACATATAAATATAGTTATCAGCTCAAACAGAATATATACCTTGACTTACTATTTGTTTGAAACATTTAAATAAAAATGATAAGGAAAGTCTTGTCTCTGATGTTCACATTTCCACTGGTGAATGAACGTGATGCATGAACACCATAAGGATGAAGTAAACTTTTGTTTTATTTTGTAAAAAAAAAAAAAAGAAGTCCACTTTGTTGTCATTTATTTATACATTTGTTTAATGATAACAGACAGATTTATTTTTCTGACTTAGAGAGGATATGAGGCTTAATATTTAAAGCATTCTTTATATTATTAGTGAAATTGATTTGACAAAGTGTTTTTAGGGAAGAAAAAAAGTGCAGATTTTTCTAATTCAGTTATACCTTTTTTAAATTACTCTTTTTTTACTTAAAGGAAGAATGTCGCCGTTGAGCACCAGCATGAAACCAAAACAAACTGCTATTTAGCCACACAGCAGTCCTGTGTCCTTTGCTGGAGCTGCAGTTGCCTGTGTCCTGCATTGTTGTGTTAGCATGCTAATGTTAGCACACTTTGGTTAGCTCATAGCTTCATATTGCACATAAATTGACACAGAATGATGGTGATCTAAAAATGCTTACGTGACAAATAATCAGTGAGTATGTTCTTCTTCTTTTCTCTAGTCCTCAACTGAAACAGCTTTATACACAAGGTCGTACCGTCCATGTAAACATGATGTAAACACAGCCCGACAACAATACAGCTGGCGGGACTCACACTCGTTGTAGACAGTCATGAATGTTCATTTCTGCTTTATTTATGTGTAAAATGTCACACATTCTTCCTTTAATATATGTTACAACTTCAGACAGACTTGGTAATGTTCCAGCATCTGTTACTCTTCTCTGTAAGCCCCTGACCAGGATCAGCATTCAGATTGAAAACCTGAAGATGGAGCTGAAAGTGTTGAAGAAAGCACTGAGGGGAGTGTCTATACCATCAATCATAATATATATTCTCAACTCATTTTATGACTACTTGTTCATTGATGTTTAATGACTGTCTTTCATGTCAGTTTAGGTTTGTGGTTCCCAACCTTTTGTGGCTCCTGATCGCACTTTGAACTCACATAACTCAGGCGACCCCAGACATCCAAACACAAACAGCTTTTTGCTCAAATTTATTTGTTTTCGATCATGTAACAGTTTTTCTACTGTGTTCCATGAAAACACATTCAGGCTTTTTCAAGTTATATTATTGTTGACAGAGGAAGAGAGGCTGACGTGACATGAATACCTACACACTTAATTTGATTATTGATGATGATAGTGATGATGATGATGATTTTGTTTGATAATGATGGCTTTAGGATGGTTTTGATTCTGATTAGAACTCTTAAGAACAGCTGTCGTCGATGTTGTGCTTTGCCTCTGGTCACTTCCTGTCATCACCTGCGTGTGCGATCAGACTTAAAGCTGTTTGTTTGCAGATGTTGTTTCCTTTCTAGATCCTTACTTGTGTTGTATGTAATCTCTGATGTACGTCGCTTTGGATAAAAGCGTCTGATAAATGAATTGTAGAATTGTAGAAGATGACGGACAGAGACTCTGCAGGTTTCTTGTTTTGGCTATGGCCCAGTGTGTTCAATATATTTTAATATTAAATTAATTTTTTATTGACCAATAAAAATGAATGAAAACAAAACTGAAGTGGTTCTTTTTGGCCCCTCTGAAGCCATAAAACAGGTCCCAAGCAGCTTAGGTCAACTTTCCTCCCTCATCAAGCCACACGCTAAGAACCTTGGAATAATATTTGATTCCGCCTTCACATTTGAATACCAGATCAAATCAGTAGTTAAAACATTTTTTTTAACCATCTTGAAACTTAAACCTATCCTCACCTTTCATGACTTAGAAATAATTATCCATCTCGTCCCGTCTCGACTACTGTAACTCCCTGTACTCGGGGATCAGCCAGTCATCCCTATCACGACTGCAATTGGTTCAAAATGCTGCAGCCAGGCTGCTTACTGGCTCATGTAAAAGGGAGCATATCAGCCCTGTTTTAGCCTCTCTTCACTGGCTTCCAATTCGTTACAGAATTGATTTTAAGGTTGCATTGTTTGTTTTTAAAGGTCTGCCCCCTCTGTGGAATCTTTTAAGTCCCGCCTCAAAACACACTTTTACACGTTGGCCTTTGAGTCCTAGTTAGGTTGCTTGTACTTCTATCAAATGTCTTATAATATTATTGTCTAATTATATTGTTAGTATTCTGTGTGCATGTGTGAGTTTTGTCTTGTTCTTGTTATTTTTGTTTTGCTTTTTAATCTGTATTGCTCTTTTGTTTCATGTACAGCACTTTGGTCAGCTGTTTTAAAATGTGCTTTATAAATAAATGTGATTGATTGATTGGTATTGATCATTTTCTTTAAATCAAAAGTGTTTTGATCCTCAATATTTTCTCTACATTGATTTAATATTGTTACTCTTGAGACATGATGAATTCAGGTTCAATGTACAACGTAATTTCAGGAATCATACATTCATCACAGGACTAGATTACGATCGATTGTCACCAGAACTGTGTGTCAATCAAATGGAAATGTACAGATGTTATTGTGTATTCACATCTGTCCAATGGTCTGAAGGAGACGTTTCATTGGCAGTAGAAGGTGAGGACGTTCTCCTGGTTTCCTCTGACCATTAGGACTGGAGGTCTAAGATCACGAGACAAGAAGTCGAGCCAGGCGAGGTAGAGCGTACTGGGACACGCCCCTCTCCTCCCCACAGGCATGATGCTGTCAGGACACACAGTCACAGACAAAAGGGTTAAAAAAGGTGTTGTGTTTCTGTAACTTAAGAACATCCACAGCTGATCTATTTTAAAATCTAAGTGTGAGGAAATGGAGGGGTGCAGTTGGTAAACTGTCATAGCTTTTGCTCACATTGTTCAGCCTGTAATAAAACAGCACTTAATGAACCTAAAAAGAAGAATTACTCCACTTACATAACAATGAGAGCAGCTTCTCTGGAATAATCCTGCAGAACCTCATTCAGGCGAATCTGGCGGAGAGACTGAATCACAAGGAAGTTTTAATCAAAGAGGACAGAGAAAAAAGAGATTTCATATTTTCTTTGTATAAATATATCCAATATTAGAGTGTGTGTGCTGGAGATTACAACAGTGCATATGTTTCTATGTTTGTGTGTCAGACCTTGGCCTTGTTTTTCTCTACATCCTGGTCAGTGATCATCCACGGCTCCTCCTGCAGCCCGGGAGTCCCTGTGTCAGAACCCAGTTTGAGGTTCTTATCCAGCCTGAATCGAGCTAACATGTTCTCAAACTGATGAACGCTGGAACACACAGACACACACAGATCATGGCCAATGGCAGTTTGCAGGTGATGCCGGATGCTGCCATGAGGCTGATTGAAATTCTGGCTTCATGAAGAAAGCAAAAAGTTATATTTCACAAGGATCTGATTTAAGATCTAAGCCAACATTTAATCTGTTCGCATGGAGTATGATACAGACATGAAGGCTTTGTGTAAATATATAATAAAGCAACAGGATTTTTGGAGAAAGCAAAGGATAGAAGTGTGGCGGCTTTGGCTCAGTAGTCCATCGTCTCTCAAGTGGCAGCCATCAGTGTGTGAATGGTCTTGACTTTGTCTCGAGCCCTAAATGTCTTGGTCTTGTCTCGGTCTTGGAGCACTCTGGTCTTGGGTCTTAGTCTTGGTTAGTGTGGTTTGACAACAACACTACTACTCCTCCTAAAATGAAGGGTGCTTCATTCAGCTGTGGGCGTGACCTGAAATAGATCCACTCTGTGCAGAAAGTTTGAAAAGTCCAATAAAAGTCCAAGTCCATTTACCCAGAGGTCAGAGGTCCTTCAGTAACCACTGGCTACACAAGAAGGCCCAAACATTGCCTATTGCTCCAAGAGGATCTCTGTCAGATGAGGGCCAATAGGATCCTAGATTTCATTTCTTTAGTGGTGATAACTCTGAAATGTATTGAAAAGCCTGGACCTCAGAATTGTAGGATTGAACGTGGCGAGTAACCACAGCTGAATACTGTTCGGCACACACAATATTAATGTTTCATTTCATTCAGTGATGTTAAACAAGTCGTGGGCAGCCATACTTTCCAGGCTGAGGATTTTGGTAGATATCAGGAAGCACTTCAACGTCATGGAAACCAAGACGAAACTTCTTGATCAGTGCCAACACCCTAGAGAAAAAACATTAAATGTTAGAGCTTTAGGCTTCATTCATCTGTCACCTTAATGACAAATGTACTTCAGTTATTAGGGAAATAAATCAAAGTGTTTACTCTTCTCTTTGCTCCTCTTTCTTGTCAGAATCTCCTCCCACAAACACTCTGACCTTACACGCGGCCCAACGCTTCCTCCGAGTCAAGAGATAGGGCAGCAGCAGGGTCAGTCCTGGTCAACCACACACACAAAAACTGCGTCCTACATATACTCAAATTAAAGTAAAAGTTCTGCATTTAAAAGTATTTCATGAATACATTTACTTTAAAGCTCCTGTGAGGTATTTATAACTTGTTTTGAAACAGACTACATTTTAATTTTAATGACGTAAAAAAGCAAAGAAGATCATAAACAAAAACATTATTTATTTCTTTATAGTAATTTTTCATGCCTGAAACTGCTGCCGTGTGGTAGATATATATGACAAGGCGGTAGACAGCATGCTGCCAAACAGCCTGTTTTTTTTTTTTGTTTTTTTTTTACAATTTATCAAATATTCACTATGAGTGAGTCATCTGACTGTTGAATGAATGCTGGATGAGATTCAATGATTAAAAAAAAATGCTAACATGTACAGGAAAAGATAAGAAAAGAGATAAAAGTTCCTTCTCTGTCCACAGGGGGAACCAAAATCAACCCAAACCAACAGTTACTCACAGGAGCTTTAAATATTATATGAAAAAGTGCTGGTTTAAAAGGGTGATAGTGACATTTAATCTCTGTGAAAAGCTGCTCTAATGCTCTTTAATTTAATAAATAAAGTGATGGAGAAATGGATGGAGAAATAATCAGACCTCCGTCATCAGACAGCCAGTACACATCAATGGTCTTCTTCACTTGTTTTTTCTGGAACACAGAACTAGGCTGTGACCTCCCGTCGATGGAAACCGTAGCTGCAAGGGATTTTGTACAGTGAACATAGTTTTTTTTATTTAATCTCATTTAAATTGCACTTAATCATTTCTGGTATTAAAGCACATTATTGTCAAACAGTTTTAATAAAATGTAGCATGCACCTTTTTTCTGTATTTAAACAAAACTGCCATGAAACGTAGCAGATGAATCGTATTATTTACACATGCATACGTACATGTAGTGCTTGTTCGAACACAGGGAGGGACAGAGATGGTGTTTATGTTCTCTCGTCCTGCATCGAAGGCTGGATTAACTAAATAAAAAAAGAGAGGTTTTCTACTAACATGCATTCAGAAGTCAATCATTCCAACCACAATGGACACCTCTTCCCACCATGGTCCTTGTTAACGAGTAACAAACTGATGGAGATAGGGTATGGTGTTAAATGAATTCACTCTCAGTGTACTCTAATTTGAAATGCAGCTCTCACCGTGTGAATGAGACGCATTAGAGACATCCAGTCCTTCCTTTATTCTCAGCACACACACGCTGTACTGAAGGTCAAATGCATCACTAAAACAAAATCATGAATTTTCACATTGGAAAGCTTTTGGTTATCAGGGTGTGCAATAATAAATCAGGACACATGTTAAGAGGTTTCTTAACCCCGTCTGTACTCACTGCAGTATTCCTATGTAGTTGTGTGCAGCCTGAGCTGTGTCACTGCGCCAGTCTTTTTTGAAACCCATCAGGAGAACGTTTGGCCTCATACGACCCAAACCTGCCCCCTGGTGGATAGAAGATGAACATAATATTGACAATCACGGATCACTGGCTCTGTAAACCCAGTGAGTTTATGAAGTTCTGCACATGATGGAAAGCCATTGACAACATCACATTAGGAGCAGGGAATTTCATATAAAATAGGATTATGAAGGAAACAGAAAATCCATATGAAGCACATTTAGCGAGACTAAACAAAGTTTTTCTAGAGAACAAATAAATAGCAGCTGTAGAAAGTAAGTTCTTTCAACCTTTATTTATACTCAAAAGATCATTGAGGGGCAACCCTCATTTACAATGACATCGAGTCATTACAGAAATAATTAGAAAACAGACATTAAACCAAAAAGAAAAACAGGCGACAGATAATACAAGACTGCTAAAATCAGTTTAAAAAGTCTAAAATGTACTAAGATAATTAAGCGAGAACAAAACTGCAATAAATAAACACACTTAGTTAGTTACAAACAGAGGTTGGGAGGCTTAAAATCAGGTTTCTAAAATGCCCAAAAGGTCATTTCCCTCAAGAAGATGCTTCCAAGAGTCCGCTGCAGAATAAGAAAAAGCAGATTTTCCGATCTGACTCGAGGAACATTCAACAGTAAACGTCTTGAGGAACGCGTCTGGTAACGCCCAGTCGAGAGATGGATAAGTTCTGTCAGGTATGAGGGTCATTTTTCTGTGAGAGCTTTATAAATAAAAAGATGCCAGTGCATATCACGTCTTTCTGTTAGAGATGACCATCCAACCTTGTTGTACAAGATACAATGATGTGTATCATAGCGGTCACCTGTAATAAATCTTAATACAGAGTGGTAGACAGAGTCGAGACGTTTAAGCGTGGTGAATGCCTATAAATAATATTACCATAGTCCAAGTCCAAGTACAAAGCTCAGCAGCACATTATATTAAAAACACAAAACAATAGAAAAAGAAACAATAGACAGAGAACAAGAAAATAGTTTGCAAATACTCAGAGCAGTATGTATCGATAATAAAAAGCTAAGCACGCCCCTGTCATCAGGGTACAATGTACACTTTTGGAATTCAAGTTATTGAGAACATTATAAGAGTGACAGCAAAGGCCTTTATACATTAGAGAGACAGAGAGAGAGAGAGAGAGAGAGAGAGAGAGAGAGAGAGAGAGAGAGAGAACCTGGTCCGCCCGCTTGGAGGAGGTGTGCCTTAAAACGCCCCTATCCTCTCTAGTCAAAACTAATATAGTCCATCTAAACTATGAGGAGGACTCTGTTTTTGGTCAGAGGAGCCAGCACTTCAACTTAACATGTTTCCTTAATGATCATATGTTAAGATCATTTTATGATTTAATTAACTACATTTCTTGCACATAACAAGGAATAATTATAATTAAACTTGAGATTTGTAAATATGAAATTATCACGTAGATATTGTACTTTTAAGAAGTTGCTGTGCTCCTCTCTTTAATACTCAAACTTTATATGAAAGCAGCATTTTCTTCCTAAATTTTCAGAGATGTAAGAACCTTTCTTATGAGCATTGAGCTGTCAGAGGTATGGTTGTAAATGTTTTTATGTATCCTTTACAAAATGTGCTTCTTGTACATTGTCAATGAAAGCTAAACATTGGCCATCCTATTAACACAAAGAAGCCAGGGTTTTGAAACAGGCCCACACAAAGTGAATCTTAATAATTACTATATTGCACTTTTACGGAATAATTCTTCCCCAGTCTTCTGATCCCGATCAGAACTCATCCACATACACATTCTTATCTATGGAAACTTATTTGTTTGGACTGCAGGGTCTAGCGATAAAACTGGTTATTTACTACAGTAAGAAGAACATATAATGATCTGCATATTCTGCTTATTTCTATAGTACAGAAAAGAATGGCTGAGGTGTCATTCTTACCTGTAACAGCATGTTAACACCTGATCGTAGCTCTGTAGCCACCACACCTCTGTAGAATGACTTAACCTTCCTTTGGTTCAACCAGGTTATATGACCGTCACTGCTGGTATTGTCGACTGCTGATGAGGAGGGATCAGCCTGACATAAAGAAATTCAGAGACCAAAATGGCTCTGAGTACTGAAACATGGCTTTATGAAGGTTAAGTATGTTTAGTCTTGGGTCTTTACGAATTCAAAAATCAAAGTAAAGATATAAACTTCACTAGACAAAGTGCATGTTGACATGTACTCACAGTGATCATGTTGACATGTACTCACAGTGATCATGTTGACATGTACTCACAGTGATCACGTTGCCACACATCATGAGACTGAGACCCTTTGTGAAACAGCTGACCAGATCCACCAGAGCTGGACGACTGCTGGGAGGACCTGACAGCACCAGACACTGAGGCCTGATGGGTGAGAAAAGCCACAGCTAGTCTAGAGCTTCTTCACACACGTACACTCACACGGACATTCACAACATTGAGAAGGGCTTGGATCTTGTTTTTGAGTTGATCATCCATGAAGCCTATTTATTATTTCCTCATCACACAAAAATGTAACTGCATTGATGTGAACATTACAGTAAGAGTTTGGCCTCAAGGAAAAAAAGAACAATTTACTTTTCTTTTCAATTAGTCAGCCTGCACAAATCTTACTTTTAGGACTTCCAAGACTTAAAGGCTTTATATGTGATTTTTTTGATCCAGCAGATGTTGCCCTTGAGCACCAGCATGAAAACAAAACAACTCACGCTGCATTTTTGTGTTAGCATGCTAATGCTAGTGATCTTTATTATGCTCGTATCTTCACACTGCATGTAAATTTACCTGAAATGAGCGTGATCTAGAAACACAGTTAAGCAGTGAGTACAGTATGTTATTCTTCTTTTCTCTAGTCCCTCAATTAAACAACTTTTATACGTGAGGGAGGAGTCAGCCGGCCGTCCCGGCGATGTAAACAAACTGAAGATAGGACTCTGAAAACTCTGAAAACATCACAGACAGTGGGACTCGGGTGTTACACCCATTGTAGACAGTCATGACTCACAGAGTTATTTTCAGAGGATAGACTTGATTTATATTATATTTAAGTGTGAAAAATAAAGCCTATATAAGGCCTTTAAGTGTTTAAACCCCGCCTCTTAACTGACCTGTAATTCTTGACGTGGTCCTCCACATGGTTGAGGCCGACACATTGGTTAAGAGCGATGTTGTAGGAGCTCGCCTGCACCGAGGAGCCCCAGTTTACAGCTAACCACAGAGTATAGCAACAGAGTTAGGAAAGAGAAGAAGAAGTATGGTTGTTTCTTCTGCCTGCATGTGTAAGAGGTCACCTGGCTTCTTGTAGAGTGTGTATCCCAAAAGAAGGAAGACAATGCCAAAGGCGATGAGGGCCGCCCACCAGTTCAGCATAAACATGATGACGACACAGCAGATGGTCCCCAGCAACGACAGCCACTTACTGTAGAATCTGAAGGAAGGACGCCAACCTGTAGACACACACACACTCACACAACAAAATACACACAAAAATGTATGGGCATAACTCTATGAACCTAATCATCAATGTTCATTTCTTGTGTTTCACTGCTGATCTTTTCACCTGGTGAGTTGGTGATTGAGGCGTGGAAGCAGCTGAAGTTGATCAGAGAGTATGAGCAGAGGAAGAAGTTGGAGATGATTGGAGCGATGGTGTTTAACTCGGCTGGTGGAGAAAAAGAACCAAGGGGGGGATGATTCAATTTAAGAGAACTTATGGTCAGCTTAATATTTTATTCTTTACAATAATAGGTGAATGTATTTCATTTCTATGATTGAGTGTAATATGTTAGTGGCAGGGTCCACAAATCCTACACCGTATTCAAGTGGCCAATGTGAACATCAAACACTCCACGGCTACTCTTCTTTTATCTTATTGATATGAGCGTCTCTACAGCTTACTCTTCTCCTGGTTTCAAAGCTGCATCATGCTAACACAAACCCAACATTTCCCACGGCCACTGAGTCAAATACAGAGTGTCTAACTGTCAGAACATGAGCTAGTTTTAATGTTATGTAATGTTAAGGATTCATTTTTCATTTTGCTTCAAGGTAATGGAATAAAAACAGGGAGCTGTCAGAGGAAAATGTGAACACCCCAACTCATCAGCATGTTAACTGAGGCCTGTCGACGTACCCTGCTGTTATTTTAAGCCTGACATTATGCAATGATAACAATAAGTACTGACTGACTTCTTGTACGATTAGGTATAGCTAAACTGTTTCTTTTAAATGAAGTATAAACCATTCTATACCAAGCAGGGGCGTGTCCAGGGGTGGCATGGGCCCTCTTTGAAATTTGATAAGCCACCCTGCATGCCACCCCAAAATCCCAATTTCAATAATGACTGTGGACAAACACCTTCTTTATGAGTCCTTAAATGCATAAGCTAAGATGTAACATGTCGTTCTCAGGTGGTCCTCAAAAGGAGTTCAGATATAAATGAATAAATAAAATTAATTTGTGTGTTTGCATGTGCACAGACTTCATAAGTCAATGCCCCAGTTGGGCCACTCCTAGTAAAAGAAAAGTCCGGATACACCCCTGATATCTGGTATATACCTCTGTCAAAACTAGGACTGTACCTGAGGAATTATAACTTCCATTTAGCTAGGGACAGAAATAGATGACTGTATTTGTGTATCTATTGTGGCTACAAGGAGAGCAGAGTTTGGCTCCGTACACAAGACAGCTTACAATGTATTTTGTCATTATTTAAACTCCAATCAGTTTATCAGTTTATGTCTGCTTAATTTTCCAGTTTACCAAACTTGCTTCCAGCCCATATGTATTATTCCCCTTTTTATTCAGACTATAACTGCTGCCATTCCTGTTGGTCATCTACAGAGGTCAAAGGATTTCTATGAAGCCTCACCAATGATAATGAAGCAGGCAGCAATTATGTATGTCAGCAGGTAGCTTCTGAGCGGCTCATCGTTCTTTCCATAACCTTTGCCAAAGAAGCCAATTAGAGGGTAGAGTTTGTCCTTGCACAGACACTACCAGAAAAAAATGAGAGACAAAACAAAATAAATATTTCATCCTCACATCTGACACAAAGATACACACTTGTGTTTAAAGATGAACAATTTTACAAATATAAAATACGCTGAGCAGGTTTTGAGACAATGCATGATATCTGATGTGTGTGTGTGTGTGTGTGTGTGTGTGTGTGTGTGTGTGTTTGTACCTGGAACACTTTGGGGGCAGACACCAGACAGGCTAAAGCAGAGGAAAGTGTTGCTCCAAATATACCAGCAGTGATGAGAGGGGCGAAGGCTGACACCATGCTCATCGACTAGAGACACAATTATAGTGTTTACTTATTTAAATCACGTCTTTCTCACGACAGAAACTGTTTGTCTACACGCTAACCTACTGTCACTGAGTTTTTAATAAAAGAGAGGTGGACTGACATTCAAACTGACTTTATGCTGTCTCCTTCTTCTCTACTTCTAATTGCCCAAAGTGGAAAAAAAGAGCCATATGTACGATTTCATATAAAGCAAGACTTCACTTTAAGAAAAAGAAATGTGGAGTGACACCATCTATCACCAACTGTTGTGTGAGCTTGTGCTGACCTGATAGTAGTTACTGATGCCGTAGGTGCAGGTTTTATTGTTGATACACTGGGTGAAGTCCCATCCATAATCACAAGCTACACTAACACAGTCATTGCTGGAGGTCAGTGACAGTGTGTCATTCAACAGACCAGACGCCTCTCGAACCACACAAGATGCTGAAACACAAACAGCCACAAGTAAGAAAAAATACATTTGAATATGTATAAACCTCAACCTGAAATATGAAAAATGAAACACAGTTTGTGAGCCTCGACATGATTATTTTAATTTATGTTGTGTGTTGATATTATTGCTCTTATAAATGGTGTTAATAAAATACATTCACTAAAACCTTCAAGCAGATATGTTTTCCTGTACTGACTACATGTTAGCATGTTGCAATTATAGCTGCATATCCATCCATACATCCATCCATCTGTACATCCAACCATTCAGGATAATGAATGGTTAGAGGCAATCCTAGCTCTTAGAGCAACATATTCACAAACAAATTCTATTGAAGTATTTTCCATTTCATTCATTTTTACTTTTGCTGCATAAAGCAACCAAGTCACAATCTGTACAGATCCCATTATTTTGTCACTGTTATTGTCATTTTATTTAGTTAGACTTGTGTCAGTGCTGTTAGTAAGTATTGAAATTCTTGTTTTCAGGGGGAAAAAAACTAGTTTTTGGTTACAGTGACTTTGACCAGCGTATTTTAATAAGTTCACTCTGGGTTCTAAGTGGAGCGCTTTGCCCGATGTAAGGAAATATCCTTGATGTTTTCCTGAGATATTGTGTTCAAGAGAATAGAACAGCCATGAGATAGACATTGATCATCAAAATTGAATCTGTTCATTGACTCAATCTGGTTGTTTTATTGCAGGAGCCGCAAACCCCAAGTTGTACCCGCTGCTTCGTCGTGAATGTGTATGGATTAGATTACTTAATACTGATGGTCACTTTTCACAGCAGCCTCTGCCATTAGTGTGTGAATGTGAAGCTCAAGTCCATTGAGTTCTTGATATTCAAGAAATATTCACCATATGGCTCTGACCATAGGGACAGATGTGCAAACCAAAAACTATATACCTCCATTCAAGGCTGTTGCCCCTACCGAGATGCAACATGATCATGAAGGTCTCATTTATTCAAAATATACCAGACATATTGTTTCTATCTCTTTGAGTGAAAGACCGTGTGACTGCGGAAATCGTTTTTCACAATACCAATGGTTGAACTGATTATAAGGTAGGAGATGGTGGTCCAGAATATTGCCATTAATGTTCCTTTAGGGATGGCCACTGCGGGATTCTGGAAAGAAGAGAACAAGATGCTTATGTTTAGCCCTTTGAAGAACAGTTAAGTTAAACACTTCATGAACAGAACGTGTCTTTCTATCTGGCAACAAGGAAGGGTTTTTAAACCCACCAAGAATAATGCATGCCCAATCAATTTCATGTAAAAAAAACTTGAGATAGCATCAAGGCAGAGAGTAAAAACTACCATACCTTCAGGTCTCCAGAGATATTAGCTCCTGCCAGGATGCCTGTGGCAGAGGGGAAGAAAATCGAGAACATACCAAAGAAGCTTCCATCTGGTCCTTGCCACTTTGGCACAAAATTGGTAGCAAAGATATCAGCTGTTGGGGGTGAAAAAGTCGTTTTACTAAAAAATTACAACAAGCAGTTTTGTACAAGAATGCTGGTAAACTTTGTATTCTTTAAAATAATAGCCTCCCTTTTTAATGAATGATGTAAAGTTGCATTGCCTGGATGAAGGACGGGGACTTTATAATCACCTCTGTAGCTGAAGAAACCCTTGGCTTGTTTCTCTGGTGAGGCAGGGATGATTGTTCCCACTATGTAACTGGCAAAAGACACCAGGATGACCAGGAAGAACAGAACCTGAGTCTGTGGATGGAAGGATATTCAGTGAACATGCATACAGATTTACACTACACATTGAGCTACTGTCTCTCAGCTAACATTTAAGACTTGTGTAAATCAGTGTACTTGTGATGAAAAATACAACAGAAAACTCAAAACTCAACTTTTTCGATTCTCTGATTTTTTGAATTTTTCAAAATCCAAAATAAAAAATGCCAACAAATATCTTAAGTTCATAATGTGGAAGATATGGATGAACATCTTGGCTACCTGGAATCCTTAAAACAAACATAATAGACTATCTAAGGTGACTTTTTCTGTTTTAAATAGTTGTGATAAGAATAATTTAATGGTATGTCAATGCAGTTTAACAGAATAGTTAGCCTAGATTCACAAACACTATTCATGCAAATAAAAAAGTATCACCCCACCCCACCCCAGCCAAACTCCTAACCCCAACTCCATGGGATAGAATTCAAGCTGTTTATGTTGAGGTTTATGAGTGAATGATAAGCTTGACTAAGCATTTGAGGGTGTAAACAATTAGCTTGACTATGTCTTTACTGTACTTCAAAACCTTTAAACTGACATCTAAACATAAAATACTGATCAATTATCTTAATTATTAATAATACATCTTCTCATCCATCTCTGCAACAAAGATAATGAGCAAGATAAAGCAATATGTTATTTGTGAAGTGCTTGATGAAGATCAAAATAATGTAGTCGCAACCATTGATTGTGTTATCAGTGGCACTCACAGTTTACCGTAGTCTCATTTGTTCTGCAATGCATACCTTTGACTCCCAGGACATGCCAGCCATAGAGATGCCCAGTAGACATGTGACAGTGATGATGCCGATGATGCGGATGTCATTGGTTCTGTCCACAATGACAGCTTCGTGTTCCTGAGGGAACAAAAGTTGTAAAAAGTTTAGGTGAGTACAAACAGAATAAACAACGCATTACTGTACAATTGTATTGCAAACTGCTGCTCCACATACTTGCATGAGGTCTACAACAGTCTCAGCAAAGCCCACAGTGTGCATGGCAACAGCCACAGCGTTGGCAAAAGCAAAAATCAGACCGATGGATCCACCTAATTCTGGACCAAGGCTGCGACTGATCAGGAAGTAAGTGCCACCTAAAGACGAGAGGGGGAGGGGTGGCACTGAGAAATACGTCTTGGAAATCGATCAAACTCAGGAAATACAATATTACAGAAACATTCCTTATATTTTGATTAATGTGTTGCTGGGTGCACAGACCTCCTTTGACTTTCCCGTTGGTAGCGATTGCTGAGGTGGAGAGACCAGTGATCCCAGTAATACAAGAGGACAGTAGGATAATCACCCAGGTCAGACCTGAAATGTGGACAAAAGGAAAAAGAAAAAAAAATGACTGAAAGCTATACAGAGGCTGCATAATGAATATTGCATTGATAGAGCATTGAAAAGTGGATGAATAAAATGGAAGTTCTTTTGGACATACCTATACCAGCCTGAGCAGTGATCCAAGGCAGCCTCAGGAACAAGATCACCCCCCAGATATTTAACATGCAGCGGATCTGAAAAAAGTCATTAAGAAGCTTGCTAACTGCATTTATCAAAGGCCTAGCAGGTAATACTTATTCTGCATTGGATTTATTTCTAACATTTCAGGTAATACATGTTCCCTGAATATAATAATTCACCAACAGAACTGTGTTATTTTTAGAGTAAAAAAGAAGTTCAAGGTCCAGAACATTCAGCGGATTCAGCTAATTAAGGGGGATTAGCATGCACATCATAATCAGTAAGAATTTTGCAAACATCATTGAACTAAAATATCTGAAAAATAAACTCGGGAAGTCTGTGAAGGGTTTAAGTCATCCAGGTCCTAGTAGATTAATGGGTGTACTCATATCTGCCTACACCACTATTAGCATACTGATGACTCTCGGACAGGGGCGTGTCCAGACTTTTTTGACTGAGTTGGCCCAACTCAGGCACTGACTAATGCAGGGGTGGCCGGAAGTGTGATGTCTGCACAAACACACACAAATAACGATCAATTATTTACCCTTTCTAACCTCATCAATATTATCTGCTTTATAATATAACACAATATAATGGATACATTAGTATAGCATTTTTGATGACAAAAAAGACGTTCAAAGACGTTCAAAGTCACAATTTAAAGTACTTAACAAATTGCATGCAAACTCCTGCAGAGTCGTACTTGCAAAAAATACATGAATAGGCAACTTTTTATGCCCGAGACATTGGCAGTTAGTTCATTTCAAGTAACACTGTTTGCATGACTTTCCCATGCACCTGTTTAATGAGAAATATGTTCAAAGCTTTTATTTACAATTTTAAATAAAATATGCTCCATTGATATGTAAAGAAAATACTAGAAGCCTTCTGCAAAAAATACCTTATAGTTGCTTTAACATGAGCTCTGCCTCTGACAGGGTAAATAGCCAATCACAGTTTAGGTTACTTGGGGTGGCACATGGGGTGGCCAATCAGATTTTTAGGGTGGCCCATGCCAATCCTGGCCACCTCTCTGGACACGCGCCTGTTCTCAGAGATATATATATATTTTTAGCTTCACCCACGAGTAAGTTTAAAACTGAAGATGCAACCAAGTCCAGTTGAAAATTGTACTAAATTAGATAAGTAAACACAATGGAGGTATATGTAGTTTTATTCTGATGAAAAGGTGATCCTCTTTTTTTTTAGCTCATGTCTAAATATTAAGAAAGAAAGTATGTTATTGATATGTTTATTTTGTTAAAGTTATGTTTTTACTTGAGCATTTCTCACATTATTAGACAATTATGGTGACATATATATTTATTAATGTTTGCTTGATACATTTGTAGACCCTATAAAGTAGGATAAGACTTGATTGCAGCAACTAATTGCTCCAAAAACGGGCGTCATGTGATCCCACTATCTGCTCTGTGTCAAGGCCTGATTCACAGAGTATAAAGTGCTAATGAGCGCTATTTTTTTTGTTGGAATGTGGAAAGAAGCTGTCTGCACCTTCAATCTGTTGCAGAGCTGCACACAAATCCTGACAGAGCTGTTATTTCCACTAAAGATGATGAACTAGGAGGGGAGGGGAACATTTTTGGGTGGTTTATTTTGGTGCCAGACTTCAAAAATGTAAAATGAGTTTCATCGTTTAAAACATAGCTTCTGAGTAAAACTCTCGTGAGTAAAAACAAATTCAGATGAAGTGTCGAGCCGCTGACAGGTGCACTGATTTAACCCCTGTCATTATTATAGTGTTGTCAAAGTAATATTTACTGACTGTATATACAGATCATTCATTTTAAAGTCAGTGGTCAGTTTGACATTTCTTATAAAAACTGGGGCAGTTACCACTTGGTTGTAACTGAGTTTTTGTCCCACTCTAAATGCATATAGCTCTAAGCACCAGTGTTTGTGAAAATAACTTCTTTCATTGAGGCTTTTTATGCATAGATTGGGGCCAATTTTCCCTAAATGTGCACTATGGCTCGCAACCAGCACGGACGCACAGAGACGCTGTTTCCTCTGCAGCGGAGTTAGTGGTTCATTTAACCCCCTTCATGGTTTGTGAATTGTGAACTGTGTCTTTGTAATTCATTTTCACATTTTAAGCGAACGGATAGCCACGCAACCCTGTCATTGATCAGGCCCTGCATTTTTATTGGACAGTAAATTCAGTCCATTGCTCTTTGTAACACCCAGACTTGTCCAGCGTAATTTACCATGACCCCCTGCACCCAGCCAAAGCGAGTGGGCTCAGATGGTGGCTCCTTCTGCTCTTCTTCATCTTCCCTAGAGCTGTTTCCTCCTTCCATCCGTCCAGCTGTTGTCTCCTCATATATGGGAGGTTTGGCGTCATTCTAGGAAAGAAAAGACATCCCCAAAGCATCAATCTTTGTAAACAGCAAAGTCTATAACGCTTTGTTTTAACCCTAAGAACTTCTTATGGTGAGAAAAAAAGAAGTTTCAGGAAATGCAACAATGGAAGAGTAACTCAACCAGAGACAGAGCAGTTTTCATTTTGTATTCCCTTTTTGGACCAATATGAGTTAAAATTCATGTCAGTTGAGTTCAATTATTTTGAGAGATTTGGTCGACATGAAAGTGAGCGCACATTTCAGCAGAAATATGACTCATTACATTTGAGCCTCATGGCGATTTGTGAATGGTGCCTTCAGCTATTGTTGGACAGTAATTCAAGTTCAGACCGTGTAAAGTAATTCAAATTTTTATGTAGAAATGGATGTGTAAAAGGAAAATTACAAAAATAGACACACAAACAGTACTGTGGCAGCAGGACGAGGACTGCAGTTGTGCTACCCAATTCATATGTACACCTTAAATAAATAGAAATTCAACAAAACGTATACAAACTTCTAAAAGCCAGCAGGTTTTAAGACAGAACCCAAAGGACTTAGATCAACTCCAAGTCAAAGAGGGATAGAAAATAAAAGCTGGAGGAGTCATTTAGACGGATTAACGTAAAAACACAGTGAGATCTGCATGTGTCTGGTTGTATGAAATAGATAATGATATGAGCTGATAGAACAGGAGATTCTTCACCTCAAAGTTTGCATGCAGCTCGTACAGAGATGGTCTGAAGCGCCTCCGCCGGCCCCAAACCTCTGTGTTGGCAT
This sequence comes from Labrus bergylta, assembly GCF_963930695.1. Lineage (NCBI taxonomy): Eukaryota > Metazoa > Chordata > Actinopteri > Labriformes > Labridae > Labrus > Labrus bergylta. The sequence continues at coordinate 1,786,017 of NC_089201.1, read as the reverse complement.
AGAAGTCATAGTGTGGTGGTGCGTCCAAAGTCTCATATCCAGGTTGAGCAGATCCATGGGAAGCAATACTGCTTCCATCACCGTAACACTGGTAGCAGCCAGACTCCTCAAACCCTCCAGGAGTTTCCTTTTTATTTGTCACTGACAGAGGAAGACTGGGTCTGTATGCAGCAAGGTGAACACCATCACTGAAAACTGGTGACTCCATTCAGGAAAGCAGAATGGACTGGCTTACCTAAAACACTTTGTGCAGATTCTGTAAATATAGATGATATGTCCTCACTAGTCAGTCTGTCAAGGTGATGGAGCCATTCTGTATTCTGAGACGGATGAAGGAGGCTGGTTTTATAAATGACCTTAACCAAGCAGGAAGAGCCTGAGGCCATGAGAGAAAGCAGGTTTAGTGAACAGTCAAACAAGACTCATTACAGGAGCATGTAAGCATGACATGACTGTTTAACATCACAGGGTCAACCAAAGCATCCGTTTGCTCTGAGCTGCCCGAGGACAAACACAAATCTAGAGTTAACAGCAGAGAGGTGTAATCGCCTAGGTATTGATTTCAAAAGACCTTTGCCTTGACTTTACTATACTATGCATAGTTTGAAGAGAAATGCTACACGTTATGGTGGGGGTCCAGCGACAGTGAAACCATAACTCTCCTGGTATCTTTGAAGTTCTAAACAGTGTTCAGGGACCCATTTTTTCTTTGAGTGAAGTTTGTGTTTTCAGTTCAGAAAATATAGCATAGAATTTTTTCACTTCTCCAACTTTTAAATTTCTCTACTAAGTCTCCATAGTGCACCTCTAAGAATGAGCTATGTGAAATAATTTGAACATTGTTTTTTGTTCATTGTATTTTCGTGCTTTTCATTTTGTTTTGTATTTTTAATATGTTTGCTTTTATTTGATATGTCTGAAATAAATTTAATCAATCAATCAATCAATCAATCAACTTTAAGATAAAATGATAATCTCTCCCTCAAATTCATCACATTATCCATTGTAGGAACTTCCCCACAGCAGAGCATTACTGCAATAACACCAGACAATCTCCTTTTATTAAAATGTATAACATGGGTATCATTATTTGGTATTATAATAAAAAATGAGACAACAGAAAAGTCAAACATTTGTGTTAAAATGATCTTTTTGAAGCAAAGCAAATGTCATTTTCCCTTAGTTACATTTAAAGACCAAAATCTTACTTCAACCCAAAAGCAACAAACCGAGATTGAAATTGAAAAGAACAAAATGAAAAAAAACCTTGATAAAGCTAGAACACAATTTCAGCTGAAAGGTGAAGACTTATTTTTCTGAACTACGTCTTTAGTTTTCAGACTAGCTAAATGATTGAACCAGTATTTTATCTCTGCAGCTGTGTAAGCCCTTGATCTTGGGGCTAAAATGTTGAAAGTGATTTATAATTAATAAAAGCTCAACTTTTTAAAACACTGTAGAAAAACCCAGCAAGCTCTGTTGTCATTTTCGGACATGAAGGCACATCATAAATGTTCTATAGTTGTGTTGTTTTTCTTTATCCATAGCATCTCTCTAATGCCTATGTACAATCTTTGGTGTGTCCTTTCAGGTTTGGCTCAGATGTAATGTTAGCTCATAGTACGCTTCAAGCTGTTCAATGGTCTGAGACATTTGTTTACACAGCTATTAACGACAATGTCTAACTGACATTGAAACACTTTCAAGGTAAACTGAATATATTTACACATCAGTCTTAAGGACAGGCCAAAGTCACCGTTTTCTGGTCACCATTTCAATGAGTTGGTGTAAACAGGTTTTTCCCACAGCTGTAATAAAATCAACCATACACAATCAGACATACAAATATTAGTGAAACATAAGTGAAGAGACCAGAGAGGATAGTCTGTACACATTCAGGTAGCAAGATTAGAGAAAAGAACAGAAAAACTCCTGATAAAGTTAAAACTGCCGGCTGAGTGGAGTGTGAATTTCTCTTTCTGTCTGTTTGTGCTTATGTGTGTGACCACATTATGCTGCGAATTTTGTCTGTTCAAAAGAACATATAGTTTTGTTTAAAATAGGTGTAGAAGTTGGTTTTGACTATTAGAGAATACATTTTGTATTTGGCTGTTGATTGGGAGGATACTGTGCTGATTTCTGTGTGTGCGTAGACTCTGTGCACAGGGGTGGAGCAGTGATCTTAAAAGTGTGTGTGTTCTAATTCTAGTATATTACCACCCTCTAGGAAATCAACACATAATGTTTCATTTAATGTCCAATAACTAAGTTTAGCTGAAACATCATACAACAAGACAAAGTTACAAAAGATAATTAGACACTAATGAACATCCATTGTGAGTAACCGAGTTAGCCAGTTAGCCAGTTAGTCTAAAAAACAGATTCAAAACTGTTCTTTGTGATGCTTTTATTTTGCTTTTCTTATTGCCTTATGTCTCAGTCTCTTTATTACCGGTCTTCACATAAAATGTGATTTTATTTTTAAAAAACTGCAAAGGGGACTTCTGCTACATCGTAAAGTTACGGGAGTAAATACATACAGCTAAAATAACAACCAAGAGGAGAAAATGTTACACTTACATTGTTTTGTGAGGTGGATTTATCTTAAAAACCTCTGTTTGGGTGACTTACTCTCTTTCAGAAGGATGCTACATGCAGCATGTTTCCATGTGTTAGCTCTGAGCTCTGACTCAGTGATGAGTGACAGGAGGATTAAATGCAAATGTAACTTTACCGTGCTTCAACTGTAATCAAACAGCTATGATTGGCTTAGTTGTCACTTAATAAATCTTACTTAACTAATAAGTTTTCTTCAATGACTCCACTAGTAAAAAATGTGGGGGATGAAAATATGTTTCAGTGAAAGTGTGGGTGTCACAGCACCCACAACACCGAGTGAAATGTGCCTGTCTGTGCATTAAATGCACTAGGTTTGGACACGATGTTAACCCTTTGACAGCCAGTTCCATACTGGACGGCCTTGCTAAAATTAGGAGGCGGGTCCAAGAGGCGTTTCCTCACATAGAAAGCCAATTAGCTTACTCCTCCTGTTAAGGGGAGTGGAGAGGTAGCCCCCTCTCCTCCTTCTTCTCTCTGTGGGACAAAGAGGGAAGGAATAAAAAAAATAAAAATAAAAAAACACACACAGCCCAGGCAGGGAGACAGCTTTTGCAACAGATAAAAATGACAGTTATGTGTGCATATTTTACTGAATTGATATTGCATTGTCTATATGAATTCATAGTGATTAAACTTTTGTTTTGTTTTCTTTCTGTTTTCTCTGTTTTTACTATGCTGTGTGAGAGAAGACAGACAGATGGATTGTGTCTGAACTGGATCAGTCCAAAAGGGCAGATGAGGAGAGACCTGGCGGGTACTTCGCAAACACTGGAAGCTTGCGGATGACAGCACGTAGGGATCCTGAATCCAGCTTGATCAAGGCCAGTGCGGTTTTATCCACAAACTCTTTCAACAAACACCTGAATTTCTCTATATGTGCATACACATTTTTTTATAGTCAACATCTTTGATACATGCTTAGTCTGTTTTCACATATAGGCTTACATTGTTTCTTCTATGTATCACATTACAATTATATAGGAGGAAGTCTTGGCAACAGACTGACTAATTGAAGCATTTGGTCAATAATGGAGTATTTTTGATTTGATTGATCATTTATGGAAAAGCTGATTTGATTCAAATGCGGTTGAGTGCTGTGAATGCTGGTTTCATTGTCTGAGTATGGTCTAGCTTGACCTGGGCTATTTTGAGATGGAACATTGACATTATTTCCATAATTTTAAGATAAATAAGTGTGATTAGATGCATTAGGTGATAAACAAATGCTTTTGCTTTCATAGTAAGAAGCCTTTGGTCTCCTTTGGGGTTGGCAAATTCATTCACTTTCAAGTGTGGTAACACATTACTTTCTAAATAGTTTGACTAATTTCAGTTTGACTTACAATACGAGGAACTAAGAGGGTCATTGTAATGTCAAAGATGGACACCAAAATTACAAAAGCAATCACTCCTGTTGATGTAGTAGAGAAGACTAATCCTCTTGTTAAAAATATTCCAAAAATATCAGAAAAATGGAGTAAGCGTTGGCCTGACATTAACCAGCCTTGGCCAGTGGAAGGGACTTTGAACCCAGATGTGATTTAAACAATACAGGTACTTGTGTCTACATATAAGGTAAATCAGAAGAAAGGCAAAAAGGGAAAGAGACGTAAGGAGAAAAAAACAAACTGAACTTGGCATTCTGCAGTTGTTTGAAAATGAGGGACAGAAATTGTTAGAAGCTTCAAAAGAAAAAAGTATATAAAAGTATGCAAGAAATAAAGAATAATGATAAGGAAGCAGGAAAGTTAATGGAGAAGGTTAACACACCCTTTTCACATACTGCATCAGCAAAGAAGCCCCCGCCTTATAAGAAAGAACAGGACCAGGAGACTCTTAGAAAACTCAACCAACAGCTGGTGGACAAAAGGAAAGAGAATAAACAAGCTGTGGTTATGCAGAGTCAGCCTCAACCAAATCAATTACCACCACAACCGCAACATGACTAGAACTAGTTTCAGCTACCTCAGCTGTTATCCATGATCCCCACTGCACCTTTTCCACAGTCAGTTTTTGACCAACCACAGATAGGAAGGTTCAGGAAGTAGAGAGATAAGTGAATGCTCAGATAAGGAAATTGTTAGACCTGCTAGGTCTGATGATTTAGGAAGTACATGGTTTAGCCCATGTGCAAGGGGGGAGTTAGGAGAAAGATTACGAAAGAATATGGTTTTTGGTTACTATATTTGCTTGAGAAGATTTCCCGAAGGAAATTCAAAGCATCCACTAGCAGGTTACAAACACGTACATGACATGAAACATTTGTTACAAATTAAACCACAAAACCGACCCCCTCTCTCATACATATATATTGACCCGAAAAAAGATTTAAAAGAATCCCCCTAGATGAATCAAACTTAAACTGTGCAATTAAAAAATAGACTTATACAAGAAATGTACATAACCCATGATTATGTCATAAGCAGGTGTACAGATTTTCAAGGTGGCTTGAAGCCTGTCTAACCAAGCGGAAAGATGCTCAGTCTGCTGCCAAGTTTTTAAGTTGTTTTTTGTGTTGTGAGGTCATAAGCAGGTGGGGACTCCCAGAGTGCATATCTTCAGATAATGGCAAAGAGTTTGTGAATAAAACAGTAAGACTAATTTTGAAAAATTGGGAATTAAATAACGTCTAGAAGTTGTTTATCATCTGCAAATCCAAGGTGTTTGTGAAAAAATGAAAAAAAATGAAAAAAAATGAATGATGTGTTAAAAAAAAAAAAATTGTATTGTTAAAATCTGCCAACACATACAGTAGGTCTGAATTTGATGAAGGTGCTTTTGTTGGTGCCAATGGTGTTTTGATTAAAGCCACGCAGAGGTCAAAGTTTAAATTTAACTGGAGACAACTGTTATACTTTGATCCCTGATGTTGCTGACAATATAACTAGTGTCATAGATGCATTGAAATGCATAAGGAATTAATTTGGTCCATCAGAAGGAGCAGGATGGTCTGTGAATGTTTGGATGCAATAACAATTAGGACCAGTAGGAGCTATAGTGTTTTAGATTCTGACGCTACTGAGTGGTAATGACCTGAGCAAAGATGAGGAGGTCATAGAGATGGGACAAGAGCGAGTAGGAGAAATATCCATTTTGAATATCTGAATTCATCATTGACTCACTATTTTTTTGAACTGGAAGTGAATTGATAAAAGGGGGGAAATTGAATATGTTAATCATGCATATTAATCATGTATATGTTAATTATGTAGTGGAATAATGTGAAAGTATGATACAAAAATGAATATTTTTGATGTTTTTGTATGTGCAAAGATACTGGTTGTTGATTTTTCTTCCCAGGACGATATGTGGTAGACCAATGTGAGGGTGGCTGATTGTCCAGAGATCCTTCCAGCTTAATGGACTTGAAACAACCAAACTTAGGAAAATGGAGGATGGAAGTGGACAGCGGACCCTGTGAATGGAGACATCATGATGAGGGTTTCGATTGAAAAATCATTGAGGTTTTATTACAGTAGAAGCTGATGCTGCTAAAAAGCAACAGTTTGATATATACATATGTTTTTATAGTATTGGATTTTCTTTATTACAATGTAACTTGTATTATTGATAAATATTATGTATGTTTTACTCTATAGTAGATATTTTTAGCAAGACATATTACTTTGGATTAGTATTGGAGTTTTCTGGAAGTGTATAAAATGCATATATTGGGACCTCAGGTGTTTTCTTTCTTTATCGATCCTTAGGGAAAGTGGTGTTAGGTAGGGAAAAGTCCATTGGAAGGTGCGATGGGTCGATCAGCCTGACTTTGGACAATTTTTAGATTTTATTTCTGAGGTTTTAAATGTATGCATTTATAAATCATCCTATAAAGTTTTCATAACCCTTTTCTTTTTAATTGGTTTGGAGTACCATAGGTGGTTGCCTGGTGCAGAGGGACCGTGAGAGAGTTTTCCTGTCTAGATTGTTTGATGGATAATAAAGAAAGATAGTTGCCTGATGGGTTTTTCGCTCTCACACTCCACAAATAAAAATTTTACTATATTGCTAAGGTTAAGCATGGCCAGAAGTGATTCTTATGAGGCTAATTAACATCATAATTGTATCATTTTTCTCGTTAGCGAGACTATAGTCTCGCTAGGGGGGACTATGAAGTGTCTGACGTAACTAGGACAGAGATAATATACTGCTCCTTTAAGTTTATAATGTGCACATCTGGAGAGAGTTTGTATCTGAAGGAGATTTAGGAGTCCCCTCAAGTTGAATGTTTACTTTGAGGTGTTGTCTAATAGTATTGCCAAATATGGATGTGTTACATTATGTTTTTTATGACCCATGACGAAAAGCAGATGTTTACATGCATATAGGCGATTTTCTCTGTATGTTCGCGAGAGATCATTATTTTGCTTCTTGATCCTCCTGGTCAGACATGACCAATGAATCTGTTTCTTGCTTAAATAAAATTATACTCTTTGAAAGCAAGTCAGACTCAACGGCAAAATTCTTCATCATCAAACATATCAACAACAAGGAAATCCACAAATCCAACTGGCAATTTGTGTTAAACCATTTGAAGTGATACACCTCACTCATGAGACTGTCACATCAGGAGCTTCTTTGATCAAGGATTCTTTTGAACAAGCACTTTATTCATGAGAGGATGCCAGATTAGACTGTACACTGTAGCATGACCATAAGCCCACTCTATTCAGTAAGTCAACACAGAAACTTTTTCCTTTTTGAGGTGTCGTATTTGAAAGATTGATCAGTGGTTGGAGATCAAGGGCTAATCGGACTCAGATGTGGTTCAGTCTGTACGTTCTGTTCATGACTAATTGATTGCACAAACTGGCTGTCACCGTACTGTTCGGGAGAGAAGTTAAGTTGAGGACTGACTGATTGCATGGTTTGAAGTTGGCCATAGTTGTTGCCATTTGGTTTGATCTGACCAGCATTATAATGTCCACTTGAAACACTTTCATATTGCAAAGGAGACAGAGGGACATTTGTTGTGTCAGGTGACAGTCACTATTTCCAAAGTAGTAATTTACAGGACTCATTTGGGAACTGTAATATCCATTGTAAACATTATCAGATCGTAGTAGGGGTTGCTCTTAAGTTTGCAGAGCTGGCTGGCTGATTGGATCACTTCATGAAGTATCTTGACTAGCATGCCCAGGCGGAAGGGTAACCAGTTTGCCATCAGCTGGTTTTGTATAAAATGGCTCATCAGGTTGGTGTTCTGTTCGCTGCTGGACAGAACCAGCAGAATTTAAGAGAACCCATTCTGACTGTTGATTTGCAGGCTTCCTAGTAGTGTCATGAGTAAAAGCATTTCCTGCTGGTATCAGTAGGTTTCCGGGAAAATAAACATAGCTCCTTGATGGTGCTGGAGATGGAGTAGGAGGGGGTTTAGGACCAGATAAGCTCAAATGAAAGGTTGGCTTGACAACTTCAAGAGTTTCCGGTCCTTCATTGTCATTTTTGGTGGGACTTTTATCTGAAGAACCATCCAAAGCAGAAGGGCTGTTGAAACTGCTTTGGATCTGAACACTGGTTGGCCTGTATAATTGAAAATAGTCATTGGCACCACCTTTCACTTTACGGTCCAAATCAGACACTTTAGTGGTTGAAGTGTTTCCTTTGAGAAGACCTGGGAATTTGGCAAAAGGAATTTTAAGGTTCAATTCAAAGCTTCTGGACTTGGAAACAGGATAATATCTTTGTCGTGAGTACAGGGATGGTGACATTTCCTGTCTCCATTTGGTGGCAACTTCAGACCATGGCTGATACAAATCTGGTTTATTTTGGGTCTGGGCAAGGCTGCGAACCATCAAAGAATTTTCCTCAGGCTTTCTCAAGGTTCTGACCTGAACCTGGTCATTGAAATTGGGTTTTCTATTGGTCTGCCGCAGAGCCTGGACATACTGAAGGGGGCATTGATTTCCATAGCCATATCCCTCTTGTTGGTTCCCATTTGCACCCTGCCATGATTCAGGATACACAACAAGTTTGCCTATGAGAAAACAAATAACAGAATTTGGAACTATGGAAATGTGTGCATTCAAACTTTGCAGTTAAGCTTGTTAATTTTTTTTCTTCCCTTAAACCTACATTAACTACTTTTTTGGCCACTTCCAGGACCTTACTCTAGCTGTAAGCACACTGCTATATATTTCCTTATATGGCTTATTTACACAAAACAGATTCATACCAAGATTGTCATTTATATGGAGTTATGTTTTTGTCCACCTCATCAATGTAAGTCCTTTATTGTCTGTCTCCAAAGCATTGTTAAGGTGGCTGAGGAAATTACAAATTTACTCCCCCAAAGAACAGCAAAAAGAGGGAAACCCCACTTGCATATTAAATTTCTGCGATACATTAACTGAACAAAAACATGTGTACATAGTAGTGTTGTATTCAACACCACACTAACCCAGACATACCCACTAGAGAGTTCCGAGACCGACACAAGAACAAGATATTTAGAGATCCAGACCAAGGCAGGGCGAGACCAACACAAGACCAAGACCATAAGTATCACAGAAAAAACATCATCTTGTGTGCAGCGGGTGTGTCACTCATTTAGACCACAACACTGGGTAGTCCTGGCTGTAACTGGGGGCTAAAAATCCAACTACACAACAAATAAATTGAAGTTATTTCTTCTTTTGGAAAGGGGCATTTTTTTGTAATCACTCAGAATACTTTCGATTGTGAGACGAGACAGATACCTTCAAAGTGGTCTTTGAAGAAGTACTACAAAACCACTACATGGACACTATAATAATAACCTTAAACAGCGTGCTGATTCTTTTTAGAAGAGATTTGATCATCTTTCCAAATATGGTCAACAACTTAAAGTTACAAGTTCTGATCAGTTCATCATCACTGATAGAGCATAACTATTCACTCCAAGCACAGATTTAGTACATTTTAAAACCATGAAAGAGTTTGCAGATGGTTTAAAACTTTGAAGGGCAACCATGCTTAGTCAACACACGGAGGCTGTTTTCAAAACCGCGTACTATACTACTAGTACGTATTGATTTGGTCAAAATGCAGTATGCAGTATGCAGTATGCGAACAAATGCGAGATCCGCAGTATGCCAAAAATACCCGGATGTCATACTGATTCAGGAAAAATATACAGTATGCATCGGCCCAGTCTACCTTGCGTACTGTCTCCCAGAATGCAAAGCGCCAGGTCAAAGTTTACAGTCAGAGAAATGGCGGAGCGCAGTATTTCGATGGCGGTGGAGAGTGAATATAAATGTAAGTACCAATTACCAGACAACATTTGTCATCATTTGCTTTTGTTTTATTATAATAACATAGAATTTTTATTTGCCTAACATTATAATTTGGCCCCTTAACGAACGTCATGCTGGCGTGTAATGAAGTTATGCCTGCTAATGTAATGCTAAATATCACAACGACGGCAACGCTAGCATGCCGTCACCATATATACACAGGCAACTTTACTATTACACCAAAGTAACGTATATTTATTAAATTAATTAAGGGACAGAACAGGACACAGAGGCCCTTATCTGTTGGCGAACCGCCAACGAAAGCCTGTTCAGTGGCCACAGGAATGCAGCCCAAAAGGGATTTGAGTAAGTGGACGTTAAGTTATTATTGTTCTTAAGTGAGCTTAGCTGCTCGGTAAGTTCACTTATCTACGACTCCTCAACATTATTGGCTCCCCAAACCCTGTGGTACCTGAGGTGGTAGTTTCTTTAGACGCTGAGAAAGCATTTGACAGGGTTGAGTGGGAGTATTTGTACTACGTCCTGTCAAAATTTGGTTTCAGCTCTGACTTTATTGCATGGATTAGATTGCTTAATGACTCCCCAACTGCCCATATCTTAACAAACGGTGTAAGGTCGCCGTCCTTCACCCTTGGCCGGGGCACGAGACAGGGATGCCCCCTCTCTCCCCTCCTATTTGCTCTCGCTATCGAGCCATTGGCCATCTGGCTTCGGGGGGAGGGGAGAGTCGAGGGCATCACCAGGAACAATGTCACCCACAAGTTGTCCCTGTACGCGGATGATCTGCTATTATTTGTGTCAAACCCAGCTTCGTCCATCCCTGTTATTACAGACATTTTAACCCAGTTCGGCAGATATCCTGGTTATAAATTAAATTTTAATAAAAATGAACTTCTCCCTATCAACCTCCTGGCTAGGAGGATGCCATCGTGCTCTTTCCCATTTAGAGTTGTTTCAGAGGGGTTTCGATATTTAGGCGTACTTGTCACTGCTTCTTTTGAGGACCTTTTCAACAAAAATTTTCGGCCTCTTATTGATAAGTGTAAGCTTGATATGACTCGCTGGTCCTCTCTCCCTCTCTCCTTAACTGGCAGAGTTAACCTGGTAAAGATGGTGATTCTACCTAAATTCCTCTATTTGTTCCAACATATTCCATTTTTTATGAGAAGGTCCTTCTTTCAACAGCTAGACCAGACAGTATCGTCGTTTCTGTGGTTGAATAAGCCACCCCCTATTAAAAAAGCTGTTTTACAACTCCCCAAAAAGCTGGGCGGTCTCGCACTACCCAATCTTATCCAATATTATTGGGCATGCAACATTAACAAACTTAGTCATTGGCTTGACAGGGGAGCTGACACAGGTCCCTCATGGGCTCAGATAGAACTATGGTCCTCAAAGTTTTCTTTACAGTCCCTCCTCGCCTTCCTCTCAAGATTCATAAAGTCTCACTATACCCTGTTGTTACCAATTCACTGAAAATTTGGATACAATACCGTAAATATTATGGTTTAAATGAACCTTCAACTTTAGCCCCGATTGTTAGAAACCATCTATTTCCACCCTCCCTATTCGACCCTACTTTTAATATCTGGCGAAGCAAAGGCCTGCTATATGTCAAGGACCTTTACAAAGAAAACATTTTTACTGATTTTACAGAGCTTGCAGCCAGGCTCGAATTACCTCACTTTCACTTTTTCCGTTTTCTTCAAGCCAGGCACTTCGTCCAAGCCACCTACCCCGACTTCCCCAACCACCCGCCCGGGTCTCTGATTGACTCTTTGCTTACCCTTGACCCTGACCAAAGACGTTCCATCTCTGTGATTTATAACTCCATTCCCTTCAAATTCTTAAGCTAGTTCACTCGTCCTCCATGTGTGCTTGGCACGGCTTATTACAATGTAAGGTTCTTTTCAGAGTGCACTACACAAACGCTCGGCTGGCGAAGATTTACCCAGGCACCAGTGACAGTTGTAATAGGTGTAAGCAGTCACCTGCTAATCACACACACGTTTTGGTCCTGCCCGAGCCAAATTTTTGACACACTTGCAATAGTGCTTGATTTGGATCTTGGCCCTGAGCCTTGCAGGGCCCTGACTGGCCCCCCCACTTACAACACCTAATCTCCCTATGACAAAGCGGCGGGTATTGGCCTTTACAACTCTACTGGCCAGACGCCTTATTTAGTTTAAATGGAAACATGCTCTCCCCCCTTCACACAATAGCTGGCTTAGGGAGGTCCTAACTCATATCAAACTTGAGAAAGTTAAGACTCTCACTTGCGGGTCCTGGTAATGTTTTCAACAAAACCTGGCAGCCATTCTTAGAATACTTAAACAGAACTATTATTCACCCAGAAAGTGACTAGATGCCCCCCCCCCCCCCCCCCAGTCCTCTGTTTTATTTTTATTTTTATCGACTTGTTTTAATTTCTCCTATCTTATTTGTAGTTTCAGTAGTGGTCATGTTTTTTTTTTGTTCAACCTCAAACAAAATACAAGGTAGGGATAAGTAAGCTGCTACCTTCCAAAGGTGTTAGATCACCTGCAATGACTTTAATTTTGCCTTTACACAAGTGTGTGTGTCCCCAAAACGGGAGTGAACACGGAGGGAGAGGCCACCGCTGCATCCTGGAAATGGTATGCCCTGATGGACGAGGCACTGGGCCGGAGGCCTTCAATAACACATCCGGTCACCATTGACTCTTCAGGCCATGATGTAGTGGTGGTCTCTCCTCCCTCCCCTGTACAGAAATTACTAAAACACAGTCACTTCTAAGTGAAATCTAAATAGGCAAAATGTGAAACAGGCACTTTTATTAACAGAAAATGCAATGTGAACATGCTCATGAAAAATAATATTTGTGAACAATCAAAACCTAAATCTCCATAAATAAAAGTAGTGGAAAAGATAATATTTATATTAATAGTTATGGTCTACCAGTGCTTGGATAACCCCAACAAGTGCAAAAACTTCTGCTGCCAGCCTGTTCCTCATGTTGTCCCCTGGCATTTAATCATCAGGGTGGTTGGGGTGGTCATCACCCTGGTCATGAAAGGCCCCCTCCTCCACCTCTGGCTCCACCAAATCCCCATTGTTGATGGAGAGGTTGTGGAGGAAGACACAGGTCGACACCACTGCTGGATCAAAGATTGGCTTGATCTACAGGAAAAATATACAAGTTTAATGTAGCTGTATAATGAAAGTAAACATGATTGAATAGCTTGCATTACGCTGCTCTTTTGTTTTCATTATTGTCTCAGAATGTACATACCTGTATTACTTTGCTGCTTATATTTAATAGCCACTGCTCAGCACTTATTCAACTAGTGTGTACTTAGATTTACACATTAATGCTGTCTCTCACCTCCAGGGCCTTGAGGAAGATGCTGCTCCACCACGTCTTCATCATGCCAATCGCCCTTTCCACCACACACCATGCTTTGGCATGATGCCGGTTGTATTGTGCATGAACAGGGTTTTGCACCAGCTCCCTGAATGGGGTCATCAGGCTGATTGGTGCAGCCAGGCAGGGATACCCCCATCCCCAACAATACACCAGCCATGAGGGGGGTAGAGGTGGTGTACGTACAGAGAACTCCACCGCAGGACCCTGGCATCGTGGACAGAGCCTGGAAGTCCTGTGAACAAGGGTGATGTATTGTGAATATGTCATTGTACTTGACATGGTACAGGACAGATTATGTTGTTGCCCGTCTCAAACACTTCTGAAATGTGACATAAATTGTGATCATACAATATACTTTAAAGTAATTACAATGTTTACAATCATGAGATAAGTAGAAATTCACACATGAACATAATGACGTTGCAGTTGTTGGGTGAAAAACACAGTAAGTGTGAGTCCTGGTCCACATTCACTTTAATTGTATGTGAGATGACTGCAACACCTTTTTCCTGAAAAAGTCCTGCAGTGTTATTTGGACTTAAAGTTAACCCAACCTTCCATAGGTATTAATGTCAGTAAATGATGACTGAATTATTTATTGGATCAACAATCCCTTAAGCAGTGTAAGCTGTACTAATACATTTCTGACTTTCATTTCTACCTGTATATGTATTAAGGAAGCAGCCTTTGTGATCACACACCACCAGCAGCTGAATGGAAGAGCTTCCTGTTGAACACAAAATGTAATTGATAACCACTCACATTGATATGGGATTAAAAACAGGTTTATATGAAGTGGTATTTTGTATGCAGGTTACCTGTTAAGGTAGTCTTCTTTGTTTGCTGCAGGTGGCTTGATTCTAATGTGTGTCCCATCAATGCTGCCAGCCACTCTGCAGAAGGCATGAGAGATGAACCACCCTCTTCATGATGCTGATAATACTTCCAGCGACTCGATGCACAACATCATGAACCATGGGGATGGGGACATCAAAGGCTCCTGACACCACCCGATACGAGGTGGCACTGGCCAGCCAGTATAAATATATCCCCACTTCGAGGTCTTTGCTCCAGCCATGGTCCTTGGTGTATCCCAGACACTCCAGCAAGGCCTTCTGTAATGAAGATAATAAAACTAAACTCAGTTGGGACACTAGTCTGGTGCTTTCCACTGGATTCACTCAGGTGTGTCGGCCAGAACACCACTTCAGGCCTTATTCCAGAATATGAATAACAAGAGTGCAGAATTGGTTGAATGGCTGTTTAAACAGTCATCTCAGTGGCCAGTCAATATGACAGAGTATTGGGTCTTGTTGTGGTTTTCTATAAGAAAAAGAATAGCAGAATATATACTTAAGGAACATTCATCTTACCTCTATAACATACAAAACACTATACAGTAATGTAATAGGTTATAATATGTAAATAAATAAAGGTAGACTACATGTCTCTTTAACCTAAAGTATTAAACACAGAAAGGCTATCGTAGGCTTAACAGTCATACAATCATTCTCCTATAAAAATACTACGATGCTTTTATTGTGAAGCACGGACATCAAATTTTCCTCCTCGTGCAGAGAGCAACAGTTAGCAAACCTTGTAACTAACAGGAAACTAAATTAACACTAATATTAACACGGGAAAGAATTAGCACTAGGTAGGCTAAGCACAAACACGTCCTGGCCCTGACATGCTTGCTAACTGTCCCCCGGCTTAGTTGGAGCCACACAGTAGTTGAAAAAGTGTCATGTCGAATTCATTACATGTTTGTGCTTAGGTTATGATTGAGAGGGATGTTCTATGAGTCTTGGTATTTTTTTTATTTTGAATCACATCATCTGCTGTTGTTCACAAAGTCATATTAAATATATTCTATGATTTTCTTCATGACATTAAACGTATTTATTACTTCTATACTCTACAATAAGTTGAATTTTAATGTGCAAACCCTTTACACATGTACTTCTTTTTTAAGGGAGCATTGCTTACATGTCGTTGTTAAAATAACAACGAAAGACTTCCTCTTAATGAGCTCACTAAGACAAGGCATCGGGTTGTTTTTGGGTCAAACCGTGCATATCACTTTCACTGACGCGCGGATCAATAAATCCATTCACCCCACACTTTCTTTCAGTTGAGCCATGGCCTGGCATTTCTATCAGAGATACGGTGAGAGAGAGCAAGAGACAGACACATACAGACAAGGAGATTATGTAAAAAAAAAAAAAATAACTTTATTAAAAAAAAAAGCAAAACTTACTAGAAGTTTGCAAGGCTTCAGGAAGATCAGCCAAGGGGAGAGGTAGATCAAGAGGCGAAATACTTAGAGAGAGAGAGAGAGAGACAGAGACAGAGAGAGAGAGAGAGAGCGATAGAGAGAGAGAGAGAGAGAGAGAGAGCGAGAAAGAAAGAGAGTGTGTTTATATATCACTCAATATATTGAGTGATAAGTAAGAGTGAAAATGGATGAGTGTGGGTGGGAGTAAATATGTCTATGTGTGGTGCTGTAGCAGCGGGTGTAATGGCTCTTAAAAGAGCCGTTGGTTTAAGGTAATAAAGGGGTATGGACAGGTGATAAGGGTACAGGGATGGACTGAGTCTCTAGGACAAAAAGAACACAAAAAAGGTTATTTCATCCACAGCAAAATTTCCAGGATTTCTCAAATTATAAAATCCTGAGCTGTAACGTCATTGGGAAGATAACTGTGACATGTAATGAAAACAACTTCCTAAAGGACCTGTATTTAGTCACATTTAGCATGTAAACTGCATGAATGTTACCAAAATAGGGAATAAACTACTAAACTGGTCAACAAGATCAAATCAAAGCCACATCACAAATAGAAGCCAGTGAAAATACAGCTCCCACTGGCTGTGGTGTTAGGATATATAGAACGTTGGGATCTATAGAAGCCGTAGGTTACTAATCTGGAGACAAATGTCAGAATCATCGATGTCATTTACTGATATAACCAGTTATTCAATAGTCCTCCCATACTGACCATAGACAAAATACTTCCCCTGTCTTCATGTCAGAGGGAGGCCTGACAAAACTTAGGATTTATTAAATGGCCCTTTGTGTACAAAAGATAAAAAGCTAAAACAGAAATGGCCTGACAGGTGTTAACTGTTAACTGGAGACTTTCAGCCGAACACGTCTGTTGGTGTCCTGCTCACAACGGACCCTGAAACGGATAGAGCCTCTTTTGTTAAATCATTCATTTACAGACGTATCTGAAGAGTGCATTTTGAGGCATTTGCGTGGAAACCTTTCGTGTTTATCAGCTGCGGTTACCGCGAAGAGCACCAGTTGACACGGTGTTGTATGTTGTCTGGTTCCCACATTGTCTGGTTAACGAACGGACCCGACAGCAGATGTTTCCGACTTTGGAGAGGAAACGTAGCTGACCTGGAGAATGCCTGTCTGATCATAATTGCACTGATTTCAAGTAGCATTTTAAATCTACTGCGGCAAATTGAGTGAGCACTACATCCCAGCCACCTAAGAAAAATACAAAATAAAGAAAATATAATCCGTGTTCATGATCGCGCCGAGCTGGATTCGATCTCACTAAAACAAAATTAACCCCTACACACCTGTGCCCTGCCTTACAGCCTGCGCCACCTGAACAATGGTATCACATCAAATCCATTACGTATTTGTTTATGATGTCCGCCTCCTGGTCACATTTCAGTTTGGCTGCTTCTACAACAACTGGTTACCTCGGTTTGTCTTCAAATACCCGCACATAGGCCTATAAAGGTTTTTTCTCGAGGCTACAGCCTTACGGACCACAACATAACAGACCTCTACACCACTACCCATTTTGACAAATAAATACTTGAAACAGTGACAATCTATTTCAAAATAACTGCAAACACTGAGCCACTGTTTGATTCACATGACAGGAGACTGCTGAGTTGATCTTAGAAAAGCTACCTGAACATTTGTATTGCTATGCTTTTCAAATGTAAATGTCCACGGCCACTTCTGATTGTATAAGTGGGCACTATACACGACACTTGAAAATAAAATACAATGTATGCATGATCGCGTCGAGCTGGATTCGATCTCACCAGAGAAAAACTGTGTGTAAATAAATGCAAGCGATGTGATGTAGTTCACTTTCATTTTGTGAAAGTAGCTCTCAGATGAAGAAAGGTTGGAGACCCCTGGTACGTCTGAGTCAGATCGTTCTGGTTTCAAAGTGACCTTCTTTGTGACTTTATATGTACAGGTAGGCGAAGATAAACTGAGGTAACCAGTTGTTGTAGAAGCAGCCAAACTAAAATGTGACCAGGAGGTTGACATCATAGACAAATACGTAATGGAATTGATGAAATGCCACAACCTCAAATATTTCAAACTAAGGTTAATAATAAGTTAATAATAAATAATAATCCCGGGTAATTACTCTTACCTGACAGGAAGGAGGTTTGGAATACACTGAAACGCTTCTCTTTTGTCCGCGATGGATGTTGGCATTGAGTAAATTATCGCCCCCTGCTGGTATGGCACAGCTCACAGGCGTGTACATTTGACGCTGAAGACAGGCAATGCGTGATGGTGTACTTATGGAAGAAAATATTTTTACAAGACGTCAAAGTCAGAAAAAAAGGCTCATTATAGTGATTTATAAAGGACGTTGTCAATGGTTTTCTCAAAACGTACACAGTAAAAGTACTTCATAGTACCTGTGCATGTAGTCTAAAAAGTACTTAGTCCAACCATATCAGAATCATTGTGTAGTGTACTTACGTAAGAAAATATATATAATTATTGTTTTCTCCAAGAAAACTGTTGGGTTTTTATTTAAATTGTGAACACCTTATTTTGAAAAACGGAAGTTACCGCAGACTCGCAGAATTATTCTCACACTAACTTCCCCGACCTCCGAAGCTATTCCCTGCACAGTATTCTGTTTACTCCTGTTTCATACACTTGTATCTCATAGTCAGTTTTATGGTAAGACCTAGACATTTAGCACTTGACGTCATCGCTCTCTCTGTTTGTTCCTCCTGCTCGCTCTGGAGTCCGGAGCATTTACCATAAAGATCAGAATACGTGAGCACTTCAAATGTAGGGGCGGCTCACTTCAAGGAGCGGCTGGCTTGACTAAACGGTATTACATCAGTGGGCGCGCACTGTAGCTGTTCCCACTCAACGTTCTTGAAGCCAAATTACGCCGCTTAGGGGCGCTTCCATCTTGCGATTTTGACGTCATCTGGAGCCAGAGTCTGCGCAGTAGGGTCCGGGGGCAGGAGCCCTGGTAACACGCCCCGCCCACTTAGCGTACTGCCCTGATGACTTACGCAGAACCAGCTACGCTGAAAGCGCTCTGCCGGTCTACGATGAAAAAATGTGTAAGTACAACAAACCACCGTATTCAAAGTCTAATATTTAAACACTGTGTTTTTAAAAATCCAGTTATTTTGATCAGTACTGAAAATACGTGGGCTGCTGGGTCCTCTGTTTTTAACGAAATCGTTCTATATTTAAGCTATATTTAAGATAGGTTAGCACCACAGACCGTAGACTACAGGTGGTAAGACATGTTGTATTTTGTTACAAACTGATAGTCTGCAATGTGATTCATGTCTGCTTTTCTAATATATTTAAATGAACAGTAAATCAATTGTTTTTTGTATTTTCATTTAGACAAAGAAGAGATAAAAGCAGCTGGTCTGACATCTTCCACAGAGGTGAAGTGTAAGTTAAAATCATCTGTTAAAAGTTTATATCCTATGATTGTTTTTAAGTTTCATAAAGAGGATTGTAAAAACAAGCTATTGTTAACAATACAGTCTTTTAAAATAAAAATCACACTGAGTCATACACCAGCTAAATGTTAAATAGAAAGGTGATGTTTTCTTTTCCATTTTACAATCAACAGAACCTAAAAATGACTCATTTCAACCTTCATCTGCACACCTGTCAGGCTGGGGTCACATAGTTTGAAGGAACCTCCTCCTTTTTTCACCTGTGCCAGATGCCCTGCTCATCCACTGTGGTAGAAATGACCTTACACCAGCATCTCTCCCAGATGAGGAGTCCTCTCTGCCATCACCCAGAGGAGCTGATCGACGTCTGAAGAAGGTGGACAGAGTCTGGTGTTTTGTGACAGTGAACAGTGAGAAGGCTACCATAGTCATCCTCAGATAAAACACACAGATCCAGGTCAATATTTAATTTATTTTTCTTAACATGATGTTGCCCTGTGTTTGAAAGGCCAGCTGCTGGAGGGTTGTGTTGGATTTGCTTCTCCATCATATTTCAACAAACAATCATCCAGGATCTCTATACTTTATTTGATTTTTGTTTGGATTCCTTTGTTAAATTATTTTTTATACTTTCTTCTATGTCCCAGCAGTTGGACCTGATTGTCTCCCATACTTATTTTCCACATGGTTAATGAAGCCAGGGGTTGTTTATTGAAGATTTCTTTTCATAAAGTGTTTAAATAAACTTTTTTTAAATCTGACATGACTGTCTCTGATTAACTGGAGCACAACAAAGTGTTGGTCACAGTAAAATCATTTAGCAGTTAAGTTTATAGCTCACATTTGAAAAGGCCTTGAACTGACATTAATTTCTTCTTGACCAACAACAGCTAAGACAACAGCAAAGCTAACAGACGAGCTCAGCTGGTCTCATCTGAGATAAATGGCCTTCAAACTTATTTAATATTAAAGATTTAAAGCCAATAAGCATAGCAAGATACGTATGAGATTCCATTTCAATTTATTCAATCACAGACTTGTCAAACAGTCTGGCATGATGTGCTGCTGTTTTCAAGAGTTACTGAATAACTGAAGAGAAGAAGTCCATCGAGAGAGGACAGGAAACGCTCAGGGGACGAGTCCTCCATGTTGTCAGGGGTTGCTGATGGATCTGAATCTGAGGGAATCTTCTGTAATAGAGAAAAACAATCATGGAGTTAAATGTAAAGTATAATGAATTTTACTGTGATGTTTATGTCTCAGACCTGAAATCAGATCTGTCCTCAGGTTCTGCTAAACTTCAGCTTCTAAAGTTTACTTTAAAGACAGGAGAACTATTAAAGAGGAAAAACAAAATATATAATAAGACATGAATTCAATAATATGATCAGCTTTCTGAATTTATGTTTTAAGACAAAAGTGTTCCTGCCACTTTCTATTAAAGATTATTTTAAACTCATCACATGGGCCAGCCTGATAAATTAAACTAATGTTAAATATTCTCATATAATCAGACAGCCAGTTTGTGTGCTGAACCTCACCGGAGCTGGAATCAGAGTCTGGACTGCTGTTTCCTTTGGGCATTGATTTCCTTGAAGACAGAGAGAAGAACAATTTCAACATGAACTTCTTGCAGAACCATAGAGGCTGTTAAAATCTTCTGCTAGTCTTCCTTACATTTTAGGAAGGATTATAAATTGTTACTAAAATTACTTTGATGCCAATAGCGGTTACAATAACACGGTCCAATCATATGAGAGATCATTTTACCTTTGAGTCCTATGTGAAGGCGTTCTCTTCAGAATCAACACTGCAAAGACAAGATGATGGCGTCCACCTTCACAACCTGCTGCTTCAGTCTGGCTACATCATGGTTACCTACAGGAACACCACAGAAATGCAATCAAAGTACTTCACTTTATTTATCAGAGGATGTACTGTATGTAAAGTAAAAAAAAAATCGCTGTAATTCCTCAAAAAGATTTGAGACTGCTTTGTTACTTGAGAGCACAGATTGTTTCTTTTCCCTTGTCTCTGTTTGCCTGTACATGACCTTTTAGTGCTGTAAAAGATGCTACAGTAAATCCTGGATCAGCTGTGTGGATGGTGTGACTGTGTGGTAAAGCTTTGTTAAAGTTGTCACGCACATACTCATATGCCTTTGGAGAGTAACAGTGCATTGTGGTGGCAAACTGCTTATAAAATATAAAATAGTATTTTATTGGTGAGGTGCCCCAATCAAAGCCTCCTACAGAGTAGCAGCAGCTTTAGAGGGAGGAGACGAGAGCATTATGGAGAGGAGAGCACCGCAGGGGGCGAGCTGGGGGAGAGACCAGAGACCAGAGAAAAAGGAAATCCCCAGTTTAAAATATAATGTTGGTGAAAAGAGGGAAATAGGAAGAAATAAATATCAATGTTGGAATTGTTTTGAATACAGAGGCTGTGAATGTTCAGTTTTCTTTGACTATAAAAAGGCAACAATAGCCTGTAGTTTAATCATGGTGTTTCTCTTCGTTAACGATTATTGAAGCGAAATCAAAAATAAATGCATGACATTTAAAACATATTAACATGTGTGGGGAAAAACGCGATCTTTATGTCTTCTTTTATTGTGCCCATGTCTCCTCCTAACTACAATAACAGCAGCATGTTGTGTGTAACACTGGTCTTCTGCATTAACACCTTCCTTTCAAAGGTGTTAAATACAGACACAGTCACAATCACCTCAATGTTTGTCAGGTTTGGTCAGTTTTTAGAACAATTTCTGAATGAGTGTCATTAAATTTACAATTTGATCAACTTGTGACTGTTGAATTGGTGTGTGTGGAAGACAATGCAGAATATTTATCACGTTTAAGCAGCATGATGCTCGGTTAATATTACATTACACCATCGCAGGTTGTTGATGTTTGTGTTCACGTTTCGGTTAGTCTCTTAAATCAGTAACAGTTATATTAAATCAGATCTTACCTTTAGTTTTATCTGGATCTTAAATCAGTAACAGTTATATTAAATCAGATCTTACCTTTAGTTTTATCTGGATACATAGAGAAATATTCTACCCTCGTATATAGTCCTATGAATTTCAGCCTGCACGGTGAAAGTAAAACCTGTTACTCTCGGTTTAGCCCACTTATCACTCAGACTGTAAACATGTACACATTAGTAATGATGCAGGCCAGATTACAATTATGTGACTTTGTTTTTGCCCTCGATACTTTTGAGACCTTACCAGATGTTTTTATTTTTGCTGTAAAATAACTGTACAGTCAATGAACCGCATCTATGAGCGGATTTTATATTACGATTCTTGGTTTTAAATACAATTTCAATCACAATAACGACTTAACAATATCAAGAAACATAGCATGTCAGTTATTAGGTTTGCTCATTTCATAAAATAAAATAAAAAGATAAATCATGCCGGATAAGTAACCTAGCTTTACAACATTTCAGCTAACCTTAGACTGCTTATGTGTTAGCTAGCTAGATAACGACTTTAACCAATGACACATGAATAACACTTTTTTACTTACCGAAAAAACTGCAAAGATCCCTTATCTCCCACAGGTCGGTTAGAACAGTTTACTGCAGAACAACTCATTTTCCAACTCAAAAAAGACGAAAAAACTGAACGGAAATATTCAATGGCGTCTCGGCTTTCCTTCACTACGTAACTTTTGCTATTCACAAAGAGAGCTACGCAAGATCCGCGGCTGTCAATCATCGTCAAATATAACGTAAAATCCCGTTTTTCAACCTCAAATAACTTATTTAAAACAAACTTCACAGAAAAATGAGCAGTTGAACACAATGTAGGGTGATAATAACTAATGATCACAGCAGAGTTTAGGTTTGGAAAAAAATTATGTGACGAGTATTTTAGCTTTACAGTTTGACCCACATCCCGTCTGTTATCATTGAGGAGGCGGGGTTTATTATACTGCAGCCAGTCAGTAGGGGGAGCTCTAAAAATAAAAGCTTCATTAGACCGGGGACCTTGTCCCGTCCATTGTTTTTAGAGGAGAAAAAGGAGCGAGCTTTGAGATACTCTTTTCTCCGACGTTTTGAACTAGACACAATTGGCGGCACTTGAAGCTGATGAGTGATTGGAGGCAAAATGGCACAAGAACTGAACATTTCCAAACTTTTCGGTGAGATAAGGACAGAAGAAACGTGTGAGTGCGCTGCGATTTTATTAAATTAGTATTTAATAACATTTAAACTTACACGACTGGTTGTAAGTGAAGCTAGCCAGCAGGATGAAACACAGCTAATGTTAGCATTAACCAAGGCTGCTGAGAAGATGGCGGACCAACTGACTGAAATATTGTGAGGAACAATATTTATCCACTTTCTAATTAAACTGTTGTCAGTGATCTCTGTCTCTGATTAAAATGTGATTCAGTGTTTCCCAAGTTATTGATTAAACAGATCATAATCCCTACTCAATTAAATGTACTGTAACAGATGTGTATGGGACACAAAAACACAATTTGTCATTTTGGATGGTAAAAAATATATTTGGCCGGTTATTTTTTTTTACTACCTGCCACCTTGACCGGTGAGTGAAAAAGTTAATTCGGACCTGTGGGGCTGATGTTCCCTACACAGACCAAACTGTCACTGGGATTTAATGAGCCTTATTGTTGCCATAGAAACAAAGTGATCAAACCCAACAACAAAGCAGCTGAGGGGCTGAGTTTTAAGATTTGAAGAGGTAAGAGAAGGACATTGGACAAGGACACACGGTCTAAAAACCACAACTATTGTTGAAGATGATCACAGCTCACTTTCTAAACCTAGTTAGCTTGGATTATTGCTTTTTACTTTGATTCCAGCAGAGGGAGACAACCACCAAGAAATCTGAACTAACAAAAGCAAACACTGTTTCAACTCCAGGAAATAACAAGAAGGGGAGGAGAAACTCTGAGCTGATCGGGTTTCCAAGAAACCACTGCAAGTGTTCTGTCAGTCAGAGCTCAGACTCCACAGCAGAGCAGAAGAACAAAACACGTCTGAAACAGGGTGAGTTTAATTCAACATTATTATGACTCAGGTTCTGTCCTGATCAGATACAGTGCAGGATCAGCTCTGTGAATGTGGAGTACCTCCTCTTTTCTCAGCACACACACTGTGATATGTTTTGGGACTTTGTCCTCGGCTGATCTTTAATCTTAACTATTGAGTTTCTCCCGTATTGTTTCCTGTTTGTCACGAGCATGAAGGACTTTGTTTTATACCACGGTTGGTGATTTTTTTTTTTGCCTACGTGCCCCTGTGACTGGTGGATTCAAAAATCTACTAGTCTTACACTTTTTAGGCAGTAGGGAGGATCATCCCTTCACCAGCCTTAGAAAAAAAATGATTGCAGCATATTACTGAATATTGTCAATCAATAAATGGTGTGATTCAGAGGGGATTTGGAAGTGAGTATACTCTATGCAGACTAAAAAATAAGTGGGTGTACTTGGGCTGCAGGAACGGAATTTGGAAATCAGATATGATTTGAGTATTAAAAATAAAAACAATATTCAAATGCTTAATTGACATTTGCTGTAATTCGATGTAATTTTGTTATAAATAAATAATTGGTTGAAGTGTTTTGGATAACGAGTTAATCAATTCATGTGAGCATTTAAATTTTCCTTAAACAGTTTTACAAAAGTAGTCAGCCTAGGTGTATTTTATTAAAAACTAAAAAGCCCTATCTTGTATTAGGCCACTACCCCTCTAACAACAGCCCTCAAACGCTATATGTCGGATCCAGACTACATCCGTTCTCTTTTTGTCATCTTGGACTTGAGACAGCGAGGCATCAGTTTAAACACACCTGAGGCTGGTTGACCCGCTGTGAAAGAAATGCTCTGTTAATCGCAAGTGTCACCAAGCAAAGCCTCTATATTCCAGCATATAGAGTGTCATTGTGACCCTCGCACTGACACTGTGGTCGGTAGGTTGAGCAAATTCACCCGTGTGACAAGTGCTGATTTCCAACCCTGTTTTGAACAGTTCTAGATATAAATGTCTGTCCTAAAGGTCATGGGGTTGCTGTTAAATCCTAACATGTTAGTTTAATGTTTAAAGTTTAAGACTCAATGTCTTGTTATTGGCATTATTCAGGGCAGATCAGACGGACAAATCATGTTAGGATCAAAACAAACTGCACTGAGGTGCTGCATCAGGTACTTAAGCAGACAGGAAGGAAGAGAAAATCAAATTAAGGATCACATCAGGCCTCCACATCCAGATGTGGAGGCCTGACCATTTCCGTCTTTCACATTTTTCCTGCTTGTATCTCACCTGTTTGTTATTTTGTCCTCAGGTTCTTTTACCTGCATGGACGTCTTTTATTGTCCTCTGATCAATCTGGAGATCAGAAGATGAGTGATCGAGGAGACAAAGAGGAGGACAGAGCAGAGTCTCCTCTGTCCAGCTGTCTCTCTATGGAGAGTGACTGGTCTAAAGGTCGTCCTCCAGACTTCAGTAATGAACCAGGACTCTCAGATCCACAGTAAGAGAACTTCCTTTGAGCCACTAAACTGTCAAGCTAAAAAAAAGAGTCCTGAGCAATGTGTTGATTTTCTTGTTTTTTTGTTTTGTCATCAGGCTGCAGGTACTGTGTCATATTTTGGGGCCGATGTTGTCTGATCTAGGTCATAATATTTAAGAAATTATGCTTTAAAAAAAGCTCAACATGACTTTTTAACATTAAAACGTTATAGTGGGTTACAATCTCATTTTACTTTATTCCTACAGAATAACAAAGGGGTCTGTTTCTGTGGAGGAGCAGCTTTCCAGCTGTGCTTTGTGTCAGGACGTCCTGAGAGATCCCGTTTCTACCAGCTGTGGACACTGTTTCTGCAGACAGTGTCTGACCTCATACTGGGACCAGTCTACTTCATCAGGAGAGACCTCCTGTCCCCAGTGTGGAGAAAGATCTGTCATAAGACGAGGACTGCAGATATCCAGTCAGTCCAGCAGTGTAACCAGTAAGACTGAAGTCATTGTGTCTGAAAACAAGACTTAATCATTTATTAAATTTGTTGGTAATGCAGTTAATATTTTCATTAATAGTACATTTTAATTTAACTATATTTTAGCTGTCAGTTTATATTTAATATGTTTTTCTTCTCTTGCAGAAGCACACATTTATTACATGGATACTATTGTGTCATGCATTGTGCTTAAAGGGATACTTCACCCATTTGCATTAAGCTTTGTATCATTAGAAACCTGATAGTATTTTTGAATGGTTGTGCATCCCGCCCTCATTTTCCCCTGAGACGGGAAAGCTCCGTATTTCTTTTCTGCAAAAGCAGCCTCCGATGACGCAAAAATAATCATTTTGCGTCATCGGAGGCTGCTTTGGTTGGAGGGGGTGAAACTACATCGCTAGTTCCTCATGTTTTCAACCGTGGGGGTAGGGCGGATCCACTAAAATAATTCACCATTTCGAAAGAAAAACAAATGAAGAGTACTTCAGAAGTCTTAATGAATTTGCCAAATAAGGCCCCGTGTCCACCTAGAGTTTTTTTCCGGGCAGAAAAGCGCTGGCTGCGCGCTCGGGAGTGGCTGCATGAAGCGTTTGTGCTCTGAGTATAAAAGCGCATTCTGGGAGTTGTTGTCTTTCTGGGAGTTTGTTGTCAAGAAGGCACCAACTTCAAAATGTATTTCACATTTCTACTACATACTGTATATGACCCAATGTCACCCTAACCCATGTTTCAACGGGTGAAGTGTCCCTTTAATGTTTAATAATGAAAATGTTGTATTTGATCATTTTATAAATCCAGTCTCAGGATATGTTTCTTCTCTTTCAGTAGATAGAGGTCTACAGGAGGTTTTAGATGAACATAAGATCAGTCTGAGGAGGAGATGTGAACATGTGACTGAAGGAAGTGATGAAACAGGAAGTAGAACCCTCCTCAACAGGATCTACACTGAGCTCTACATCACAGACGGACAGAGTGAAGAGGTGAACACCCAACATGAGGTGAGACAGCTTGAGACAGACTCTAAAAAGAAGACCCTCCATGAGACTCCAATCAAGTGTCAGGACATCTTTAAAGCCTTACCCGACCAACAGAAACAGAAGACAGAAGCTCAAACAGACCAACAGAAACCCATCAGAGTGGTTCTGACAAACGGCGTCGCTGGTGTTGGAAAAACCTTCTCAGTGCAGAAGTTCACTCTGGACTGGGCAGACGGCTCAGAAAACCAAGACCTCAGTCTGGTGATCCTGCTTTCATTCAGGGAGCTGAACTTGATCAGAGATAAGGAGTACAGTCTTCTTGAGCTGCTCCGTGTTTTCCATCCAACATTACAGAAGGTCGCAGCAGAGACGCTCGCTGTCTGTAAACTGTTGTTCATCTTTGACGGCCTGGATGAAAGCAGACCGTCATTGGACTTCACAAACAGGAAGGTTGTGTCTGATGTCACAAAGAAGTCACCGTTAAACACACTGTTGACAAACCTCATCAAGGGGAATCTGCTCCCCTCAGCTTTCATCTGGATAACGTCTCGACCTGCAGCAGCCAATCAGATCCCTCCTTCATGTGTTGACAGGGTAACAGAAGTACAAGGCTTCACTGACGCCCAGAAGGAGGAGTACTTCAGGAAGAGGTTCAGTGATGATGAAGATCTGTCCAGCAGAATCATCTCACACATCAAGACATCCAGGAGCCTCCACATCATGTGTCTGATCCCGGTCTTCTGCTGGATCACTGCCACAGTTCTGGAGCACATGATGAGCACAGAGCAAAGAGGAGAGCTGCCCAATACCCTGACTGACCTGTTCTCACACTTCCTGCTGGTTCAGACAAAGAGGAAGAAGCACAAGTATGATGAGGGACGTGAGACAAGTCTACATGAGCTGATGGAGGCTGACGGGGAAGTTCTTCTGAAGCTGGGGAGGCTGGCGTTTGAACATCTGGAGGATGGAAACATCATGTTCTATAAAGAAGACCTGGAGCAGTGTGGTCTGGATGTCAAAGAGGCCTCAGTGTACTCAGGAGTTTGTACAGAGATCTTCAAAAGAGAAAGTGTGATCTTCCAGAAAACAGTCTACTGCTTTGTTCATCTGAGCGTTCAGGAGTTCCTGGCTGCAGTCTACATGTTCCACTGTTTGACAAACAGGAAGAGAGGTGTAGTGAAGGCTTTCCTTAAAGACATCAACATCATTTTTCAAACTCCTGAAAGTGATGACTTATCCCTGGATGTCTTCCTGAGGAGTGCCATGGAGAAATCCCTGAAAAGTAAAAATGGTCACCTGGACCTGTTTGTCCGCTTCCTTCATGGCCTTTCTCTGGAGTTCAACCAGAGACTCTTAGGAGGTCTGCTGGGTCGGAGAGACAACAGTCCAGAAATGACCCAGAGAGTCATCAACAACCTGAAGTATATGAACAGTGATGATATCTCTCCTGACAGAAGCATCAACATCTTCCACTGTCTGACGGAGATGAACGACCTCTCAGTCCATCAGGAGATCCAAAAGTTCCTGAAGTCAGAGAACAGATCAGAGGAACTCTCTGTGATCCATTGCTCTGCTCTGGCCTACATGTTGCAGATGTCAGAGGAGGTTCTGGATGAGTTCAATCTGAATGAGTACAAGACATCAGACCAGGGACGACTGAGACTGATTCCAGCTGTGAGGAACTGCAGAAAGGCAAAGTAAGCCCAGATGTGATTAAATATGAGTAAAAATAAGCCATTAATTTCTTCATATATAGAATAATCTGTAATCTCTGTTTGTGAAAACAGTATTCATCTGAAATATTAACAAAGTTATCAGTCCTTTTTATTTTGTTATAAGTTTCCTTGAGATGCTTTAAATGCTGTGAGTGAAATATGTATTTTCTAGTTCTAGTATTTATCAACTTCAAGGTCACAGGTCATCTGATTTAATAATAATCCCGACATTAATTGTTTTTTCTTTTATCATCCTATTAGTGTCAGTAATAATATGACATTATATATTATCATTACACCTCATTAACCACAGACTGGGATAATGTTTATCTCCCGCACAGTCTATTAAGTAATTTCCGTAAAACAAGAATATTTTTCTCTGTCACATGAGTAATGCCTGACGAGGGTTGTGTAAGCGTGCATGAATAGTGAAATTTGATTAGTTTTTCTGTCCTCACTTTATGCTGACTGCAAGAACTTAAAGTAATGGTGGTAACGAGATAAATGTTTGATTAATAACAGTGACTTGATTACTAAAGTTACCAACAGTACATCACTTTACAGACAGGGTCCATTTTAACTTTAAAGCTCACCCGCCAAGGTAGCAGGTGGACAAAAAAACTATTGTGTTTTTGTTTTCGTACATGTGTTGCAGTATATTTAATTGTGTTACCGTAAAATCCGGTGTATAAGACGCACTTTTAATACCTATTTTTTTCGTCTTGAAAGTTGGCTGTGTCTTATACATCGGTGCGACCAATATACCAGTATAAAATACTGAAACACGCGCCATCATTACCACAGATGAAGCAGCCCCTATCACTGCGACCAGACGTGATTTAACGTTACAGTCTATGTTAAAAAACCATCCCCATTCCCTGTGTATTGAAAGCTGAGTGCACGCTGTGCTGGGAAAGAAGGCGACACAGACCAGGCCGGCTGCGAAACTTTTTCCACATCTTTTCTCCCTAACGAGGTGAAGTGCAATCATGCATTTACAGAAAACAGTGGTACATTGTTCCGTAAATAAATCTTGTGAAGTGTTCTTTATTAAAGTTAAAGAGTGACCAGCGGAGTCGGGCAGCTCGTCTCGCAAGCTAGGAGTCTGTGCTTCACAACTTTCCCTGCAGCAGGCTGAGAGCTCAACTACCGTACTGTAGCGAGTAGGAGTGCAGACTCCCGAACATGAAAACAAACGGAACTAAAGAGTGACACAGCTGCACAGAAACTGCACGTTGTAGACATTGCTGAACACAATATAAATCGTCATGCAGGAAGACAGTTCAAACTTTTTTTTTGAAGAGACCTTCAAAACAGGGTGCGTCTTATATACCGGTGCGACTTATATTCCGGATTTTACGGTAGTAATGTAAACTCCTCAAAAAAAGTTTGTAAACGTTATTTCGTTAAATTATTTCGCCCCTTAAATAATACTAATTGGGGTGTTGTAATATATATCTTTGGAAAGTTTGATTTGTCACCTTTTCAACAAGGTATAACTTCGGGTATTTGTGGAAAAAGCAACACAGGTGTGGGTAGCGCCCAAAAAAAATGTGCCAAAATCCACTGCAATATTCTTCTGTTGATATTCACTCCTGTTTTGAGTTGCTTGGTGGATTTGATGATTGCATTCTCCCACAGTAATAAGGAAAAAACAACACGTATGAACTGAGTGGAAGATCCATACAAAGCCACAACAGCTTGGCCCATCCTCCTCATGCTGGTCACCAGCCTGGTCACATTTTGCTGTGGGATGGCATCCCATTCCTCAACCAGGAGTTGTTGAAGGTCAACCAGCGTGATTGTGTTGGTCACGTATAGCACGCCCAAGCTGATGTCACAAGTGTTCAATTGGGTTGAGGTCTTGACTCACGGCCATTCCATCCTCTCCACTCCTAAATTCTGAGGTACTGTTGGGGAGAGAGTTGTCCTCCTGGAGGATAGAGTTAGGTCCCAGATTCTGATTATTATGATTGTTTTAAGTTTAGTACTAAATTAAATTCCACGGCCCTCATACCCTCAGCTCTTTTCCTGCACGTCATTCCCCTCTCTCTCTTTCTCTCCCTCTATTTCTCTCTTTCTCTTTCTCTCTCCCTCTCTCTCTCTCTCCCCCTCTCTCTGTCTCTCTCTTTCTATCCCCCTCTCTTTCTCGCCCTCTCTCGCTCTCTTTCTCTCTCTCTCTGTCTCTCTCTCTATCTCTTTCTATTCCTCTCTCCCTCTCCCTCTCTCTCTTTCTCTTTCTCTTCCTCTCTCTCTCCCTCCCTCTCTCTAGCTCTCTCTCTCCCTCTCTCTTTCTCTCTCTCTCTACAATTCTACAAATCTCTTAGCAGACCCTTTTATCCAAAGAGACGTACATCAGAGAGTAAGTACAACACAAGCAAGGATCTAGAAAAAAGGGAACAATGTCAGTAAGAGCAAACGATCAGCTTTGAGTCCGATTGGACACACAGGTGCTGACAGGAAGTGACCAGAGGCAAAGCACAACATTGACAGCAGTTCTTGAGAGCTCTAATCAGTATAGAAACCATCTCTCTCTCTCTCTATCCACTGTCGTATCTTAATAAAGGCACAAAAAGTCCAACAATCAATCTTCATAAAGTCTGCAGGGTTACAAGTGATGGAAATGTTTGTTTCATGTAGTGAAATCAGATCACCTGAACCTCTGATGTAAAGAGAAAAACACTATGTCATATTATATGTCTCTGCCCTCCCCCCTCCTCCCACATAACACAGACTCTCATCAGCCCCACAGTTAGAAAAACATCAAAGTAATGTGAATGCTGAAACTGTTCTTTATGCGTTACATTAACGCCCACTGGACTTTACATTTATTTTCTTGACATGCACTCAATGAGTAGGTTACATACAATGTAAGATTTTTTCATTTTCATTTTTTCATTGTCGACTGCACAGCTCCTACATTGCACCTTTTGTACGTTTTATATTTTACATTTATAAATTCTATTTTCTATATTGTAATATCTTCTTATACTGTATTATTTAAGTTGTTGCTAGTTCTGCTTTATTTCCTTGTTAATTGTTTAGCACCAATACACCAAGTCAAATTCCTTCTATGTGTAAATGTACTTGGCAATAAAACCCAATTCTGATTCTGATGACAGGTTTATTAACTGTGGACTGTCAGAGAGTCACTATGAAGCCGTGGCCTCAGCTCTGAAGTCCAACCCCTCCCATCTGAGAGAGCTGGACCTGAGCTCCAACAAGCTGCAGGATTCAGGAGTGAAGCTGCTGAGTGAGGGACTGCAGAGTCCAAACTGTAGACTGGAGTCTCTGAAGTAAGACAACAGGTTTAATTTCTCTGTTCAGATTAGTATGAGGTGAAACTAAACTATAGACTCAAATGATCAAATGCTGGAGTCAATTTTCTTCTGTGTTTTTTGTCGACAGAGCAGCGGCACAATATTTCACTTAACATTTTCAACCTGAATATATGTAAAAAGAAATAACTTGTTGTATATTACACTCTAATGCCAGCCTCGACATCATCTTTTGTTTTTGTTTTGGTTGAAAGCCCCCTGGCAGCGGATTTTACATACTGTGCGTTTAAATAATGTAAAATAAGTATATCTGTTATTTTGGATCATTTAGCTGTTCATGTCAATAAAGACACCCACATGTTACTGACCTCATTCAAGATTACACAACCAATACTCTACTGAGCTTTACACACCTGTGTGTGCGCACATTTATTGGACCTAGATATGTTATGTTATAATCTGATTGGATTGGACTTTATTTTTATTCACATCTTTTATTCTTTATTCAGTTTGTGGAGCTGCAGTTTGTCAGAGATCAGTTGTTCTTCTCTGGCCTCAGCTCTGAAGTCCAACCCCTCCCATCTGAGATATTTGGACCTGACCTATAACGAGCTGGAGGATTCAGGAGTGAAGCTGCTGTGTGATTTTCTGCAGAGTCCAAACTGTAGACTGGAGACTCTGAGGTCAGTTCACTTCAGCCGTTTTCACATATGCACTCCGGATAATATCTAGATAATTACGGGAGGACTGCTCTGGAGATTCTCCCGACCTGGCTGTTCACATATGCTAGGACGAAGTAACAGAGTCCGCTACACGACGCTATGATGACAATATTTGTGTTTTACATCTCATTTGTTTGATTATCAGCTGAAACATTTTCATGTTCACATGTTTCTGACGTCCATGAAGTTTTAGATTGAATCCTGTTCATGTTTATTTTCTTGTTTGAACATTCAAAACTGAAGCCACAAGATTATCTGAATATATAGTTTATTATGAAGTGTACACACACACACACACACACACACACACACACACACACACACACACACACATATACATACATATATAAATGGAAAAACTAAGGTGATAAAAAAAATAAGGGTTTAGTAATTGTATCTATAATAATAGTTTCAATGACGAGGTAATGATAAAAACAGTAATAAAATGGATTCACATAAATATCTGCATATCTAATATAAATAAGAGTAGATGAACACCAGTTATGAAATATATTGCTCTTCAAGAATCTCTTGAGTGGCGGGGACAGGCTACTTTTTTTTAAGTTTACTTTGTACATGGAAGCTACATACTTCCTCTCCATCAAGTCAGTAAAGTGGCGCCTGGATGGAAGGGCGGAATCCTAAATGGAAAGTATTTACCATTTCACGGAAGCCTTTACCCTCAATAGCAAGGGGCCTCATGTCCTTAACAATCATTGAGACAATGCTGTTCATATACACACTAGCATCCTGGGGTGTGCAAGGTTTCTGGTTCTTTTTATCGAAAAAATCCTCCACACTGCTTTGCCTATTCTTGTAAAGGCGAAAAACACAAAGCACATGAATATTCACAATAGCAAATCAGAAATATAACATAAGTCTAATGATTCACAGTCCACACCATGTTGATATTCGTAGACTACAGCCATCTCAGAGGCTTAACTTTAAAAAGAATAGCTGTAATTAAAATTGTCAGATGTATTGTCTCATGCATGTTTACTTGGAACTGGTTGCTAGATCGTGAGATTTCAATAGTAAACGTCTACATCACATGACAGCCTAGCAGACAGGAAAGTTGTCTTTTTTGTGTCATATTTTATCAAGCGACATCGGGGTATAAGTCACCCTTTCGGTATAAGCAAACAGATCTAAGCGATGCTTAACGTTAGAAGTGATGCATTTATAGACAACAAATCAACAGTCTAACGTACCGAGTAACCTACTAAAACATAACCTCCTAAAACACATTCTTTATCAATACATGATAATCGAACATTCCAGGGTGGGAAAGGGGAGAAAGTCAACAAAACTTAGTGTTTTGCTGCCATTCTGACACAGAGCTCCGGGCTGTTTTCTCTTCAAATGTTGGTTTATTGCTGTCGTACTCCTGTGGTATGCCAGCGTGATTTTTTTTTTGCTACTTGTTGCTCCTCGGTGCTCGTGCTGCTGTTATTGCATGCCGCCGTTGTTGTTGTTGTTGTGTGAATTCTTCTTCTTCCGTTTTAGCGTCTATAGCGATTGGCGACTAGCTTTCTGGTGCATTACTGCCTCCACTGGACTGGAGTGTAGGACAATCTAATTGTTTTGGACGCAAATTATTTATGTCGTCGACTACGTCGTCCCAGCGTAGCTGTAGCGTGGATGAAGTGCTAAAATGAAATGAAAGCAAACAGGCTGATTTAATGATATGACCTTTAGTAGAGTTTGAAGACTAAACGTCGTGGATTTTAAACAAACTGCAAACAGATACATGAGATGATGTCACTCTTTCAGACAGCGCTGTTAGCAAAAACAACAAACGTCTCGCTGTCATCAGAAAAGGACGAACACAAGATAAAGAGAAAAAATGAAACCTGAGGGGGAAATAACTGAAATCAAGAGAGAGACACTGATCATATATTTAATTTATTAATTTATTCTGAAAGCTGCAGCTGTAAAACGGTGAAACGTGACAGTTTAATCATTCAAATACACAAAGGAAGGTTCATTACTGTGGATATAATATTTATGAATCTCTAAATAGTCTTACCTAAATACTGAGTTCATATTCGTAATTTAACATTTTACCGTTCAAATATAAAATGGCTTTAAACTAGAAGTGTATACACACGTGTATTTAAATAAATCATTAAATCATATAAAGCAACATTAATTATTCTCATTATCAGCACATAAACGTGCGTCAGAGTTCTCAAGTGTTCTCAGGTTTTGTTTTTGAAGAAATCTGAAAGAAGAAAACTTAAGTGAATGTCAGAAATCTTAAAGACAAAGTCAGTCAGTTTAAGAACTTTTGGTGGATAGGGTCCACTGTCTTTAAATCTTGTTCATTTCATCTCTATATTCAGATTGTTCAGATGCAGGTTTTCAGAGATCAGCTGTTCTTCTCTGGCCTCAGCTCTGAAGTCCAACCCCTCCCATCTGAGAGAGCTGGACCTGGGTAACAACAAGCTGCAGGATTCAGGAGTGAAGCTGCTGTGTGATTTTCTGCAGAGTCCAAACTGTAGCCTGGAGGATCTGAGGTCAGTTCACTTCAGCCTTTTTCACATATGCACTCCGGGTAATATCTAGATAATTACGTGAGGACTGCTCTGGAGATTCTCCCGACCTGGCTGTTCACATATGCTCCTCTGTGCGGAAGACTATACCTGTCAGATGGGAGTTGCGGACAAAGCAACATAGTCCTCTACACGACGCTATGATGATGATCAATGTTATTTGTAGTCCAACGGAATGACAACATCCACAAAAGAGCGGCGAACAACATACTTGAGAACAGGAAACACTTTATGCACCATGCAGCAGACACGGAATATAAAGGTCACTCTCTTCCTATTGGCTCGAGGTGAATTACCCGGAGAATATGCTGCTGCGTTCTCACATCAGCCCACTCAAGACTTTCTGCGGAAAAAATACTAGGGGTCTGCAGCTTCTCCTGGAAATCTCTAATACAAATAGTATTAAAATAAATAAGAGTAGGTGAATGGGAATAAACAAGCTGAGTGACAAGTCTAAGAGGGAACTGTTTTCTGTTTTCTCCCACATCCCACCCAGCATGACGAACAAGCTGCACTATAGGATAATTAAGAGTACAACATGCAAGGATTAAAGTTCTCTGTCGCTACAACGGATTTCTGTCAATTTCAAAATTATAATATTTTTCGTCAGTGTCAATCAGACAAAAAAGACGAGCAGACTGCTGTTTTTTATGTCAGGCATTATCTGAATCTTGTAACACAAGTGTAGTTTTGCGTCTGTGTGGCAACTTTATTTACCAGACCAAAGAAAAAAAAACAGGGGATTAACAATCCATAACATGACGGAGTTTACCGTTAAAGTTTTATTACCTGCAGGCAGAGCAGACAGTCGCTGAGTGCTCCGCTACCGGACACTCAGCCGTAGCTATCCGAAGGCTAGGCTAAAAACATTGTATCCCTGTGTGGGCTGACTTTCATGCTGAACTGTGGTTCGCCAATTTATTGTCTGTGGAATAACGATGGCTACTGCGGCTGAGGTCTCCAATATAACTAGCCTTAAAACCGAGCTTTCCTCAATTGAGAGCCTCATAAACGATGTCCTCCAGAGACAATGTAAGCTCCAGGAGAGGCTAGCTGCCTTGGAACCCCCTTGTCCTATCTCAACTCAGGGGACTGCTTCCTCTTGGGCTTTTACGGTCAGAAAATCCAGAAAGATGACGAGGAATATCGCTCTCCCTCTCTTCGATCCCATTGGGGATGAGGATGCTCTGGATTTGCCGCTTTCGAACTTTTTTGCCCCGCTGTCCGAGCTTGCTGATGGCTCACCTCTGTCTTCTCTGCCTGCTCCTCGGAATTTTAGCGGCAATTCCACATCTTCGTCAAGGAAACATCCCGTCTCTCTTAGCCACCGCTCTCCACCAGGTTCTCCGCCTAAATCCAAGCACCCCGGGTGCAGTGCTCGGCCCCCGAGCCAAGCATATCTTCCCAACGGCGGCCGCTGGATACTAGCGCTGGATCTCCTGCTCCTGTATCGTCTCGGCCGTTTGTCAGCCTGTCACAGGCGTCTGCAGCAACAGCTGATGAGATTCTCCCTAGCAACCTTGCAATATACAACGGGGGGTGTCTAAATGGTCAACCTGAAATTCTTGTGATCGGCGATTCTATCACCAGGTTTGTCAAAGTCCCTTGCGGCATAATATACTGTTTCTCGGGTTTTAAAGTAGCCGATATTATTCAAAATGTCCCTGCCATTCTTGATCGTCACCCTTCTGCCCACACTGTGATTGTACACGCTGGTGCCAATGACGTCATGCCAAGACAATCAATTAAACTTCAATCAGACTTTGAGTGTCTGACAACAACATTAGAGAGCCTTGGAAAAACCTGTATCCTGTCTGGCCCCATTCCATCCCTAAGACGTGGTACAGAACGTTTTAATCGCCTTTTCAGTCTGCATTACTGGGTACAGAATTTCTGTACTGCAACTGGATTCGGTTTTATAAACAACTTTGACTTGTTCTGGTCGAGCAAGGGCCTGACTAGAAAGGATGGGATTCACCCAAATGGACTGGGTGTTAAGCAACTGACCGCTAACTTGATTAATTTCTTATCTTCACCAGCTTGACAAATTGGCCCTCCCACTCCTGAGGACAGTCTGTCAAATCACTGTACTATCTCTAATTCCCCTGGTATTTCTGAACTTGGGTCTGCTGCTGCTACAAACTCCAATCCTCTTATTTCTTGTTTACCTGATTTGTCTCGGCCTTACAGCCCTCCCGAGATCACACCACTTGGTCTCAATAATCCTTATTCTTTTAAGTCTAGAAAAGGCTTAGGGCTGATTTATCTAAATATTAGAAGTATACTCCAGCATCATTTGTTTATGTCAAATCATGTTTTTTTCTGTTACTGTTTTACATGCAGTTTCTGTGCCTAACTGCTTTGAATTTATAGCTTTAAAGGTAAATGAGCGGTCAAATAATTTGTTTGTTATAATAGGGATTTATAGATCCCCATCAGCTGAAACTAGGTCTATTGACTGTCTAGCTGAATTGCTCTCTCAGTATACGAACTCTGAAATCATAGTTATGGGTGATCTAAACTTGGATTGGTTGACCAAAAGCTCTGATTACCTGAAGGAAATCTCATCCAGTCTCAATTTAACCCAACTAATTAATGAACCCACCAGGCCCAACTTGAAGAATCCTTCAAAAAAAATAGATCTAGTCCATGGTTTTCCCCTGAACTGTCAGCTGTATTTCTATCAAGAAACAAAACCTGGTCCTTAGCTAGACGTACGGGAGAGGCGTCCCACTGGGATTTTTTCAGAGCACTCAGGAATAAATGCACTTCACTTGTGAGAAAAGTAAAATCAGTTTATTACTTGAATTTGGTCTCTAGCTGCTATTCCAACCCTGCAAAATTCTGGAAGGTGGTAAACTCTAATAATAGCAACTCTGCTGCCTCCCTACCTAATACTCATGTCAGGTTTGATGACTGCTTAGTGAATGATCCTAGTGAGATCTGCTCTGCCTTCAATATGCACTTTGCAGCAGCCGGTCATATCTTTGAGGATGTGGATAATAGAGTACCCGCTCCTAGTATTAACCTTCCTCCTACTGACAATGGCTGTATTCCCACTCCAAATCATACTTCTCAGTTTAACTTATCTCCTGTCTCATTCTGTGTAGTTTTAGAGGCTCTTCAAACCTTAGATCCTAAGAAATCTACTGGTGAAGACAAATTGGATCCTCTCTTTCTCCGTCTCTCAGCCTCTCTGATTGCTGAGCAATTAACTCACATTTTTAACCTCTCCATTTCATCCGGAGTAATTACCAATGTATGGAAAACCGCTTATGTTACCCCTTTACACAAGAGTGGAGATAAGAGTGACCCTAATAATTATAGGCCAATCTTCAAATTGCCCTGCTTAGCAAAAATATTAGAGTCTCTCGTAAATCACCAACTCAAGGAATTTCTCTCAATAAACTCTGTTCTAAGCCCACATCAGTCTGGGTTCAGATCTATGCACAGCACTGTGTCTGCTGTTACACTAGTGTTAAATGATGTTGTCAATGCCTTGAATAAAAAAAAACATTGTGCTGCCATCTTTGTCGACCTCTCCAAAGCATTTGACACTGTTGACCATTCATTGCTTTTGCAAACTCTTGGTTTTATTGGTTTTAGTGCAAGTGCAGTTTTTGAACTACCTCACTGACCAACGGCAATCAGTGAACCTGGGAACCATCCACTCTGAGTTTCTTCCAATCACTAAGGGTGTTCCACAAGGTTCAATCT
Organism: Labrus bergylta; assembly: GCF_963930695.1. Lineage (NCBI taxonomy): Eukaryota > Metazoa > Chordata > Actinopteri > Labriformes > Labridae > Labrus > Labrus bergylta. The sequence goes on along the minus strand of NC_089201.1, from coordinate 1,747,068 downwards.
TAGGCCCAGCCCTTTTTACAATTTTTATTAATAAAATTATTCCATTATTATCTAGCAACCATTCACATGCTCACTTATATGCAGATGATACAATATTGTACTGTATTGCTAATTCTGCTCAGCTTGCCATGGAGAACCTGCAACATTCCTTTAATGTTCTCCAAGTTGCACTTAATGACATTAAATTGGTTTTAAATACTCAGAAAACTAAATGTATGTTGTTTTCTAGGGCTAAATGTGAAACTGATAATAACCTTCACATTACCACCCTGCTAGGATCTATTATTGAGAGAGTTAAAGCCTATAAATATCTCGGTATATGGATAGATGACAGACTAACATTCAAACTTCACATAGATAATCTTACTGTCAAACTACGTCAAAAGGTTGGTTACCTATATAGAAATAAATTAAATTTCCGTATGTTCTGTCGGAAAATTATAATTGAAGCAGTTTTTCTTTCAGTTTTGGATTATGGTGATGTGGTCTATAAGTTTTTTTGCTAGTTATTTCTCAGATTCAGATTATAATGCAAAATAGGATGAATACACTGTTTGTCAAAATATCTTTAATATATTCCCTGGGAATTTACAAGGTAGTTATGTAAATAGGATTAGGTCCAACTGTAGCAATGACAACAAAATGAGGAAAACATTAATGCATTAAAAAAGATATATAATTAATATTCTGTAAAAGGTACTATAAAGTAACTATTTTTCATTTGTTACTCCAGACTAAAGTCTGATACGTTTGTACTCTAACTTCTGTAACTTGTTTGAGGGTATTTATGTGTTGTTACTTTAGGCTGCTTAAGGTTAAAAACAGAGTAGGCTTCTTATTCCACTGTCCTAATTAGTATGAAAAACAAGGTCCTCATGTATCATGATCTAATCTCAAAATGCTCCAAAAAGCTTCATTATAATGTTAGAATAGCTAGATTTTTCATCTGGTGGAGAATCCCCCCAGACCCCCCTAACTTCATTTACGTTTCATACTTTAACTTATTCAAAGTTTTATATAGATCACCTGCTGCACCTGTTAATTTATATAGGCATAAAATTTACTTGACTGTAGGTCAAATTTGTTAAAAAGAAGCAAGCTCATATCTGTCCGCCTAGATCTTGAGCTTCAAAAAAGAAAAACGTGTCAATTTTATTCCTGAAATAAAAAACAACTATGTTGTTTTATACGTTGAGAATTTTCAGTCAAATTTTTTTTTTTTGCTTTATTACCTGAATATGGTTTAAGTTTCACCGATCTGTGCTAAAAATGGATCCCACACATAGACAGTACCTGGGCTGGCTGCCCAAGTATCTAATACTTGTTTTGAATAATTCTTTATTTATTCATAAAATTGCGCACGAGAGAGCGGGGGAGAGAGAGAGAGCCCGCACAACGTTTAGGCACGCACAAGGATCTCACTGAGCGCACAGAATTTTAAACTATGAAACAAAACAAAACTCCTGTTTTTTGTTTTTTTTAATCCCCCTGCACTCCTGCAGAGAGATAAAAACGCAGCAAAACCAAGAGAGCAGAATCACATTAGCAGAGAGAGACAGAATAACATAAATCTAAAAAATAAAGTCAGTTTAAGAACAAATTTCTTCCTCAGAACCTTTGGTGGATGAGGCCCACTGTCTTTAAAGCTTTTTCATTTAATCTCTTTATTCAGATTGTGGGGCTGCAGTTTGTCAGAGATCAGCTGTTCTTCTCTGGCCTCAGCTCTGAAATCCAACCCCTCCCATCTGAGACATCTGCACCTGACTAAGAACGAGCTGCAGGATTCAGGAGTGAAGCTGCTGTGTGATTTTCTGCAGAGTCCAAACTGTAGACTGGAGACTCTGAGGTCAGTTCACTTCTCATGGGTTCAAGAGTATACCTATGTATTTGAGATTTTTTGGCACCCACTGGAATTTCCAGTTTTGAAAAGGACTTTTATAACAGAACTTAGATAAAGGCATTACCTCACATTTGGTCCGGTTTATTTAATTTTCGGAGATAACTGAGAAAGAGTTTACCAGATCCAGCATCAGAGGTGCAGACCTCTGTGGGGTCCAAGATGTCGTCTGCAAAAATTAACATTTTATTTTCATGATCTCCCATTTTAACACCTTATTGCTTCATTTAGCCTTATTGGCTAGAAATGATGCTCTCCATCCTAAATGACACCCACCACCCTCTGCCCCGCACCTTCACAGGGCAGGTGTGTGTTCAGTGGCAGATTGCTGTCACAATCCTTCTCCACGGACAGACTTAAGAACTCTTTTGTCCCCCTGGCCATACGATTGTACAACAGCTCACTGTTATGGTAGGCGGAAAAACCACAGTGACTCTTATTTTCTTTCCCATATGCACAGCTGTCCTAATAGTCAGCCTCTAGTTGTCACTTACAGTAATGCATATCTCACAATAATATATTAGCACCTTTACAGTTGGCACAGACTGTTCTTTTAAAACTGTTTTTAAAAATTGCACTTCGTTTCAAACACTGCTGTACATACATAAACTCTCAGGAGGTCTACACTGTTTATGTACAGGTTTAAGTTACCAGTGTAATTCTTTCAAACTGTTAATAGGTCTCATTTAAATTGCACACCCATCTTTATCCCTGCACAGGTATAGTGTTCTGCATGTCTTTGTAAACTGCTACTGGACGCTTTGAATTTCCCTCGGGATCAATTAAGTATCTATCTATTTGCGAGAGGTTGTAGTGCCACAATGAAGCGAAGAGGTAAGAGAGGGTCTCCCTGTTTTGTTCCACGACCTAACAAGAAAGCTGATTATCTCACACTATTAGTTGTTACTATAGCTTTTGGTTGGTTAAATATGATTTTTATCACATCCTGAAACAAAGCTCCCAATTCAAATTCTTTAACGGTGAAATCTAAATAGCTCCAACTCTCATGATCAAACACTCTTTCAGCTTCTAAAGAAAGAGCAGCTATTGGGGTGTTTAGGTCTTTAGTCTCCCAGATTAGATGCAAGAGGATATCTGAGGCTATCTGAAGAGGTCCTGCCTGTAACAAAACTGACCTGGTCAGGATGAGTAATGGTGGATATGACGTTGTTAACTCTCATTGTAAACAGTTCACAGCACAAGAGACTAATTAGTCGATAACTGCCGCGGTCAAGTGGGATTCCCCTTCTTTAATATAAGGGTGATTAGCGACTCCATCATTGAGGGGGGAGCGGCCTTTAGGCAGTAGCAGCATTAAATGCCTTTAAAATCTCAGGACCAAGTTCCTCTCGCTCTCTCGCACACGCAGCAATTTTATGAATAAATGAAAAATTAAATAAAAACAGGTCTGAAATATACTTGAGCAGCCATAAATTTACTTGGGCGGCCCATCCAGGTATCGTTTACGTGTGAGAAACACTGCAGCTGTATGAATGTTTGGATGATGTCTGTAGAAAGCTGACATTTGAATGATCCACAATAACAGAATGACAAAGTCTCTCTACTTATTTTAGGGACACACTCACTTATTGGACCTAGTTATGTTGTTATGTTATCATCTGATTGATCGTTCTCTTTATTCACATCTTTTATTCTTTATTCAGTTTGAGTGACTGCAGTTTGTCAGAGATCAGCTTTTCTTCTCTGGCCTCAGCTCTGAAGTCCAACGCCTCCCATCTGAGAGAGCTGGACCTGGGCTTCAACAAGCTGCAGGATTCAGGAGTGAAGCTGCTGAGTGAGGGACTGCAGAGTCCAAACTGTAGACTGGAGACTCTGAGGTCAGTTCACTTCTTCTCTGTTTATGTTTTACATCTCATGTGTTTGATTATCAGCTGAAACATTTTCAGGTTTTTTTTAATTTTTATTTTACATTTATTTAACCAGGAGAACCTCATTGAGATTAAGAATCTCATTTACAAGAGTGTCCTGGCCAAGAGGGGCAGCAGCACAACAAAAAGTTACAGACATAAAACACAGAGTAATTAAAAACACAGTTTAACATGTCTTGAGTTACAGAGCACAAAGGCATTAATCAAAGCATCTACATCCTTAAGCATCTTCCTTTCAACACCTTCAATCTACTTTTAAAATGATTTAAAGAAACCGGCTCCCCCAGACACAGATCATCCTGCAGGAGATTCCAGTGTACCTGAAACTCCTTTTCTTCATTTCAAGACGCACTTTGGGAACAGACAACAACAAGTTTTGTGAATACAGTTACACAGGTATGCGGAAGCAGGTTAAGTAAAGCCTTATAAATAAGGACGTGCCAATGAGTTTGTCTACGCTGAGACAATGCAGGCCAGCCGACTCGCTCACACACAGAGTACAATGATGAGTCAGAGCCCTGAGATTTGTTATGAATCTCAGCACACCATGATATACAGTATCCAAAGATTTTAGGCACTGAGAAGATGCATGCCTATATAAAACATCACCACAATCAATCAGGGGCATGAAAGTAGCAGCAACAAGTTGTTTTTTTGCAGCAAAAGAAAAACAAGATTATCATCATCAATGTTCACATGTATCTTACATCTATCAAGTTTTAGATTGAATGCTGTTCATGTTTATTTTCTTGTTTGAATCTGCATCATAAAAAAAAATATGGCCTGCTATGAATGATTTTCCTTCATCGCTCCGGACGACAGACAGAGAGACCCATTTCTTGGCTCGGTGCCACTTCAGCTAGTGCAGCACAGATAAGCCCTTCCACTAGAGCGGGTGTACCTGCTGAAGGTGTTTATAAACTGATGTCTCATTGTCTTGAGTCCAAGATGATTCAAATAAGTTGGTTGTGGCTCTTACTCTTGGACAAAGAAGTGGCTGAGGATGCTTTTTCTTACTGCAGCGTTCGCGACTACAATCGCCGCTGCAGCTCCGAGCGATAAACACATTTAGTTCCGGAAAGTTTTTCACAATGAAAGTCCATAATTGCCATCTCTGCTTTTATTTTGAAGAAGACGTATGAGGAAGTTAGGTGTTATAAGCTGCTGCAACTTAACACATCTCAGATGTGTGAAAATAAATACTTCAAACCAGATTCAGTTAGAAGCTTCAGTAGCTAAGAGGTAAACAAACAGTGACTAAAACATCTAATATTTAAGCTCATAAAGGCTCATTTTAAAACAATAAATGGATTATCTTTCATCTCAGGTTTAGTTGCAGCTAAGTCAGCCTTTGAGGCTGTCTTTGAGACTAACCAGCCTCAGAATAATACAACTAAAAACACTAAAATACTCTTTACACTTTTTATGTTTGAGACAAAGATCCTTTTAGTATTTTCTTAAATAGTTTAAATGTGATTTTTCACACTTAAATAGAAATCAAGTATATCCTCTGAAAATAACTCTGTGAGTCATGACTGTCTACAATGGGTGTAACACCCGAGTCCCACTGTCTGTGATACTTTCAGAGTTTTCAGAGTCCTATCTTCAGTTTGTTTACATCGTCGGGCCGGCCGGCTGACTCCTCCCCTTGTGTATAAAAGTTGTTTAATTGAGGGACTAGAGAAAAGAAGAATAACATACTGTACTCACTGCTTAACTGTGTTTCTAGATCACGCTCATTTCAGGTAAATTTACATGCAGTGTGAAGATACCAGCATAATAAAGATCGATGGCATTAGCATGCTAACACAACAATGCGCCGCAAGTTGTTTTGGTTTCATGCTGGTGCTCAAGGGCGACATCTGCTGGATCAAAAAATCAAAAAAAGTAAATTTTTAAACTGGTACTTTTACTTACTTAAGTAAAATTTTATCAAAGTAACAGTACTTTCACTTGAGTAGAATATATTAGTACTTTTTACACCTCTGGTTTCTGATTTGTATTAAATGTTGAACTGAAGCCACAAGAATATCTGAATAATATATATTTTATTATGAAGTACACACAGAGACACACACACACACACACACATATGCTGTTTTCACACTTGCAGAAATTTCTGGAAAAAATGTGAACGCAAACAGCCAAATTTTTTGCTCAGACTTTACCCGGAGTTTCTCCGGCCAGACCCCGAGTATTTTTTACTAATTCACCTCGAGCCAATGGGAGGGAGAGTGGCGTTTATATACAGTGACTGCCGCACGGTGCATAGAGTTTCTGCACCGACCGATACGATCTCCGTGCACGTAATTAAACGTCTGCATTATGTTTTCTGTTCATCAGTATGTTGTTCTCCTCTCTTCTGTGGATGTTGTCATTCCATTGGATTACACATAGCATTGATATAAAGGCAAATATTGTCATTATAACGTTGTGTAGCGGACTCTGTTGCTACGGCCGCTACTTCTGCGTTGATTTTTTACGTCACGTCTTACCTCAGGAAATCCCCCCCCCCTCCCCTCTGACAGGGAAAGCCCCCCGCTGTGAGGAGCATATGTGAACGGCTAGTTCAGGAGAATCTCCGGAGAAGTCCTCCTGTAAATATCTAGATATTATCCGGAGTGCAGATGTGAAAACGGCTACAGAGACACACACACACACACACACACACACACACACACACACACACACACACACACACTCCCAGGTGTGTAAAGCTCAGTAGAGTATTGGTTGTATAATCTTGACTGAGGTCAGTAACATGTTGGTGTCTTTATTGGCATGAACAGCTGTATGAATGTTTGGATGATGTCTGTAGAAAGCTGACATTTGAATGATCCACAATAACAGAATGACAAAGTCTCTCTACTTATTTTAGGGACACACTCACTTATTGGACCTAGTTATGTTGTTATGTTATCATCTGATTGATCATTCTTTTTATTCACATCTTTTATTCTTTATTCAGTTTGAGTGACTGCAGTTTGTCAGAGATCAGCTGTTCTTCTCTGGCCTCAGCTCTGAAGTCCAACGCCTCCCATCTGAGAAAGCTGGACCTGGACTACAACGAGCTGAAGGATTCAGGAGTGGAGCTGCTTTGTGAGGGACTGCAGAGTCCAAACTGTAGACTGGAGATTCTGAAGTTAGTTCATTTCTATTTCGTATAGGCTTCACCCTTTAAGGCTATCACTATTGGGTTTATCCCTCGCACCGCACGCAGCACTGAAAAAATATAGTCCACCTAGCTGTGAGCCCATATAATCGGCTCACAGTTTTTCTTCAGCAAATTGCAGCACTAAGAAGAAAGATAGAAAATCACCTACTTACTACAAGATGCCCTCTCCAGGAACGGTCCGACTCTGCCTAAAGTGTCAGACTGGCCACATAATGAACTTTGACCTGCATCCCTTTTGTGAAGCGTGCCTTGGCCCGGAGCACACCGGGTTGGCGCTCACTCCGTGCTTGTTCTGTACTCGCCTTCCTCTGAAGAAACTGCGGCGCTGCCCGCTCCTGATGGTATGTCCAGCAGCTTCACTTCGGCCCAGGTGGGCAGACGTGACCCTGGTTGTACTGATACTGAAACCAGGGGATTCAGTATCAGTACAGCCACCTTCCTTTCGTTTACTCTCTGGCCCTGTGCACTTTTTATAAGTGTGTGGAAACAGCTCTGCAGCCGCTGCACAGGATGGGAATGAAAGTTTTGTTTTACCTGGACGACCTGCTTCTCGTGGCCCAATCCAGAGAAGAAGAAGAAATTGGTTCTTCATCTGTCAAACCTGGGCTTTGCCATAAATTGGAAAAAGAGCTCCCCTCCCATACTAGCTCATTGTTTATCTGGTAGTGGCTGAGTTTGGTCTGTGACAAAGTCTCTCTACTTATTTTAGGGACACACTCACATATTGGACTTCGTTATGTTATGTTATCATCTGATTGATCATTCTTTTTATTCACATCTTTTATTCTTTATTCAGATTGTGTGACTGCAGTTTGTCAGCGGTCAGCTGTTCTTCTCTGGCCTCAGCTCTGAAGTCCAACCCCTCCCATCTGAAACATCTGGACCTGAGTCACAACGAGCTGCAGGATTCAGGAGTGAAGCTGCTGTGTGATTTTCTGCAGAGTCCAAACTGTAGACTGGAGATTCTGAGGTCAGTTCACCGATCACCTTTAACAATTGTTGAACTTATGTGATGTGTGTTTTGAGAAATTGTTCTGCTGATGGAAACAAACTTCTTCTACTATTTATTTAAATCTTTCTTTGGTTCCTAATCACAACTTAAACCTGATCACTGTTTGGATTTTCCAGAACACAAACACTCTAATGTCTAAGAAGACATTTCTCTTACCTTTCCCTAAACATATCTACTGACCCTGATCTGCTTTGTTCACATCTTTTATTCTTTATTCAGATTGAGGAGCTGCAGTTTGTCAGAGATCAGCTGTTCTTCTCTGGCCTCAGCTCTGAAGTCCAACCCCTCCCATCTGATTGATCTGAACCTGAGCTCCAACAAGCTGCAGGATTCAGGAAAGAAGCTGCTGCGTGATCTTCAGGAGAATCTAGACTACAGACTGGAGGATCTGAGGTCAGTACAGGGTTGGACTTTTCTTCACTGTTACCCTATAAACTATTCAGGATTTGTATGATAATGAAAAACCTGGAAATGTTATAGAACTTTCCAGGCCTGGAGAAGTTTCTTAAAAGTCCTGGAAAAAATGGTGTTGATTGAATCCTGATCTCCTGCTTGTTCCACTCTGACTTTATGAGGAGGCGGTCCTTCACGCTCACTGACCTCAGAGCTCCGCCTCCTTGTGTCAGTGTCTTCAGTGTATATATATTATCAGCAGCACCTTTAAAACTGTTTTTTTTGTACATGATTTATTTAGACATTTTCAACATGAAGTTTTCAACACATACAACAACAATGCGTACAGTACAAGACCACTTCTGGATTAGTATAACAATAATCTGTAAAACGATGAGAGGGCACTGAAATGAAAATCACACAATAACCCAAAAAAAAGAATACACATGCACGCACGCACACACACACACACACACATAGAGGGCAGGAGGGGGAGCGAATAAAACATCTGCACAGTTTCCAAATCCCAATATTATTAAAAATAAACTCACTGTTGATGTTTTCAAAGGAGCACAATCTGACGGTTTTTGTGGTTGGGGGCAAATAAATAAAATATGTGGTGTAGGCTACATCCAAAGCCTTTGTCCTGTGTTTGTTAGCACAATGTCACCTGTAGCACGAGACTGAGCAGGGCTTGTGACTTCAGTCGCCAGCGGTAGCTTCTGAGGACGTTTGACAATAAATCGCTTAGTAGGCTATGTTCTTACAATTTCCTGAACAGTGAACTATGAACTATTTTGGTGGTCAGGTAGAGCAAACTTAAACTACATGTTCACGTGAGTGACGTAATGATGTGCGACAGTGGGAAGTTTGAAGACCACTGATCTGTACGTCTAGATGCTCGTCATCCAGACACAACTCGCTAAAGAGATGGTGGTCTTCACTGTTTTCTTTTGTTCAGTCATGAACCCAAAATCTCTGCCCCCTCCTCATCCAATAGGACAGCAAGGACAAGAGCTCGGAGTCTGCTTGACTTCTCTGTTACCAAATAACCTTTAATCGCCCCGTTGGGCACGCAACTTGGCTCCAGGCGCACCATGCTGTTTTGCCCGCTTTTGAGGTGTTTTATGAATGGCCACTCCTGTAGCGGCGCATTTCAGTGAGATCGCGGCCTTATGAATAAGAATTGTTAGCCCCTCAAGACTTAATTGAAAATGAAGAGTGGTAGAGCTGACCTACCCATCCTCTATGGAGTTTAAGGTGGTCGAATGGCTCGAGGTGAGTCTGCTGCAGAAAAGCATTTTGGCTTTTAAATGGTTGATCAATAGGTATGCAACAATACAGTCAGCCCACGGTTCAATACGTACCTCGATTTTCTGGTCACGGTTTGGTTCTGACGGCTCAAACGACCAGTTTATAGTGTTTAATAAACAGAGCAAAGGCGACGTGCAGACAGAGGACCACTCAGTGAACATCAGAGCAGTTTGTTAAGACATCAGTCTGTAAACTGCAGAGTTCACTTTACAGGTTAACAAACTGTAGAGCACATGATCAATTCAACTTTTTGTTTCTTGTCCGTCCACTTATGTGTAATGACACCTTCCCGGACTCTCGCTCGTCCGTATAGCTCTCTCTCTCTCCCTCTCATGTCCCATCGTTATCTTTTAATGCACGTTATAATGAGGGAGAGAGGCTTTTGAAAAAAGGGCGCTTGTGGTCGTTTATATACGTGGACGAGTGGGAAACACTGCGCTCTATATGTTTTCCAGGCGCTCACACTCGCCCCACACTTTCAGAAACTGGTCTGTAGTGAGACGCTATTTGAGCCATGACTGCAGCCTGATCTATAAACTGTCACTGTAACGCCCCTGGCGGCCCTTCAGGCGGCCCGGCCCACCGGGAATTGACCACAGTCAGCGTATCAGTTCCCTGTAAGACAACGCTAATGAAGCTAACACACGTCTTCCAAACCTCGAGGAAGCTTGCTCTGCAGAAGAAGGACAACGAGTCACTGAAAGTTAAGGTGGCAGACCCAGAGGGATGCAGCAGGGAACTGATGCGCTGACCGCACTCTGTGACTGTGCAGTGAATGCTGTCCAGTGTGGACGCCAGAGCCTCCAACCATGAATTGAAATCAGCCGCCAGAGCTGTTTATTATTAATTAATTAATTAATTAATTAATATTAAATCTCTTCATCAAATTCATTCACTTCTGAGCAGGACTGAAGTCCCTGCTGCTCTTCATACTGGATGTTCTGTATCACTGATAATCAGAATAATCATGATAACGATGATATTATATGATCAGAATAATCATGAAGTCTCTCTCAGAGTCTAATCTCTCATTTATGTCTTTTTATATCAACAGCTGCTGGTGATGAGTCTTTAAAGAGAGGATCCTGCTGATCACAGAGCTGGAAGCAGCAGCTGGTGTGTTGGTGAGTCTTTAACTGGGGCGTGTTACTGGGAGTCTGACGGACCAATCACAGCGCAGATGACTCTCAGTGCTGCAGTCTGAGCTGCTCTGAGATCAGCTCCACCGTCACACACAGGACCATGACCTTGGACATTTTTCTATTCTCATATTCTGAATTTAAACTGCTTCATGACTTAACGACCGAAGATGAACTCTTTGATTTGGATATAAATGTTTCTGTTGCAGCGCCACCCTGTGGACATATGTAGTGGTGCAGGTTATTCATTGACTCATATTCACAGATAACAGTAGAAGTTGATTCCAGCTGTGCAAGTTAAAGTGTGAAGTTCTGCTTTTAACCACGAGTCGTTGGTCGTCTGATAATAAATCAGTCGTCTCTTTGTTGGATCAAAACAAAGAGGAGGCTTCACTGAGTTTTTAAAAGAACTACAAACAGGATGTCTGGATCCAGGTGCAGAGTCAGCACCTGAATATTTGATGTAATATGAGATGATATAAAAAGAGCTGAATAACATGCAGACTCAATCATTGATATTCATTCATCATGTCAGGGTAACAACGGACACGTTATCAAACTATCTTTATTTTTAACTTCTGATGTTTATTACACTTTGATGTTTGAACCTTCTGTTTTTATTATCTCAGGATTTTGAATAGAAATAAATTCAATCTGTGGAGGGTTTTATTTGAATAATAATTCATGTTTAGGTTCTGTTGCGGCTATCACTGCTTTCTGCCAGCAGGTGTCACTGTTTCCACAGTTTTCTCCCAGACTGATCGATCTGAAGAGATTATTTCTGTGTCAGGAAACACAAAGAAAGATAGATGATGCCAGCTCTTTTATTTGTTCTTATGTTTTTATATTTCATGTTTAAGTTTAATGTCTCTTTTTGTAATCACTGCCCCCTAGTGGACAGGAGTGTGGAGTGATCCAAAGGCAGAAAAAGAATCTTTGACTGGGCGGCTGTGGCTCAGTTGGTAGAGTCGTCGCCTCTCAACCGGAAGGTCAAGGATTCGATCCTCAGCTGGGCAACATGTCCATTGTGTCCTTGGGCAAGACACTTAAGCCTGAATTGCTCCCACTGCTTCAGTGGTGGTGTATGAATGGCATTAGTTACTTCTGGTGATACTATCACTACAATCACTACCATCAGTGTGTGAATGTGTAGGTGTGACATGTGGTGTAAAAGCGCTTTGAGTAGTCGGAAGACTAGAAAAGCATTAGATAAGCTCAAGTCCATTTACCATTTACCATTTACTTCTGTAATGAAGTGAAGTTTGAAGGAAGTTGAGCTTTCTTTGAGTCTCTCTGCATACTTGGACTCTTCTTCACTTTAGAGGGAACATGTTCTCCACATTTCTTCAACACATTCTCTACGAGTTCCTCATCTGATCTAATTAACCCCGTGTTTTAAGATGGGCTGGTGTTTCTGCTCTTGGTGTAAACACACACACAGTGATCTTTCTGTCATGTTGTTCATGTGTGTTACTCTTAATAATTCACTCAAATAATGTCTCTATATTCTATAAGTGATTTACTTTTTAAATAACTGACACCATGTCAACACAAAGTTTCACTGGCCATGTTGCATAAAAAAACATGAATAACTTCTGTTTATTAAAAATCACAGTCTGGTGTTTGAGATTTTATTAAGGCTGTACATTAATCTTCTTTGAAATTAAAGTTTATTTTACACAAACATGAAGTATCTGTGGTTTTGTTTTCAGATGTTATGTCTTTGTTAGATCATCTGGCACCAAGTCTGCAACCAGAAAGAAAATAGAGCATTGCTCGTCTACGATCTGACTCCCGCTACAGAGAACCTGCCAGACTCAGATCAACCTTCAACAGACTGAACAGCTGACCTTGACTTTGCATCGATCACCAAGTGATCCTTAGCAAGAGGCTTTTATCTGGGCAGAGATCCCTTAAGGAAGTTTCAGAGGAAGTGCAAACAAACAGCTTTAAGTCTGATCGGACACACAGGTGCTGACAGGAAGTGACGAGGCAGAGTACAGGTACTGACAGGAAGTGACGAGGCAGAGTACAGGTACTGACAGGAAGTGACAAGAGGCAGAGCACAGGTACTGACAGGAAGTGACAAGAGGCAGAGCACAGGTACTGACAGGAAGTGACCAGAGACAGAGCACGCCTCCATTTGTTTAAATACAAAGATTTATTAAATATTAACAATAATTTAAGATTGATTGATTTGTCCGACAACACAGAAGCTTCATGTGCAACATGAAATTTAAAGAGACGATACAAAGACACAAACATGAGACACGTGATTTTAAACAGGATCTGTGATTCAACTTTTATTTTAGGATTAACGGGTGAACAAAAGAGTTCTTCAGTCCGACCTCATTAAATCATAGAGCTCTGTATCTTCTATCCTGCTGACATTGTTGAAAATAAACTTTATGTTTACTCCGAGACAACGTGAACCTCCTCTCAATAAGTCTACACTAACATAACTAAAGAAGAAGAATAATCTAGGCTACATAAATATTTTTACAGAATGCATTAGCTACAAAAAAAAAGCCGTTCCCGTAAGATACCGCTGAGTACCCATGGTAACATACAGTTCCCGTTTCCACCTGAGAGAGGGAAGTTTTTCCCAAAGCCTGCCGCTGTATTTCTACCCTACACCTTGATGAAGGAGACTTCATTCAGCTGAGAGTGTCACTTCTAATGGAGTGCACTCCGTCACGGAGGGGTGTAGGGTGTAGGGTTTGGTTTGAAAAAGGGCCATCTCCTGTGAACTGTCAGGTTACCAAGAACTCTGAATGCAGACGCTTTTCAATCTGTGTGAATTCTCACGTGCTTATTCAAAGAGCTTGTCTTGGTGAATGATGGATGACCTGTTTGAGTTCTTCTGTGATGTTTCAGGTTTGTCCTCTGAAAGAATCTTTTTTCCACATGTGGTGTAGGCGTGTGTCTTCTCACATGGACTGTAAACCTCTCTTTGATTTAAAGATGTGTCGTGCAGGTAAACTGCTATCCAGCTGTGTGCGTCCTGTTTGATCGTCTAAAGAATCTTTTCCCACAGGAGCTGCAGGAGTGTGGTATCTCCCTGTGTGGGCACTTCTCACCTGTTTCCTCAGATCACAACTAAATCTGTAGGCTCTTCCAAATGTTCTGCAAGTAAACGGCCTCTCGTCTGTAAGCATTATATAGTCCTCTTTCAAATGAGAGGAATGACAGAATCTTTTCCCACAGATGCTGCAGGAGTAAGTCTTCTCACCTGTGTGTGTTCTTGTATGAATCATCAGTTCTGACTTGAAACTCAATACTTTCCCACAATTGTTGCAAGTATGCCTCTCCTGACCTGAGTGCACGACACTCTGATGTGTCAGTAATTCTGATTTATGCTCAAAAGCTTCCCCACATGTGTCACATTTGAAAGACGTTTGACTTTGGTGAGAATTAGAAATAGGCTCTGATGTTTTAGTGTTTTTTCTTGTTGATTCTGAGTCTTTGAGCTCGCTGCCTTTGGGATCTTGATTCTCAGCATCCTGAGAGTTGTCAGAAAGGAGCTGGTGTTTATTTAGTAGTTGTTCTTCACTGTGGTCTCTCCTCATGAGTAAGAGTCATCATGGATGTGTCAGTCTCCTGCTTCAGTACGAGCTGCTCTCCCTCCTGACTGCTGCAGAGTCGCTCCTGCTCCTCTTTAACCTGTGGAGGCTCTGGATCCTCTTGGTCCGGATTGGAGTTCCTCTGCTGGTCAGCCAGAACCTCCTCCTCCTCCTCCTTACACACAAGTTGCTGTGGGACATCTGGATGAACATGGAACAAAAACATTTATTCTAGGGCTGGGCACGTTAACGCGTTATTTTCGCATTAACTCATTAATTAATTATCGCCGACAATAATTTTATCTCGCTTTAACGCAGTTTTTATTATTTATTTTCTTATTGTATATATGTGTATATGGATTTTGCCTTAGATACAGTTAAAGAGGTAAACACCTACTATTTACCCCGAGGAATAAATCAAACTGCTTTGTTGCGAATCAATTTGGTGAAATTAAACTTTAAATTAGCTTTTCAATACAAGTTACAGTTAACATTAGTTCAAACTAACTGTACAGACTTGATTAGAGATAATATTTGTGTTCCACTGTCTTATACTTCCTCAATATTAACTGAAGCACTAATTGAAGTCAAACCCTGGCTAGGTACAAAAGCATTCCTTATGGTTAAAGTAAATTTGCACAACTGCTCAGTTATGATTTCAGAAGAGAGTACATTCTTCCAGTGCTCACACATGAATTGCAAGATGTTCCCCTATGTTTCCAAGGTATAGAAGACAGCAACGAACCAGATTTGGGTCGGAGTTCTTGTAAGTCGGTTATAAATGTTAGTATAAAACAGCAGCCTCTCCCTGAGAGGGCGTATTTGATCTGTGGTAATAGAGCTTATAGCTGCATGCCAATAGAAAAATCTAAAAGGGATCTGTTATTTGGCCTACTTAGTTCCAATGATTAGAGAAGTTGAATCTAAAGAAATTGCTGCACTGCATCCACCAATGGACAGACAGAAAAGAGAAATGTCTGGGTTTCAGCAGGCAGCGAGCATCCTTTTGCCATCATATGGTGTTTATGTGTCTTACCAGGAAATTAAAGCATTATCTAAAGTGTTGGAGAATCATCTTAGCACCTCTAGTAGAGCTCTGCTAGCTGAACACAAAGAGCTTCAGGAGGTTAAAAATGTGGTAATGCAGAGTAGAATGGCTCTTGATCTCCTCCTAGCTGCACAAGGGGGAACCTGCAAAGTTATTGGTACTGAATGTTCTTCCTATATTTCTGATGTTATGAATATGGTACATGATACACCGCACAAGGGATAAGAGAACTGCATGAAAACCAAGGGTTTCGATTTGGGGATTTTAAAGGATTGTTTGGTTCCTGGGGTACTGGTGTTGTCAAATTGCTAACCACACTTGTGGTTACATTAATGGTGATTCTATTTGTAGTAGTATGTCTGATAACTAATTAAAGCCATTTTTCGATGTGCTGTTAAACCTATTAGCCAGGCCTCTCAGGTTGTTATTGATAATAATATTGAACTCATGCCAGTTAATCATGAACAAAGGCCTTACATTTGTAAAGAGTGGGTTCCCCCAGGTTACCCTGATATTGAAGAAGATAATGTTTCACTGTATGAATAAAGATTGATATATGTGTGTGGCAGTGATCAACAGGGAGGAGGGAGAGAGCCTGTTTCAAATTAAACATACATGGAAATTAGGGTTTAAGGTTTTAAATTTAAGGTTTGAATTTCTCTAGGTTTTGTTTCTATTTTGACAATCACATTTAATATTAAATGAATGTTATATTTTGAATGAAGATAAATTAATGGTGTATTTTGAATAAATGCTATATTGGTAATTAACTATGTTGGTCAGCTCTCGAGTACAGCCCCAAGGTAATTCAACGCCCTTTTTCACCGTGCGTAAAGTACATTGGGTGAAGAAAATAATTGCCATCGGGCATGTCGGGAAAATCTTGGACATTGCGTTTCAATTGACATTGAACATTGCATTTCCATTGGAAAAGGACGTTTGATTTAAAAAAAATAAAATAAATCTTTATTGTAAAGTAATGATTGTCTATTATAATTGATTTAACAACTGATTGATGGTATTGATTGATTTTAATTGAAGCGGAATATGTAACCATATTTCTGAGGGTATTTGTGTTTAGAATCTAGGTTAATTGGATTTTGATTCAAGTTGTTTTAGGTGTTTTTAACAAATAGTATGTTTAATTAAAGCTTAATCACCCTTTAAAATAAGTTTATGGAACATTGTGGAAATGCCTAATGTTTGCCTAGAATGGGTTAGTTAGCGCAAGAGTTTCTTTTTATCCCATTTCATAAATCAGCAAATCAAAACTACTAAATGAATAAGTCAGAGATGGGTTTTTGGATCTCTTGTTTGCAGGTAAGTATGTGATCTGTGACCTCTGCCGTGTAGTTCCCTGAATGCACTGGGTGTTCAAGGGACCCTATGATTTATAGTTTGTTTTTTAACAAAACCTATGACTTATAGTTTTTTTTATCCTGTTTTTTTGCCCTGAGGCAGAATTCCTAGATCATCATACTGTAGTGGTGATGGGTGACACCTGTTAGGATAATTAATAAGGTAATTAGTGTGTGATTTGAAACTATGTCTTGGATTTGTTTGATTTTGACATTAAATGAAAAAATATGAATGTGTTCAATGGTGTAAGCAAGCTCATATCTGCAGACCTTCTCAGGCTAAATTAATAATTTGGGTTTGGGTAGTTAGTGTTGATCAAACAGGGAGGATCTGTGGTGGAATTTCTGTAGTTATTTGGATTATAATGTACAGACTGTATAATGTCAGTCAGACCTGATAGAGTTCAGCTGTTATTAGAACACCAAGTACAGCTTGGAGAGTGTCAACTGTTCCTCCTGATATCTGTAAGGATGTTTGGTAGACTTATTGTCTGCTCCAGTGTTATTGATGTCACAGATTAGTCTAGGTGGGTCAATGTGACCCTGATAATGATAATGTCTTATAGGATATATGCGATGCCTTTCGAAAAGTTCTGCAGATGTGACTGAGCAAGACACGAGTACAGAAGTGTGATGTTGAATCATGTCTCCTCATGAGTATTCTTCTTATGTATAAACTTTCATCAACGTAAGCCATCTGAGTCAATTGAGTCTTATTGTATGCAGTCAAGTCTTAGACTTTTCTTCAACATATTGTGGTAAACATGTATAAAAGTGAAAATAAGCAAGACATAAGTAAGGTTAGGTTCCATAAGGTTTCATATCCTATGGCTGATACTGACCGTCAAATGTGGTTGCACCTTATAGCAGATTACTTCTGTTATCAGTCGCACAAACCCCAACTCAGGACAGTATGTATTTTGGTTACATTCAATGATGATGAGAAAATAAATATTTTACCATCGTTTTCATCAACTAATGGGTTCCAGAAGGATTTTTTTTAACTGAATGAATATTTACAAACACATCACATTTAAAAACTATATTTATACATGAAAAGGCTGGCAGTTATCTGCAATATACTCTTTAGATTTACCCAAATGAAAAAAGTAAGCTAATTAAGAAAGTAAATTCACAAGTTAGCTACAGAGATTTGTTTTTGTAAGATTTCTCTACAGTCTATAGGTCTCATTGTTGTTCCTGAAAAGTGTCCTTGGCTTTCACATAAACAAATTCAACCTTCCCACTTGTAAATGAATGCAAATTACTTTATTTACATGCCCTCCCATAACCAAGTTTTGAGCCCTACTCTGTTTTTATTCTCATCCAGGAAATGATGTTTGCATGGAAAATCAGATCCGCACACCAAGGACCTTCAGTTAAAGGATTTATTTAACAAGTAACGTTTTGAGCCAACATGCGCTTCCTCAGACTTGAGGACTCCTTGATGTGTGGATCTTTTTTGCTTCTTTAAACCTATGCCTACTCGTTTTTTGGATCCAGACTCCTCTTAGGAATATTAGTTTTGTTTTAATTTTGCATTGAGAACAACAAAACTGGTTATTTAGGTTTTTCTATTCATGATCATCGTTTCACTGCGTGCTTTTGTGTCTTCGTTTCTTACCATTTCAACTCCACAAATACCTAATTAAGCCTTTTACATTACATATTATTGTGGTTTTACACACAATGTTTTTGCTCTGTTTTGATGTATGTTACTGTATTATGTAAAGATGAGAGACACACAAATACTGCGTGATGTTAAAGGTTTCCCAGCAGAGGGCGCTGTTCAGCAACAGACAGTGGTCTTACAGCTGCCACATCACCAGTTGAGGGGCTGAACTTCAGAGCTAGAACTTCAGAGCTAGAACTTCAGGGGACGGGAATATAAGTGTCTGTTTTGTGATTTTTAGACATGGCTCGTTGGTCTAGGGGTATGATTCTCGCTTAGGGTGCGAGAGGTCCCGGGTTCAAATCCCGGACGAGCCCTGTTTTAATCCTTGAGGGGTCAAAAAACATTAAAAAGCTGTTTGATATGTAATTCTTGAAGTATTAACAAAAAACAAGGCTGCGACCTATAAATCAATACCTGATGGAATATGTTTATGTCAATATCCTGATAGCACAGCGGAGGAAGGAGTGTGACTACAGAGTTCAAAAGTTCTTTACCGCTTAATAAATAATCAGATATGGGCTGTGTTATATATGGATCGTACAGTAGATCTTTTTGTACTTGAGAAATTAAAATTCTTTCAGTTCTCTACAAAAGCAATCAAATGACATTAACAACAAATGACATTGAACTGACTGATTTGTGGCTCTTTTGGATCAACGTCTGAAGAGAGTGCTGCAGCGACTGAATTAAATATTTGGTACACTCTTTTCATCAACAGAGAAGGAGAGAAAATGGGAATGAAAGTTGTGCAGGAAAGATGTGGTTACATATTTGGCATGTCAAGGCCGAAATACTGTAAATAGGAATGCAGTAGGAACAAAAAGCAACAGATACAGAAAATAGGTTGATTTTAGAAAACTAAGAGACTCCTGAAAAAAAGAATATGGGAGGGCTCAGCAAGTGTAGTGGTGCGTTTCTAGCACAAAAGTGACAAATCTGCAGTAGATAAGGTTCAGTTTGTGTTTTTTTAATAGGGGTTGTATGAAGTACTTATCAAAGTGAGTGTACTAAGTACTGTAGAGGACAGCAGCACAGCAGGAAGCATAACTATTACACTGGCTCATGAGAAACATTTTTAAAATTCTACATCTAAAAACATTTTGGTTTAAGCGTATGCTGTATATTTTATAAAATGTCACCGCTTTCCCTTGATGTCGGAGAACCATTTACTTTTGGACTATGTTTTTATTTAAAGAATAATATCCCTTTAAAGGAATAAAACACAACAAATGAGAAGTCCTGTAGCTTTGTTGAGCACTCAGGAGTTTCTAATGTGTTGATGAAGAGATGATCATTAGTGATTAATAAACAACTTTCTAATTTTCACAATCATAACGACATTCTGAAGTTTACGAGTGAATGTGCATAGAAAAGGAACTTTTTGTCAAATGACTGAACAATATAATAACGTATTTTATATAATAATGTTATTATTTAAATGTATGGTTGATGGATGCTGATTTGATTGGAAATGTCTGAAGGCCGTGCGTAATGTGAAGTCTTAGACAGTTTAATTCTTTTTATGAATCTGGTTGTAAAGCTATAACAATGTTACTGTTACTGCTGTGCCTCAATCTTTGGTATTAAAACCCAATGTGACCCCAGGCTGTGGCTTTTGTCAGATTTATCTGCAGCAGGACAGGGCCTTGTGATCTTGGGTATTTCTTTATTTTTTTTCAATTTTGGAAACTCATCCCAACACTCAAAAGTAATCCGATTATAAGACGTGAAGCGATGTTTGCAAGTCACTGGATATAAGCTGAGTTGGTCCCTGCATGCTTTAACAATTATTGCCAAAGTCTTAAATGTCTCCCTTGTTCTAATGCACATCTTACCACCGCTTGTTTCTTTCCTCTTACAAATATTAATTGGGCGTCAACACTGAAAGTTAAATGTTGTTTTGTTATTAACCTTTCAGAGAATATATAGGGGGAGAAAGAAAAAAGCCTCCACTCCCCACCTCCAATGTTACATGACTTCACTGCAACCCCCCCCCCCATATATTTGTCACATACACCTAGTATAATTTATTGAACTAAAAAAAGAAAGGACAAAAAGTGTTGAAATCATTAGACACATTAGACACATTAGACACAATTGCCCCTATTTGTTATTATGGCTTACAAAGTTAGGGTTCAAGCGTAAATAAATAAGCCGTCTACAACTCTCTTTTGGCATGAGCTTTTCTTTTGGGTGTGTGTGCACAGACGACTACATGTGTAAAGTGTGCATTAACATCGCTCTATGATGACTCTGGGCGGTAGCCCCTCAGGTAGTAGACCCAAGAACAGGGCTTGCTGTGGCCTTCAGAACGCTGGCTGGAGATGGTCAGCTTGCCAAACCAAGGCCCTGCAGAGCCTCTTGAAGTGGCACTAAAGGAGATCAGGATGTTGTAGGTCTTTTTGGAGACAATGGTGTCCACTTCTTTGACCGTGAAGCAGGGGTTGTCAACCTAGGAGCGTGGTGCATAAGGATAAGGTTAAACAAGTTTCATAAAGTAATCAAATCAGTTTGAAGCATTTTTAGGAGCTGAAGTCAAAAATAAATAAAAAGCCAAACTGTGTTACTTTCTTTGTTTGACTATCCTAGGTGTCATTTCATAGTGGTTTAGTTCTACTTATTTTTTTGGGTTCTGTACCTGGAAAGAGAAAGCAGTGGTCTGCAGGAACACATTCTTGAAGGGTATAGTGATGTTGCGACCCGCCTTGATGCTAAATGGGCCCTGGGGTTTGGGAGAGTGGCAGATCCCATGTAAGGGAAAGATGTATTCTCCCCCAATTCCTGAGGCCAGGCTGAGCTGGCCTCTTACTTCTCCCAGCTGATGCGGTTCAAAACAAACTTCCATGCTGGCCTCTGACCCCGCATGGGAACCCGGAGACGCACCAACTTTCTCTTCCACTATGAAGTCCGGGCAATCAGTCTGCAGGTGGGAGATAACAAATGAAGCAGCAAAATAAAACTCCTTGATTATCATTGCATAAGCTGAGTAGTGTTTCTAGTTCAAACTGATGTGTAAAATAAGTAAGAATAAGACCAACAAAGTAAAGGTGGGAGAGCCAAAAGATCATGTTGTGCAGTGATATTTACTACTTCTCCTATAAAGGATTTTCTTACCTTGCATGAGTACTCAGTTTTGAAGTGAGAGTAGTTGATGAATTTAATGGGAACAGAGTGGCTGCTGCCCAGACAAGTGTTGAAATGGACAGTTTTCTCAGGTGGAGGGGGCAGAGCTTTGAGGACCAGATCGTAGTGAAAGTAGCCCAGATCATTACTACTGAGAGTCAGCCGGGCTGTAGACCTGCCTGCACGCAGGGGCTTGTACTCAAAGCTCAGAGAACTCTGAAGAGAGGAATGTACACATATAGAAAGATTCATCAAAAGTCTGTTTTTCAGTAAGTGCAGGAAAAGATGAACTCAATATCCACCTTGGACTGTCCTGGCACCGTGTGCTGGGTTGGAGCACTGATGTCGGGACAGTTACACTCAGTGCTGAGGCAGGTAGCTGTGGTCAGGGGGTTCTCCACCTCCACAGTGGCCAAGGCTGTCCGACGGACCGCTGTCTCCAGCTTTATTTCAGACAAAACTCCTGGAGATGTAACCTTGTATGTTACAAGGTAAAACAAATACTCACCGGAGGTCACGTTACTAAATGTCACCTGGGGAGAAGAGTGAAAGGTTTGAGGACAAGGTGCTTACATATGTATACGATCTGATCAGAGAAATGTGTGAGTGATCAAACCTTGGTGTTGAAGTGCCCCTCTTTGTAAGCAAAGAAAGACATCTTGTAGTCCCGTTTGGTCAAGGCAGGGACATCAATGTATTCAAGACCCTTGAGGGACATTGTGGCATCTGTCTTGTCAGGTTTCAGAATCTCCATCAGCACACGAAATCTGAGCACACAGAAACACTATTGACTATTAGTTATCTGTCCTGAAAATGTCTTTGTGTTTCTACTCTTGACATTTACTCATTATATTTTGCATAGAGTTTATATTTTAAAGGCAGAAGTTTTAAATAGGGTATGATTTTGTGCCACCTTTTTCTTGAAAATGTCTCGCCTATATCTTTTAAGAGAACTGAGTGTATACACAAACTGCTGCAAAGTGCCACAAGATTTCAGTCATAGTTATGACTCACATCTGCTGCAGCTGTTTAGATCCCCAGAACTTTGTTGTAAGTTTAAAGGCGCACTAATCACAGAATCTGTACATTTCTCCAACTTTCACATTTCTCTTCCAAAACTCCATAGTGCACCTTTAAGCACTTTTTTTTTTTAGCTCTGCTTCAACAAATGTACTGTTCTGGTTCACTCTCCCTGTTCTCATAGCATCATTTTAGGAGCAGCATCACATTTATTAGATAGATCGAAATATGAACGTCAACTTCTATCTGTTACTGCTGGATGTCCAAGTTACCCATATCAAGCTAAAAGGTGAGCTCCGAGTGTTTCTGTCATCTCCAATTGACCAAAGAAGAACACAGGTTTTGCTAGTTTAGGAATGATCACAGGATCTGTATGGTCAGAGAAGCTGGAGACTTTAGGGTAATTGTGTGATTTTACCGCTGTTGCTTGGAGAGCCAGTTGTGTACTGGGAGCATCAGTGTGTGGTGAGTCTTGGCTGGCAGTTCATGCAGAAAGGTGTCCTCTGCCTTGGGAGGCTCAGCAGTTCCCTGTAGAGTGTACAGCATACCGCTCCCATCAGGGAAGGAGAAAAAGACTGATCCCAAGTGTTTCTTTTTATCAGCAGTCATAGTCAGTGGTTTGTAGGTGATCTTGCAGGTCTTGTTTTGAAAAGGTTCCATGGTCACAGAGGGCTTAGCAGTCCACTGTTCACCCTCAATGACGGGCCTGATGCTGCAGTGATGGCTTGTGGGGTTGAACACTGGAAGAGTCAGTGTGTGAGAGCCACGCACTGGGCAAACAAAATTCACCACCTGGAGACATTTAAGATTCAAGATTTGTATTTGTCACATGCTCATACAGATGTGCAGTGAAATGTAAAGACTGTTCCGCAAGGCTATGCAATAAACACTCAAATTACTAATACACATATATACAGTAATATAAAAAGTCTAATGTAAAATTAAAGAAAGAAATATTTGAATATACAAAATATAGAATAATGTAAACAGTGTAGTCCACAGTGTCAAAGCGCAATGTGCAGATTGGATAAGAGAGACATAAGGGTTAAGCCATTTGTAGTACAAAAGCATTTACACTAGGGGGAGTGCCGTCACTGTAAATGTGAATCAAAAAGAACTAATGAATTATCACCGTCAATTTAATTCAAATTGAAAATGAATCAAATGAAAATCACCTGGTCAGATGTAAGTGGCTAACGAAGTATTTTAAACAAACTGAAAGTTTTCCCAAATGTTAACTTATCTTTAATATGTCAAGACTGCCCGCTTGTTCCAAAAGAAACATAAATCCATCTCTCAAATGAACTGATTCTGGACTTTAACCATCAGTAAACTCAGGCCTTTAGTATGTGCACAGAAAGTATTATACCAGTTTTCTTTTGTATCAAATGTAAACTAAAGAGTAGACTTGGTAGTATCCCTATTTAAATATCATAGAATAACTTTTTTTATTGGCAAACTTTAATAACTTTTATAATGGGTATCACAATAAGTATCTAACCATGGAAATATAACGTGTAATAGCTTAATGTATGTCACCTTGGTTGACTTGAAGCTGCAGTGTTTCCCTGGAAACTAATTTATTTTTGAAGTGCCAGGACACAAAAGTGTAATGCAGCATTTCCATTTCCTTACATGTGGAATCAAAACCCTAAATGATCAAATATGCAATGATTGAAAAGGAATCAATCAAACCTCTTTGCTGGTGGAAGCTACGATGCAAGATCCTGTCACAGTAAAGGTAACAGGGGAGGAGAAGCCCTCCACACAGCAGAACACGTTCTCATATCTTGTGTCATTACTCAGTTCTACGGGGCTAAAGGTCACGTCAAAAAGGACCTCCTTGTCTGGAGAGATATAGCCTTTAGCTGGTGCAATGGACAGATCTTGAGGAAAACTGTCCGTCTTCCAGTGGAATCTTGTAGACAGATAAATTAAAAGCAAATTACATGAAGTAGATCTGAGCAGAATTGGTCATAATGTGAGCATAACAAACAATTATGTACAGAAATGTATTATCTCTGGGCAAATCTGATTAAGACTGATGCTTCATTCTTGTTTGATAGACTCTTAAAGAAGGGGTTAGGTGTATGTTAATGTGTTTCTGCTACACTATGTCTGTCTGTGGTTTACTACTTGAGAGGAAAACATAACTGTAACCTTACCTGGCTCCAATGTCCCCAGAGTTCATCATAACTATCTTTTTCCTGGCCTGGCAGCCCTGGACAACAGCTCCAAAGGCTAAGTGGTCCTGGTCCAGCTGGACCTCCACAACCTGTCAGTGACATTGTAATGGTTAACATTGCTTCATAAACCATCGAAATGTTTCTTGCTTAAAAACTTCCAATTCCATTGAATGTTATGTCATTAAGCTCATTGTAGTTCATCCCTTTACAAACACATTCAGCAGTTTTATGTACAAATCTCTAATCTTAATGTTTAGATTATTTTAAAAAGTTACAAGAATATAATAAACCTACATTAGAGGAGATGCTCAAGCGTGTAAAGGAAATACATGTAGCTGGTTTATCGGGATAAAATCTACTGCACAGCCTACCTTGCAGCTGCCCTGGATGGTCAGCAGGGGGTGCAACAGGCCTGGAAACTGGGCCTGCAGCTCAGCGCTGAAGGGGGGTATGTGCTGGTTTGGTGAGAACTGGATCTCAACATTACATGAACCACCTCTGGCTTTCAGGCTAAGCTCACCTGCAGGACTGAACAACAGATACTGGAAGAAAATGTGGAGGTTAAAAGGTGATCAGAGAATAATATTTAGTAGTACTGTGTGTGTCCTCATGAGTGTCCTACCTTTTGGTCCAACGATGTGTTTGTGCTGAGCAGCAGAGTAAAGGAAATATCTAAAGCGCTGCGGTTCACCAGAACCACTTGTTTTTTCACCTTCTGACCAATCATCAAAGATCCTAGTTTCACTTTCCTTTGCTTGGGATCTTCCACCTCCAACTAGGGCAGATTGAAACATGTATTAAAAAATGTACAATAATACACCTAATGTAATAGATAACCATGTAAACATGTTAGATTATGCAGTTAAATTGGCCCCTTTAGTATGAAATCTTATGGGGATTCCTTGACTTCTGTAGCCAGCCTCAAGTGGTTCAGTAAACAGAAACTGGACTGTACTTGTGTAGCACTTTTCTCGTCTTCTTTTCATTCACAGGAATTTTACACTTCAATTCACACCAGATTCATACACTGAAGGCAGATGATTATTTTTTTGCCCGTTAGTATAAAGCAGTGGTACTCAGCCACACTGACCAAAAAATATTTCTGCAAGAGCCACAATCAAAAAACGTATTTCTTTCCTAAAATATGTGTGGGAAACATGACTTGCAAAGAATAATTTCTGCTGACAATGTTTCCCTTTTTTAAATAATTACTTTTTTTCTCCAAGTAGGACCTAAAAGAGCCACAACTAGTCCCAAATGAGCCACATGTGGCTCGAGATCCTCGGGTTGAGTATCACTGGTATAAACTAATCCTATTCATACACATGCTCACACTGCTGGCTTGCCCATCTTGTATTTAAGATTGTTCCGTTCAAAAAGTGATTATTTTAAATTCAAAATATTTTATACTTTTCTCTTCAGATATCCAGACAGATGAATTTGCTTGTGTCCTGTTGTAGCAGGAGTAACATAGTCCTGCCTTCAATTGGTATTCTTGGTAACAGACTCACCCTCCTCTCAACGCCTTGCCCCAATATGTCCACTTGTTTTGTGACACCGCTGTTTAAGATGAAGATGAGCTTGTCATGGTAACGGACAGCCTCACGGGGATAGAACCTGACTGGTATGTCCATCACAGCACCAGGGAACAAAATATCATGTTTGAAGTCAATCTCCAGGTAAGAGGTATTCTTGTACTTGCACTGGATACTGAGGAGTAAGAGCACATACAATTTGTTTCTTTTAAACTCTTGAGCTTCCTGAGTATATTTACACCAAATGATATGCAGTTGAAACAGAAATAAAGTACAAACAACTACTGTACCTAATGTCCCTTTCGCCTTTGTTGCTTATCACTAGAGTCTGTGAGGCCGGCACTGTGTCAGGACTGTATAGAAAGCACTTGCCAAAGTTGTACTTGTTGAAGGAAAATTGAAGGCTGGGTGCTACAGCCCTGCCTTTTATGTTGAAGATAAATGCTGGTCCATGCTTTACCTGACAAGACAAAACAACAGAGAGACAAAACACCCAGAAAGAACAAATAAAGATTGAGTTTAAAGTGTATTTGTGCAGGCCAGGGGCATGT
Source organism: Labrus bergylta (assembly GCF_963930695.1). Lineage (NCBI taxonomy): Eukaryota > Metazoa > Chordata > Actinopteri > Labriformes > Labridae > Labrus > Labrus bergylta. The sequence continues at coordinate 1,720,190 of NC_089201.1, read as the reverse complement.
CTTATTAACATAACTAGTCCATATACTGTACTTTTTAGAAAATCACATGAACCCTTATAGGACAATAGCATCTGACCTTTACACTCAGTCTGACGTCCTCTAGGTTACAAATGCTCTGGGGGCTGAAAAAGAGTGAGGACTGTAGCCTTTTTCCAAACTCAAGAGTAGCATGTTGTGGTTTTGCCTCCAAATGCTGAAGCAGTTCGCTGGGACCAGTAAGGTCAAAGTTCATCTCCAGACTGAATTTTGCCGGATGGGACACCATCAGATTAACAAATGATTGCTCCAAAATCTCCACCTAGATATAGAGTCCAGACAGACACAAACAAGACAGAGATTTTCATGATTAAACTTCCCTTGTGTGATGGTGCATGTGAGTATTTGGGTCTGTGTACTGACCTCTCCAAAGTCCAGAGATTCTTGTTGGTTAGGTTTGATCTCTCTGAGACCCCCGCCTGGCTTTTCAACTTGAACGGAAATGGTGAAACAACTGGCCTTCACTGTCAATGTAAGTGGCTCTGACTTCCTCTTTGCCCTCAGAACCAATCTGAAGCTCACACAGCCATCCCAGCAAGGTGTGAAGGATACTGACAAAGGCAACCTGCAGCAAAGAGTGAACGTTAATTGACAGATTCCCTTCTCCTTATCCAGTCCAGAAACCTTAAAACCTGACAGAGCTTTAAGATTTGTCACTTCACACATTATCACATTATTTCAGACTTGACACTGTCACTGATTATTATTCTTCAAGGCATTTCGCTTTACATTTAGTTGCATTTTCAGTGTCAATAACCTGTCTTTGGGTTCCAATGTTCCAGTCATGGGCTTCAAAATGAGGGTGGACTCCTGATCGTCACTGATGAGAGATGACTGCAGGACAGAGAAGTGGAAAGGTTCATCCTCTCCATTCACCAGATCAACTGTCTGTTCCATTTTGCGACCTGTGAAGGCAAACAAACAAACACACACATGGACACACAACTTTGAATATACATGGATATGTAGGCTTATATGTCATCATTAGGTTCTTTTGTTCAATCATGCTAATTCATTAGAGTAATACATTATTTACTGTTTGTTTTAAATTGTAATTATTGGTTGTTTCTAACCCAGAGTTGCAGCAACTAGTATTGAAAGCTTTTTAATAGTTATTTGCTATGACTCGCATACCTGAACATGTGTACAATGTCGTCATTTTAAGTACATGTATGTGTGTATCTAAGTATGTTACATACCAACAAGGACTTCTCCAAAGTCAATATGAGGTCTGCTGAGATAGACAACTGGTTCTCTGGCAGTGCCAACACACAGGAAGGGGACAGACAACGACAGAGTCTCAATCAGAAAGCTCCAGAATGACTCCACCACGTCCAGTTGCTCAGCTACATATTCAAAACGCATCTGCAACACACATTGACAAACCCAAGAGTTACCAAAAAAAGAGGGTGAAAGAGAGGACTGAAGATAGGAAAAGTGGACGGGAAATGAGAACAGGAAAGTTGAGCCAGAAATTGAGGAAGTAGAATGAAATAAATTAAAATTATTTGTGAGAAAGCAGAGCACGGTTAGAAGGGGACACATATTGAGTGATAAAACAATGGGAATATAAAATTGACATAAAGAAGGGTAGGAAGTGGTGAGCAAGATGCCATACTTGAGGACAGGATGGCATATGTTTGAAGACAGTACAGGTGTAAAGACTGTCTGATTTTATTCTTACTTCCACTTTCTTCCCAGGCATGATGATTCCATATGGAGTGAGGCAGCAGAATGGGCTGTCACCTGTGTCTTCACACCTCCACTTGAAAGAGTAAGGCTTACTGGTTGGGTTCACCACGTTCAAACATCTGTGTAGTGACCACAACAAAACAAGTACATTCCAATGTTAGGGTTTACACTGATAGGGATTTTAAAAAAACCCTCTCATCTCTCTTTGTTACCTTGTTGATGGGGCAGAGAAGCCAACCGCATTAATCTCTATGACCCTGGTGTTAGGTTCTAGATGGGCCCTTAATTCAGGGTGGCAGTAGTTGATGTAGTTGGAATCCTCCAAGTCGAAGTGGTAGTGGGGAAACAGGCTGCGGCCACTCACTGAGATACAGGGAGCCTGATCACCTTCCTGCAGGTTGGGAATACTGAAAGAAAGAAGACGTACACAGACAGGAACAATAAAAAGTGTGTGTTATGATTCTGAAGAAGGCTTTCACTTCCTTTCAGGCATCTCCTACAGCACAACACCTCCATATATGCTGCTCTTCACATTTTTAGCTTTAGGCTATATTATTCGCTTGTTTAAATATCAATTTAAAGTGCAATTTACTGTACCTGCAAATCAGGCTGCCCTGAAATTGAGCCACCTCCAGAGGTGAAAAGCGAATGCTGAAATGTTCCATAGCACCAGGCAGTATGGCCCCTATTCTGGGTTCAATACTGATGGGGGAAAGCTCAGGATTCCCTATCATCAGAGACATTACACTGGCAAGAGCGCTGGAGGGACGGGCTCCACTTACCACACCCACTGACCTACTCCCTTGTCGAGAGGTGAGGTTCCCATCTGTTATATACACAACATGTTCACATGTACAAAGTTACCTCATTAGAAAAGGATCAAAACACATATAAAACGTACAAGTATGTTCAAGTTAAAATTGGAACATTATTGCTTTGCAAAAAACACTTATGTTGCTTTATAAGGTCAAACTAAACGCTAACAAGCTGACTATATGATATACAGTAGTATTACTGTCGTACCTCCTTGGTCCCCACTGTTTCTAGGATCCATGAGGACTTTCCAGGTGAAGTCCAGCTTGACAGTGCCTCGATTCACTATTGGCAGTCTGCACATATAAAGACAGACACAAAGACAGCCAATAAATATATACATAACATTTTAATATCAATACCTTTAAAAAAAAAAAGTTATTACTGTTTACTCAACATTATTGTGACCACTGTATTGACTCAAGTATAAAAAGCATGTGTGTAATGTCTAGCTCTGGATTAGCTGGATTTTGATTATGAGTCCAGTGTTTTCCCCTAGGTTTACAGCTTTTTTATTGGGGGGGGGGGGGGGGGGGGCTGTCCTGTTCTATTGGAAAGACTTCTTTCCCTGATTTCCGACTCTATCCACTATACCAATAAAGGCACAAAAAGACCAAAAATAAATCAAAAATATATATATTAGGGCTGCCCCCCTAATATAATGGTAGGGGAAACACTGGAGTCTGTTGATCAAAGCTAAAGTGATACATCCTTTAGGGTGAATGGAATCTGTTGATTTTATTTCATATAATCAGATCAGGACTTACTGGTGTAGCCTGGTTTGGTACAGCATGGTATCTTTGAAATCAATAGTGTCAATTTTGCAGCTGAACTTCACATAGTCACAAACTGCAGTGATACGCAATTCCATCTCCCACTGAGAGCCGTCAACCACGGTGCAGCAGGGCTCAGGATCTGTCTTAATCACCTGCATGCAAACATGTGAATGTTTTACGACTTGCATTATGAACTGGTTACTCTTTCTTAACAGCACAATCACGTCATGTTCAACATGTTTACCTTGTTTTTAACAGGCTGCTGTGGTGTTTCTTGCCTGGTCGAATTCAGCCACTTCACTGTCCTCTGCCGGTCGTCCCAGTCAGCCACCTGCTCTAAAGGCTGCTGGAACTCAATCTGACAAAGCTTGCATTTCATTGGTTGGCTGGTCAAAGTTACCGGCTGATTGGAGCTAAACGTGACAGTCACTTCCTTAGAGCAACCAGCATGAAGGTGACCCACCTGGAAGAAAACGCAAATTATTTTTGATCGCATACAGCAAATTATGATCTGAGGAAAAGGTTAAGATGTAATACTTTAAAGCTAAAATAGTATTGTTTTAGCATTTCTTTACAAACAGTTCAATGAGAAAGTTAAAAGCTGCTAATGTTCTTTTTTAATTCTTTACCTGTGGTGAAAAGAAGACATGGGGTCCAGCAGGGGGCCACTCAAACCTCACAACCTTGCTGCTGCTGTGGTTGGTCATGGTGAAACTCTCTTGGTGGGGAGTGCCTACATGACAGTCACCAAGATTCAGCTCCTCATAATAACCTGTACGAGACAAAAAGGCCTTTGAAGAAAAGAAAACTCAGGAAAAGACTCCATTTTGATTAAAGACAAAACTTAGAGCTTGCCAATATTTCTACGACATTCTACACTTAAAGCTTTTTCTCCTACCCTGTATTCTAGTCTTACCTCCCGCCTCATCTTCCTGATCTGTCTCCTGGATTGGCCTGCTGATGTTGTCAAGTGAGACAATTTCCTGGTAAGCCTCTCCTGTCACTGTTATTATGATGTTGCTGTACTGGTTGTCCTCCACCTGCAGTGACATCTTGGCCTTGACACTCAGGGTCTTGTCAGAGCAAAAACTGACATCAAACTCTGCACGCTCGTTAACCTTCAGCCTCAGGCTGGCTCTGTGCACCAACTGATTCTCTGTGAAATGAAGAGAGATGATGATAGCATTAAAATATACTTCAATCAACAGATAAAAGCTCATGTTGAGTAATTCTTTAATGTATTTTTCCTCAATTTATGTTTGTGTGCATCTTATTATGAATGGCTACTTTTTAATACTTCATTTTAAAATTACGTGTTTCATCTGGCTGTTTCTTGTGCAGCAGCTGCAGCAGCACAAAGCTACATTCAACGCCAGGGTCAATCAGTTGTGATAAAAAACTACAAAAGTGGCAAAATGACATGTGTGGCAATAAATAATTGACAACAGTTTACGATAAGGTATGAATACAATTGAGCTGTTTTCCATTGCACAATTCTACAATGTGAGGCCTGAATGTAAGGTATTAACAAAAATCTCTCTGGGTGATGCCACTGTTTGAAAAGGGAAATTATAACGGTTCTACAAAACAGTGTCTGGTCGCAGGTCTAGGGGACTTTTAAATGATCACTCATCATGAAAAAATCAATAGAGCCATTTGAGGTGAGTAATCAAGTAATGCCATTTGAGTTCACATTGATTCTTGAGTTTGAATAAACTAAACATTTTATAGTGTAAAGAAAGAAGAAAGTAGTGAAATAAATACAACTCTCCCCTGTCAACCAGTGGAGTTTAAAAGATAAATCTGGAGGGAAATAGCAATGTCTATCTCAATGGGTTAATCACCTGGTTAAATGAAAAAACAAAAAGCAGTTGACTTCATTTTGTTAATTTTGCGTGTGACAGAGGGACTATGCCACAGTGTAGGGTGGATAGAGGGGAAGTATAGGGTTTGTTAAATTTCTTCTACTGAGCAGTAAGCAAACATAAGCACTACAATGTAAACAGTACAGTGACACCTTATAACACAGACCTTTGTTCAATGGCTAAGAACTTTTTTTTCTAAGTGAAGAAGAGATTCCTCCCAGCGGAGAGTCTTACAGGTTGATGATTTACCTGAATGTGTGGGGCCCTCGATCATTGTGGAGTGAACAGAGCTTTGAGTGTTGCCAGGTGCAGGTCTGAGGGTGAACACTTGATGTTTATCCAGCATGTCAATCAGGATCTACACAACAAGGATTACAAAATCGCTGCTCATTTAGGTGTACAGTCACTATTGCATTTTGTCTCTGAGAGGATGTTCATAGTGATGGTTGGAGGGGTTTCTTAAAGTCAATATGTTATTTGATTAAGAAATGTTAAAAGAAAATGTCTGTTCTTACCTTAGCTGGAACATTTCCATCATTTAGCAACACCAGAGGAAGGGTATGTCTACGTCCTGCCAGTACCCTCCTGAAGTGCAGCATTGGGCTTCCTTGGTTGTTCCTCAGAGCTGGGCGTACCACACACATACTGGGGAGATTTCCCTCTCCCATTAGGTCAAACTCCAGCACCTTGCTCTTGAATGTCGGTGTCATTCTGGGTGAGCACAAATAAAAACAGAATAGGTGGGTCTTGCTCTGAATGGTAAAGCAAGAGGGTATACTGTCCTTCAATATTCTTAATACAAACATTTTTTAGATTTTTTCTGAATGTCCAGCACGTATGGAAAAAATTGACAACAAAGATGACTTTAACAAATAATGGAACAAACAGCAAAGATAATACCAAGCTCATATTCACAGATTAGACTTGTATACCTGCTGATTCCCTCTATAGTAGCCTCAAAGACAGCACTGTAGAGCTGCATCGTCTGTGGTGTAAAGGTGACCTCAGCGAACGAGTGTGACTGGCTGGGAATGCTCAGTGTTGTAGCAGACAAATCAAAACACTTCATGGTACGGGGTGTCTGTAAGGAAATGAAGGATCAGTTGGACCTGTTAACAACCTTCAGCTAGAACCAGTGATCCTTATATCTTCATATACCCTTAGATTTATCTATGTAGTTTACGTGATTTACCTTTGCAGAAACATACCGGATGGCCAAGTGGAGCATACAGGGCACCTTGCTGTTGTTGGTGAGTTTGAAGCAGGCCTTAGCAGTTCGCCCAACCAGGACATTGTTGAAAAAGAATTTGTTCTCATCTCGGACATAAATACCTTCAGCATTAGAGAACTGCTCAGAAGAGAGCTGACTGCTGTTGGAACACAGATGGTGTTCTTCAAAGATAGACGCTGTGTCTAAAGCAATGCCTGGGAGTCACAGCAAAAAGAACAGAGCCAGATAAGTCAAAGGAATAGCACTTGATGAAGATGGTTTACCACTTTTTCCTTCCTATACAGCCTTCAAATTACAAAAGCTTTCTGATTATTCAGATAAAGCGATTTGACATCACATTGCATAGAAATGAAAGCAGCAGTGAGAACTGTTTTGTTCTAGAAAACAATCCATGTCTGTCTTACTGATTAAAGGGAAAATCCAATCTTATGAAATGTATGGAACTTAGCCATGGAAATATCTTAGGTCAGGTTCATTATCCTGTGAGGAACTTTTGGTTCGTCTTTTATTTTGCCATGGTATTTCTTATCTCTTTGCTCTGGTCATGGGTACATTTAATTATTATTTGTCTTAAATAGAATCATGCTGTCTTTTCACAACCAAATGTATCACTAATTGTGAATACAGGGATTTGCTTGAGAATGGCATTTTTCCTCAGTTTGCTATTAACTGACTTGTGTGACACTACCCTGTGGAATTTTTTTCAGGTATTAAAAATGAAGAAAAATAATCATTCTTGCCACTGATGTTTTTTTCTGCATTTTTAGGTTAAAAAGAGGCATCATTGTCTGTTTCACAACCATTTAAAAACTCCTCTCAGTAGCATCAATCAAATAAGACACAATAAGCTTTCACCTGGCTTGCAGACTTCTGCCATCAGTCTGTACTGTATGCCCTCAGGCTGGTCTGAGGGGTCACGGTCACTGATGTCAATGTACAGAAACTGGCTCCAGTTACCCAGCTGATCAGCGGGACAGTCCACAATCACCACCTGCTGAGACCCAGGCTGCAGTGTTCCTGTGCACGGAGACACTGAGAATGCACCTATGGTGGGGCGATTCTGGGAAGAAACATAGGATGATCAGAGAGGATACAAGGATAACTAGAATCAAAAGTAGACAAATATTTAAATTGAATAAAATAAATCGAAATGTGGATTATATTTTGCTTTTCATGCATCTTTTTTTACATAATAATAATAATAATAATAATAATAATGTGTTTTTCAGATAAGAATATTTGATAACAAAAACAAAATGTCTGACATGGAAATCTAGAGCAAGATAGGTTTTATTTTTACATTTGATGAACTTTCAAAGTTTTTGTTTTTCATTCAAAATGTCTTCCGTATATTTTACAATTTAATTTGAACACATACAGTATTTCTGACTTTTACCTTTGCAGCCTTGCTTGAAAGCACAGTTGGAACTCATTACATTAAGGTACATAATAATATTGTGAACATTAATAAATGCTTCTGGTGAAAAAACATGTTTGGGAATGTAATAATATTTTAAACAGCTAGAACTATTAAGCTGATTTTAATTGATTATTTATAATACATATTTTGTTTTAGTTGATTATGGTTTTATCTAGTTTAGTGTCACTCTAAGATTTCCAAGCTTGAAACAAGCAGACATAAATGAAAACATGGTTGTTTTGTAATAAAAGTTAACGCACCTATTGAACTCATTTAATGTTTGTGAGCAGAATGAAAAAAATCCGGAGAATGTTAAACAACACACAAGATGGGAGCTATGGCCTGTGAACTTTCTTACAAACTCTAAGAAAGACAAAAATGTAGTGAAATGTCCAAATGAAAAACTGAATAACTGAACTGGCATTTTGAGGGTTGTTATCTCTGCTAACTGTCTCTCACCTGAGTACGACTCATATCTCTGCAACTAGCACCAGCGGGCCTCCCTGAATGGTTCTCTTGAAGCATCTTTTTACCTGGACCGCTTTCACTAGAACACCAGGACAATCACAATGTTATTTCAACATCTTTAAGAAAACACAAAGTATTTTAGTAGTAGAAAAAGCATTTTGAAGGCTATTGGCCCTATTTGGCAGCAGTATAAATTGGTTGTCTAAAGTACATGATGCACTGCAATTTTGGGGCGTGACCGTCTATATTTTGCAGTGCTCAATCCGGGCCCAGAGCCAAGCGCAGAGCATGAAGAGGAAGGAATATGTGGCTTTATTATACATAGGTGTTACATGAATCAAACCAATCAGAGTGTCAGATCTCATTCCCTTTAGGAGCCAGATGTGCCTACAGGCTGTTGCAATGCTATTAATGTCAGGTTTCAGTTTGTATTCCAAGATACAATGAACTCCTGCCGGCAAGTTACAACCCGCACAGGTGCACCAGACGATTGTAATGCATATGACAGTTTCAATTTTACTCTAGCTCTTGCTGGAGAATAGACAATACATGTTGTCTGCGTCTCCCCAGACATTTCTTCACCCTCTCTTGGACTCTCTGCACAGAGTATTATAATCACAAATTTAACCATTGGCTCTATTGTTTACGTGAGGTCAGGTGAGGTGGTGTGATCCTCCGCTGTGGACGATAATCTTACTAAAATCCTTATGTGATGTGTCATGATTTTCAAATCTTGTATTGCATGCATACTTGAGATTATGGAGAAGAATATCTTTTAAGATTCTCCTGAAGTGTGTGATGCCAACCGATTTCAAAATCGGGTAGGATTTTTAAACTCCTGTAGTCTGAGCCAGGCTTAAGAGGCGGTGACTGAGATGAGTAGTGTTCATTTTCAAATCTAGCAGATGATTATATGTACCTGTCATCAATCTATATTTTGAGTAGAGGACTTTTCCATTAGAGAGAAATAAATCTATATGACTGTAATACTTTTACTCAGGTAAAGGAAGCACATGTCATCCATAACTGCTGAATGTCATCTTATAGACATTAACACTGAGGTGTCTTAAATGTAAGGGAAAATACCCCATCAGATTTACATTCTCAGAAATGTATTGACAAAGTGGAGGCTGGAACCGCCCTCTGCTGGCATTGAACACTGCATATTATTTATACAAAATCAAAAAATATATACAAAATACCAACCTGTTTCTAATTTACATCCTGGATAAACTCACCATTTTATTAACCATTTTCCTTATACATTTTCATTTTTTTGGAGAACTGTATCTTTTTTGTATCTGTGTTCTGATCTCCTACCCTGGCTTTCCTGGTGGAGCAGGCTCCATAGTCATGCGAGAGATGGTGTAATGGGTCTCAAAGACGCCAGTGTTCTCAATAGTAAGAAACTGGCTTTTTTTGCAGCCATGGACCAGTGGACCAAAGTTCATGTCACATGCAGGTGTGATCTTATACCTGAGAAAAAAACGAACAGAAATTCCTAATTAGCGCTGAGGCTGAATTTTAGAACGGCCTCTTATTGACAAAATAATTAAGTTTTCATAATTTGATGATACAATGAGAGGATAAGATACTTTTTAGCAATTCAGTGCTGAACAGAGACTAATAAGAATTATACAACGGAAGCAGAATAAATCAAGTCTTAACCTGCAGAAGAGAGCCTGGACAGAAACCTTGATGGCTAAGATGGATATGGTTTCTCCGACCTTACCAATGTTTGGTTCGATCACCTGCAGAGGACAAAAAAATTAAACTCAATATGAATGTTCTTTTCTGATTTTTTCTTTATTGCATTTGCCTTCTTTGGACAGTTCCAGCTGACACTCAAAAAAAGCATTATGGGATGGAGAGACATGCAGCTAAGCATACATCTATAAATAACAAAGGTTTTTTGTGATTATGTAGGATTCTTCTTAACTGCTAGACCAACAGCAAACTGTTGTGTATAATGGTGTTAATGAAGAATATTCTGTAGTTTATTTCAGTAAGCGATCTTTAGAACTGCTTGATTTCCATTAGGCAGACATATTTAATCATCAAGTTAAGGTAAAATGTATTAAATACTAAGAATTCATAAAGTACAATTGATAAAAAATGTTTTTTTTATATATGGTCAGGAAAGGTTCATATTATTTAACTCTCCAGTATTAACATCTATGTAGAGTATATTATATGGTCCTATTGTTTAAATACTGCTGTTTTTGAACTGTTATTTTACCCTGTAGCAGATCCATGGACACTTTAAATAATGTGAATGAATTTTTTGAGACCAGTGTATGGATCAGACCTCACAAGGCAGGACAGGTTCATCTTTCAGTAAGAGTTCTGTAGTAGGCCTGCAGGTGATCTGCACTGTTGTTGGCTTCTGGTGGGGCATTAGAGATCCACTCTGGGGGGACACCGTAAACATGGAGTCTAGGTTTGGCTGGGCCGGGTCAGTCCGCTGACACGTAAACCTTGTGGAAAGAAAATAATTGAATTTGTGATTGTACTGATAGAAGACCGCTGTGCTTTGCATGGTCACTTATCATACCATCTCTGACTGTGAGCTTCATAAGTGCCGTGGTAAGTTAAATGAACTGAAGGCAATGTGCAATATTTATCATTTAAGTTTGGGTAATTTGGTAAATAAGAAAAACTGAGTGTTCAAACTTACTTGTAGGCTATTTCATATTTTTCTTTGTTTTTCAACCTTAGAGTCAGTTTGGCCTCGTCAAAGACTTTGATTGTTCCAAAGTTTAAGCAGCCATCTGGGGAATAAGACTTTCTGATTAGTTTATAGTTTGTAAGTCTGCTAGGTATACTTTTTTTCATGCATTTTACATCAAGAAAATTATTTTTTACTGAGTGAGTTTAGGGCAGCAGCTCAATCACATCATCATTTATGTCCATTATGACAAGACATACAAGTTAGAGAAAATGCTTTAACATTTTTAATGAAATGTTCATAAGCTCTCTCAGTTTCTACCTGGTGAGATGTCCAGAGTTATATTATAGGCTTCAGCAGAGACCTGTATATTTTCAGTTTGTAGGATTCCTACAATCTTCTCCACATCAGATACCTGAAACAAAACACAACACATTCTGTACATACACTCAAAAAGTAAAATACCCAGTTTGACATATAGTATATAATCTTAAAGAAATCTCTTTGTTTACGCTCTATGTATATTCATTTGACTTGATTTAGATTTTTTTTTTACATTTTTCATTCAACAATGATATATGTATTTGATAGTTTAACTACCTCTAGACGTAAGATCTTCTTAATCAAGACAGGCTTCTGAGCCCTGAAGTGCAAGATCAGGTCGAAGGAGGAGTTAGGTGAGATGACACCATGATCCTGTGGCACAGTGAACTCATCCCCCAACTCCTCAACTCCCTGCAGTTTCCAGGATACAGGCAGAGCAGACTTATTATGCATTTTTAAACTACGGCTGTCCCACCTAAAGGGAGAAGGGTGGAAGAGGGTAAGTTCAGCAGAGAAAAGGGTCAAAGGGAGAGACACTTCACTTTATATATTTACTGATATCATTTAGACGGTTCGATTTTTCTACCTGTGGGGCAAAATCCTGTCAAAGTAAAATTGTTTGCGCTCCAGCTCCAGCTCTGGCCTAACGCCTAAGCAGGAGAGGTTTATGATGACAGGCTCTGGATTGTCTTTGATGCTGCACACTAGGCTGTCCTTTATTTGTCCAACTTTTGTTGGGTAGGCCCACACGGTCAACTCCTAACATGACAAAGGAACAGAAGTACTGATGCTACTGACCGTACTTTGAATTACTTCAAGTGACACCAAAACATTCTTGATATGATATTTCATTTAGCTATTGCAGGCACATGCATTATCTCTATCTATACAGTAGGTTAAGACAATGTCAGTAGACTGTGCTTTTGTACCTTTTTCTGATCAGGTTTGAGAGTCATGGTTGGGGGGTCGAGTAAATACGTGGTGGCTTGGGTATCATGCTGGAAACTGAACACGACTTCAGCCTCCGTACCTGAGTTGTTATAAATCAAAAGTCTCTCTTTGTTTTCTGGATACCGATTTTCTTTGTATCTGTAAAAACACAGACACATGTGAATCTGTAAAAACAAGTGATACATAAATACTGGGCCACTCACTGCCCGTGTTCCACTTCTCACCTGTCTCTGGTCTTGCCACATAGCAAAGGTCCAAACTCAAAGTATCCAGGTTTTATGACATATGACTTCTGGAGCCCTTCTTCCATCTGTTGCACCTTCTTAGTGAGAGCAAAAAGACTCCTGGAGAAACCACATATGATTACTGTTAATTCAAAGGAGGACATGTTTTGTAATTTCTTTTGATGTCAAAGAAACATCAAAGAATAATTCTTATTCCATAAGAAGTCACTCCTGTGTATGAAAAGGGACCAAAGAGAGAGCATTGCAGGAACGGTATGTTTAAATACTGTTTAATATGCTGCAGCTGAGTACGTATTCAACTCTCCAGCCTACAGCAGTGTGCTTTTGTTTAATCATTGCCTGTTAAGTGACTTGTTAAAAAAGGTGTTAAAGATTAAAACCTAAAAATGAAAATTGTAGCTTCTGGGTGGCTTCAATAAAGATATATTGCGCATATTAATATTGAAAGTACATTTAAGACAGATGTATATTTTTAAGTACTAAGTATTTTTGTGTGGTAATACCCCTTCCTCTTCCTTTTTGTATTACTGAATAGCAATATGAAACTGACTGACTTGTAATCTTTGCAGATAGAGGGATAGGTGCACAGTCCTCTGCAGAGCAGCTGGTAGTTTCTCTGGGTCCCGAGAAGCTCAAAGTTGAAGATCTGCTCATATTTTCCTTGGGACTCTGGGTAGAACCAGATCTTCAGAACCACTGTACCGTTGGCAGGTACAACCCAGCGAAATGTTGTCAGGCTGCACAAAAATACATACCAAAAACAAAATCACTCTGTAAATAAAAAAACAAGGCAAAAAAGCCCAATGTGCCTGTGTTTATCTTCAATTACCTCTGGCTGCGTTTAAGCTCCAAATTCCCTTGTAGTTGATCCTGTCCAGCGCTGCTAGATCTAGGGGAGACTTGCAGCTGAGGGGAGCGTAAGGGTTTCCGCTTTGTCTTGGCTGAAGGCCGTCTCTTGCTCTCCTGACTCTCTCTTCCTTTTTTATCCTTGTCCTTGGTTAATGCGCTCTCCTTATTGCTGCCCTTGCCGCGGCCTTTAACAGATGTCTCCTCCTGTAACGTGAAAAAACACAAACATCATTTGGATTTAAAAACCTGTGATGTTCATATTACAACATACTTTTCCCTTTTATTTACTGTACTAATTTGTAAACATTAACATGTGTGACTATAAAAGAGCTAATGATGAGCCAAGAATGTACTCCAAAATCCCTCCAAAACTGCCACTTCTTAAGATAAAATATGTAGCTTTCTTTTGTAAGATCGTCATACCATCATATACCTATGCTTTTTTGCCAACAACATGTGTGAAATGTGAAAACAGGAGGGCTAAATGAACCATTACCTTTACAACCTGTACATCATCCTCTGAATTCTTCTCCTCCTCACCCTGTTCATCCAACCCAGAGGTAGCAAGGAAGGTGAAACAGTCACAGATGAGTTGACTGTTTGACTGCTTCCTGTTTTTGGGGAATGGAACTATCGACAAGGTGGTGGAAGGAGGGATGGGTGGCCCGCTGGGTCCCAACCCTAAATCATCTAACACCTAACAAGAACAGAAAAGAGAAAAAGTGGTGATGATAAACACATGGAAAACCAAGGGATAGGTTATACTTTGGGAAGACACATTAAGGTAACTATACTGACAATAATAACAGAAATATCAGTAATGCCGTACCTCAACTAGTGGAGGCAGGATTCTGCCATTAAGCAGCTCTGTAGCATCTGGATAGTCTTTCCCTGTTACATTTAGCACAATGTGAGGGATGAAGTCCTGTGCCGACACACTGTTTCCAGTCTTGTCTGCTTCAGTTGGTGATGGCATGGGCGATAAAGCCTTACTATTGGCTTTCTTGCTCCTCTTAGAGACAGGGGTCTATGTACACAGGGCAAAGATAAACAAAATGGTTTGAATTCTGTTTTATTTTGTGGCCTTTGATGGCTTAATTAGAGATAGTACAGTGGATCGAGTCAAAAATCTGAAAGAGAGTGTGGGTAATGACATGCAGCAAATGAGCCACAGGTCAAACGACTCCTGCCTAGAAAATCATAGCCTCCGTACATTGGGCGTGCAAACTAACCACTAGGCTACCGGCACCCTCATTGATTAAAATCTTGCTTAGTAGTAATAATACAACAATCATGTCATGAAATAAAGTAAAGCAGCACATAAAAAGAGGTATCTTCATATTTCTCTTTAATATATGTCATTGGAAATAGATGAATGTACACGTCAAAATCCAAAAGAAATAAGCAGTTTACACCTTTAATCTGAACTAGAACTCTGCTGGGAAGATTCATCTACGTATTAATTAGTCTACAGAGCTTCCCATAGCACAATCTGTACTTGAAAGGTGCAATTAGATCCCTTTAGCTGCTAGCATAACAGGTAAATTTTACAATGTAAAAGTCAAGTTAGCATGACTGCCATCAGCTTGAGTCAGTGATGATAGGCCCCACACATGACTTTGCCTTCAAAATGTGTTGAGAAAAGTTATGTTTTCTTTTAAATGGAAAAAGCATCTCCATAAAGGACTAGCTTCCCTGCATGTAAACTAAACCTGCATGGAGCTTTGCCTTGCATTTAGTAGCAGGTCTCTGCTGCACTCTTTTGGACAAATTGAAATACAACACACCTCTACACCTTGTTTGTGTGTGTGATGTCACTATGTTCAGTGATAAAAAAAACAACAACCTCAAATTCATGCATTTTAACATGGCTTCATATATTATGATACAGTAAAGGATTATATTTCACTTTATTTTCTATTTAAGCATCTAAAATCCATGTAAAATGTTTCTGCAAAGCAATCTACAAACAACATTAAATGTTGAATCATTATTATTGAAAGTAACCATTATGTTATGTTTGGAAGACAGGTTTAGGGACTGAAGGTTTATTGAAAACTTCCAAGATTCTGACAATGGCAGGCAGTTTAAGGGAAGATACAGAAGCATATTTTTTTCCCCACTTTTCCATTAAGTTTTTAACTTAGTATTTAGAAAATGCAACTGTTAATTAGGAAACTCACATGTTTTTCTGGAACAGTCTCATCTGTCTCTGGGACCAGTAACAAGCCCTGAACTCGATCCCAGTGCTGTAGGATGTACTCCACCTGTTCCTGGCTCTGCTCGTACAGACTAAACAGAGTCTGTAGCTCATCCACACAGGACTGGAGAGGGAAGCAGAGGTGGATAATTCAGTAGACACAAAAAGAAGATAACATAAATAATCAGCAATTGTGTGAGGCTCATTCCATATGTAATATTATGTATATAATATGACTAAAACTACCTTTAATCACTTATTTAACAAGTTTTAAAGGGGACATATTATGTAAAAGCCACTTTGACAGTGTTTTTGAACATATATCTGGGTAACCTGAGTGTCTACCAACCCACAAAATGTGAAATAAACCCATCCAGTGCTTTGTTTGAGGTCTGCATAAGTCTTACAACACAGAGAAAAGTGCCACAGCCTAGAACCAAACTTTAGCTTAGGTCTGCCATTTTTATTCTCGCTAGCGAAGAAGTGATGCCTACGGGGAAAACTCAGGGGTCCTCGTTGCATTTAAAGAGACACACCCACCAAAACAGAGCGTTCTGAGAAAGCTGGTTTATACAGGGTAACAAACCTCCTCTGGTGCTTGATTCATGTTATATTTTGACCAAAGCACAGCACAGATGTTTCATTTAGACCACAGGGGACTGTTTGAAAAGGTGGAGAAGGAGGATAATATATCCTCTTTAACTGCGGCATACAGATGAGACATTGGAAGTTTTTTGTTAATTATTCCCTTGCTGTCATACACAACTATTAACTTTGTTGTCAACATGTTTTATAAGACCTAGAACATGATTCAGTTTTATGAAAATCCCCATTACACATAACTAATTAAACATTACACCACATCCTGTTTTTCTTGTCCCTAAATGTTTTGATCACAAACTACTGTGATGTTACTCAACTAAACTTTGTATTGGGAACACAAGGTCTTCATCATGAAGGCTGCCATCTAAAGCCTAATGTTTTAAAACAGCTTACAGTGACTTGTAGGATGGTGTATGGGGAAGTCACTAATTACGTTTACAATAAAACTACCTTTTCTTTTTCCAGCTTGTTCGTGAGTTGAGGAGACTCTTCTCGTACTTCTTTGGCCTCCGCTGTCTGCTTTTGTGAGTCATCTTCCTCTATGCTATGATGCACTATAGAAGCAAAAAGGTCAATATGTCAGCAACTAAACACCAAGTCCTGTAAACAATCAATGATGGTATTGTGTTCATATTATCCTGTTACCAAGATGTTAAAATAAAATGTGTGATTCTTTAAAGCTGCGTGCACCTTCATTTGGAATATGTTGTTCCCTCTGGTCCACAAGAGACTCTTTTGAGTTGTGACAAGAAGACATTCTCCCTCCATTTGGTGAATCTGTTGACTGGAAAGAAAGCGATAAACATTTCATATTCACAGTAATAAAAAGTGAGTGTTTGTGCTTATGGGAGCTTTCAAGTAATTTCTGTTCATAAATTATTTTGTATTTGTGTTGAAATGGGATAAATATACAGACCTTCCTTCCCTCCAGCAAGCTCTTCTTCCGAGACACTTCTTTTCTATCCTTCTTTCCACACTTTTTGTTTTTCTTCTTCAGCTCTTCTTCTTTCAACCTCTGCATCTCCACTTGCAGCCTCTTTTCTTCCTTCTCTTTCTTTATTCGCTTTAGCTCCCTTATACACAAGCAAATGCATAATTACAAAAACACTCAAACTTTTTAATGGTTAAAAAATCCCATTGTAGAGGGGACATATGAGCAAGTAGTAACAACATTAAGATTAAATTAGGACATTAAACAAATATACAGAAACATAGTACAATCAAATGTATCCTATTATCTTGATTTTCATGTTCCTTTATTGACACCTCTGTATATGGCTTGCTTTTTTGTAACTTTTATAGGCTCATTTCAAGACAGCTAAAAATACATTTCAGAAATTGTTGGGGTAATTCTCTTGCTACAATAGTGCCCTCTGCCCTCAGCTCACTGTCCAGTATCATCTTGTGCACTTGAGGCAGTGTTGTCTAGTCTATCCTGGCATACGATATTCTCTTGTAAATGGTAAATGGACTTGAGCTTATATAGCGCTTTTCTAGTCTTCCAACTACTCAAAGCGCTTTTACACCACATGTCACAGCTACACATTCATACCCTTTCACACACTGATGGTAGTGATCGCTATGTAGTATCATCCAACAGAAGTAACTAATCCATTCATACACCACCACTGAAGTAGCAGGAGCAATTCAGGGTCTGTTGTCCAAGGACACAACGGACATGTTGCTCAGCTGGGGATTGAACCCTCAACCTTCCGGTTGAGAGGCGATGACTCTACTAACTGAGCCACAGCTGTCTAATATGTATGTGACAGTTGCATTCCATTTACCAATTCTCAAAGGAGTTGTGATTTGCTTTAAATAGTTCTTTCTAAGCATAAAACCTAATGTCCTATCCCCCGTTCATTCAATAAATGTGCAACAGGTTGCTTGATTGCCAAGTTTAGGGTTGAAATGAAATCTGGACTATTTGCACCACTTAAATGACAGGCGTATTTATCAGGCTTCGATCAGGAATTTATCAAATCTTTCACCACCAAAACAGTGTGGTGAATGCCCTTAAAAACAAAAATCCCCCATTTGTCCAGGGACTACCTTAGTTTGGGCTGTTTTAACTTCTGCATTTGTTGAAGGTCAATGAGCTCTTTTTCCTTCTCAGACAGAGCATCATATTCTTCTTCATCAAGCTCCTTAAGCCACTGCTCCTCTCTGTAACTTCTCTCTCTCTGCAGAGCCTCTGAGGGACATACACGGACAGTTAAAATAAATATTTATCATCATACATCAAAACTGAAAAGAACAATATCATATTTGCTGAGGTCTGTCCTTTGCAACATCTTCATGAGGATTTGTGTAGGTGTGTGAGGTTTTTACCCTCGGTTTCTTTCTGTGCCCTCTCACGTGCTTTCAGAGCAACATAGGAGTCACACAAGTTGACTGCATAGATGTGTTTACGGTTATCCAGGGCCTTGAGAACAACTTGTAATGTGGTTGCTGCTGATTGAGTGTACACAGAGTGTAGGCCGTCGATCACTATGCCACGGTAACAATCACTTAGCTGTTTCCATGACGGCAGAATCAACAGAAATAACAATCACAAGAGAAAGACATAAAACACAAGAAGAAAAAACGTCAGTGGAACTCTTCAAATCTCTTCCTCAGACATAATAACAACATCTCTGTTAGTGGTTATTACGATAAAGATATATCACAACCAATGTACTTTGCAAGATATGTAAATATATGCCAAATATTTTCAGATCCATTCATCATTCTTTTTTTAAATTTATATTTCAGTGGAATTTTTGTCTTTGACATATTTACCCTGTTTTAATGTTTTTATCTATTGGCTCTGTTTTGTCTATTTGTGCCAAGATGCTCAGGGAGAAGTTTTGCTGTTTGATGACCATAGAGAATTTTGAATACTTTGAATACTATTTGTAAGTGTTGAGGGTGTATGCATGCACTTTTTGAAATCTGTCATAAGAAACATAGATATTATGGGATAGGTGACATTGTGCCCCTACAATTAACAGTTTTATCATGTGTCACAGAGTACCGGTACATAGAAAATATAAACTATTCATGCCATCATTTTAAAAGGAAACCCTTTTTTCAAGATTTACTGTTGGGTGTTTCATATCTTTTATTTTGAAATTCAAGGAGAGAGAGAGAGTGGGGAATGACATGAAGTAAGCAGCCACATGTTGGATTTGAATGCAGGCTGCCTGCTTAGAGGACTACAGGCTCTGTACTGTACATGGGGCGTGCAAATTAACCACTAGGCCACAGACGCTCCGAAAGGAAACACTTTTTGCTTACCTGAAATCTTTCCGCCAGGATATCTGCCAGTAGCTGTTCAGGCAAAAGACTACTAAGTGTTGTCATATCTCCTCCCTGAAGAAAAACCACAACAAAGGATCAGGTTTATTCCACACATTAATTTCATCATAGCTAGAATTTAAAATGATCATTTTATCTCCAGACTAAAATTATATTTTGCTGGTGTTTAAATTGTACAGACCAGTACTGAAATTTACTTCAATGAATGAACGGCTCAACCTGACACAGAAACACACCAGATGACCATAACAATGAATACAATCTTACCAAGCAGAGGGTGAAGCTTGAGACTGCAGCCTCCTGAAGAGCCTGGGCGTCATTGCAGCTGTCATCACCAGGTTTTTTAGGATCTTTTACGGCATCATGTGAAGCTGGATCCGAATTGGGAGATGGATCTGAGGCTTCAAAATGGGCTGCAGGTCCTAATTTTGTGGTTCCTTTCGTAGTCTGTGCTAGAAGCAGATAGATACATTTAATTTTAATATAACACCTTTGAGCTGGTCCTGTGATGTTTTGGGTTATTAATGTATGTAGAATTTGAATAGTGACTGTCTAAGAAAAAGTAAGAAGTCTGTCAAACTCAAACAGCAATTGTAATTCCAGGACCCACATATAATCCATATCTGTTTTTAAAGAGAAATGGAAAGTATATAACACTAACCAGCCTCCTCAACTTTCTCAGCGTACTCGGCAGCAGCACAGTCATAAAGCTGTCTTGCAGTCAGGCTAACAGGAGAGGTACCATTCATCAGAGCTTGTCTCAACACAGCATCAACACTCAGACACGTCCCTCCGTAGTGCCGTGCCAGAGAAGCAGCTGTCCTGCTTTTACCTGGAAAATTTGGAGGTACCAGATGCATGCAAACTTGAACAAATACATTGTCATCGTAGCTATGGATGTCTTGATTGATTTTTTTTTATTTCTTTCTGATACTCTTGGTCTTACGTATTTTATTGAAATATCAAGAGTGGGCAAAATGTGTGACAACCTTTCTTCTTTATTAATGCTACAGAGTCAAGACCTTTTAATTGTTCACCTGTCAGTGGGGCTCCATACACAATAATAGCAATGCCTCTGCGGTTGCGTGCTGCCAGACCCTCTGCTGAAAGGTCAATGCACATGTGGCGAGCAATTGCTCTGGAAACAGGTGTCATCTCAAGCTGCCCCAGTCTCCCACTGCTTCCCTCTCTTGTAATCTCTGAAATGACTGAATGCACACAACACAAAGATTTAAAAAAAAAACTGTAAGTGAATGCAGTTTAACTGAAAGACTAATGCAAGTGTTTTTAACTAACAGGCAAGACTATTGTAACACTCTCCCTTCTGGTCTTCCTGAACATTCATTAAGTCAACGGCAATTAAAATTAAATTCTGCTGCAGAAGTGCTGACAGATACCAAAAGGTATTTCCATTATCATGTCAAGATCTGCATCTGAAATAGTTGTACTCACATAATTCTGCTGGTTTCGCCCTGGAAGTGTCTTGTAATGACATCCTTTCTTCATCATGTATTTCATCAGTTCTAGCCATTTTTTCATCCAGACCTGGCTGCAGCACTGCTGCACACCAATTCAAATATATAGAAACAGGTTAACACTGATACAAAATGAAAACAAACAAGCCAACTATTTAGTGCTTGCATTTGAACAAGGGTGTGAATAAAGCTACCTTCATCTTTCAGTTGGGAACTGTACTCCTTGTAGTAGTCGAGCAACTCTTTAGGGAGACTTTCACCAGGGGCCCTGGGGGGAAGCAGTAATGTGTTGTTCTCATCATAACCCTGCATCAGACATAGGATCTGAAAGGGATCAAGATGTGAGGAGGGAGGAGGGAGGAGGGAGAAAGAAACCAAAACAGTAAAAGGAAGGATTTAAAAAATACAAACAGAAAAAAACATGAATAAACAGTTGTAAAGCACGTGAAAAAGGTAAGAAAAGAGACAAAACTAGTCTAGAATAGTGATTTACTTTTTTAGGGCAGTTTGTTTTTCAAACGCAGTAAGAGAGAAATGAAAAACATGACAGAAAGTAAATCAATTGCATATTTTTAAACAAACTAAACGACCTGTAAAAGGAAAAACAGTTGTAATATGATACAACACATGACCGCCGACTGCAGTGATCTACAAGACAGTTACTCTGTATAAGGAGTAGAGGAATCAATGTCAATGATGAAATGGTATCTTCAGTATCATCATCTTACTTTTTGAATCCCTTCACTCCAACTTACTCCCTCCTCACTTATCCCTTTGCAATCATACAGTTGTCCCATATACCACTGTTACAACTGACAAAGAAAATGTTATCCTCTGAATTTCTTTTTAAAAGCTTTTGTGTTGTCTTTAGGAATGTGTATTACAGACCTAATCAGTGTTTTGTTCTGCTAAAAAAAGGGGATGTACCTTTTCTTCCTCAAGATACTGATTGTCAAGTTCCAGGGAGTAGAACTCAATGGGAAAAGAGCAGGGGTTTCTGACTATAACCTCAGCTTCAGATTCAGTGCTGAGAGGCAGACAAGGCTCCAGCTCCAGCACTGGCGGGCAGAACTCAAGTCGTGGTTTCTCAGCCTGCCCATAGGCTTTGATGAACAACTGCTGGTTGCTGTTAGCCACATGGACAACAAGCTGTCTGTTGTAGGAATGCTGCAAAGACATACAACTGTTTAATAAGTGTTTTCAATATGCGCTTTGATAAACAACTTAGGCTCCTCACCTCCTCAACAGGGCTGAACTTTATCTGGACATTGACACGTTCACCAGGAGACAGTATGCCTGAGCTTGGAAACATCTCAAACACCACTGGCGGTGGTCGCTGCTCCTGCAAAGCTTTTTTGCGCTGGTAGAGTGGAAGAAACTTATCAACCTGAGAGGGAACAAGGCAGGTGTCATCCTCATGCTGCTTTGTCTTAGCTTAAATTATTTTCAATAATATTCAGAAAAATCTGTTTCTCCATGGATGAAGATAAAAGATTCTAGGGACATGTATATCTTGTCAAGTGGATACTTAAGTACTAAATTAATTGGAAAAGTTAATTAAAAGAACCATGAAAATACTTTTTATACCTTTCTGAAAGGTTTCACCTCCTCAGTGATGCTCCAGTGGCAGGGCACAGCCTCATTATTGGACAGCTGTATTGTCTTCATCTGGTGGTGAATATTATATTGCACATGATTTAGCAGGCTTTCAGCAGCAGCCTAAGGGCCTTGTCATGTCACTTTGATTGATATTGATTTTCAGTAAATGCAAAGCCTTTATGATGTTTCTAACATCACCTATCATAGTTTTGAGCTGGTGGCTCTTCTGTGAGGAGGTATAATCCAGTTAATTCACTTCAACTGTGTTAGTATTAGACAGAACAGTCCTTCAAATTATACACGTCACATAATTTGGCCACAAGATGGCACCAAAGTGAAGCAGCATAATGATGCTCATTAGTGCTCTCAGTTGTGTTCTGACCTGCTTTCCAATTCTACTACTTGTACATCTTAATTACATTAAAAATGGACAGTTACACTAATGCTTTTTTTTTTTTTTACACTGAATTTGTTTTTAATGATGTTAGTTTAAAAAGTATATGACAGACTTGCATGTAATTGAACATTGCAAGAATGCTTTGTAAGGCTTCCTAATTGTATCTCGCCATTTCATGTAATCAAGCTGCATTACCTGACACATGCCACACTGCAAAGTGTCAAACTGCAGAGTATCTGTTGAAGCAGCGATTGCGGGCAAAGTCACTGCTGCACACAGCCGCACCTGAACCATTGGACCGCCTGCAACCTGCATAACAAAAGACAACTATATCTCAGGAACTGGGCAAAAATACTGCTCGTAAAAAAAGACCAACTATGGAGAAAATGTACACTGATTTAGGAATATTTATAATAATTGCATACATGTACATGTTTGTGTACTGTCCGCCCATGTGTACCTGTATTGGCATGACAACACTTGTGTCCCCCATCTTCAGGTTGGCTCCATTGGGGTCAAATTTAACTGTGAAAGAGTTTGTCTCTCTGCAGGGCAGGTTTTTCACTCTTTCAAAGTCTGCACTGAAACCTTTCATGAAACAACAACAAAGACATAAGCATTTTTATTTTACAAAGGCAACATGTTGAACATCATTAGAAATAGTTTGACATTTAGGCAGGAGACTGAAGATAAGGTCAATACAACTGTCATAATGTTTAGATGAATATGCAGGTGTATCCAGGAGGTTGTAAGCTTAGGTTATCTTGAACACTGAAAGCAAGAGGAAACAATCTATTGACTCTGTCAAAAGAAAGGACCTCAAAGTCTCATTTGGTTTATTTGTTTCATCAGTACAAAAGCCAAAGTTCAAGTTACAAGCTAATGTTTCAGTTCATTTTGCACGTTAGATTTTTTAATGGAATAATTTCAGGTTGATAGGTTACAAGTAGATACTTCAGGAAGTTCTTTCTAAAAGTGCTCTGAAGCTTTCCAGGCTCTCCATGGTGTTTTATTTTCTCTCATCTTTTACTTTTTTGACAGAGCAAGGCTAGCAGTTTCACCTTTCAGTTTGTTTTTGAGCTTAGTGTGGCAAACCTTGTTATCACTGTTCTTCAATACTTTATGGACAGATAAAACAGTAATTACAAGTTTTCTGAGTCTTAAAAAACCTATTTGTTAGTTAATTTGTATTTCTTATAATATCACATTATAAGTTACAAGTTTTTTTCCGCATAGCAGTCATAGTGTTATCATGAGGTATTGCACAAGACCCATGATAAAGACATTAAAATGCTTAAGCACCTTGTTTAAAGTATTTTCTTACCTGTGGCAGCTAGACATTTAAGGTTGGCTTGGAAGGACACTGGGACAGACCCAGTGTTTGTGATATGAACAGTGTGACTGAGTACTTTGCCTGGAATTACAAAACCAAAATCCAAGACGTACTCTGGGAGCACAAACCTGTAGGAGTGGAAAGAGATAGAGACGGAGACATTAATAGACATCATGTCAGACTGGATATTTCTCTTCTTTAGCATGACTTCGCAGTATGGAAGTTTGATGAATTACCAGGATTCAATACTGTTGACTAGAAACAATTGAACTCTGTTCAACTGTTCAACTCTGTAAGTGGTAAATGGAAATGAGCTTGTATTCTGCATCGCTAGTCTTCAGACTACTCAGAGTGCTTTTACATCGCGGATCACACCTACACATTCACACACAGATGGTAGAGGTTACGATGTAAAGTAACCATCAGTATTAAATAATCCCATTCATACACATTCATACGCCGCCGACGAAGCAGCAAGATCAATTTGGGGTTAAGTGTCTTGCCCAAGGACACATCAGTTGCAGGAGCTGGGGATCGAACCCCCAACCTTCCGGTTGAGAGATGACGGAGCAATTGTGAAGTGTTTTCTGACTAATGAAACAAAACTCTGTACGCTGATTCAAATAAGCTGCCAGAACAAAACCATACCCAGCCAGATATTAATTATTAACACAAACTCTTTGAATTCCACAACACAGTTCTCTTTTCCTTTCAGTAAGGGGACCATCTGTTCAACCAAAATATGTACGAGTTTGTGTGTTTGAACGTACTTGCTGAGTTTTTGCCACTTTCTGGGGGAGCACTGTGAGTCACTGAGCTCCAGCAGGCTATCAGTCAGAGTGAGAGCATTCTGTTTGACCAGTGCTTTCTCGACCTCCATGTGAAGCAGCTCTTCATACTAGAGGCAGCAAGCAAAAGATAAAAAAGTAAAAGGGACAAGTCATAAAAAGTATGGGCACATAAATACTCAAAAGAGGAAGAAACTAAAAGCAATACGCAGCACAAGGCTAACTGGGAAGAAAAATGCCTTAATAACATTTTGCAAGTCAAATTAAAATCTATTTTGTATACATAAAGTACAAAATGATGCACAAATAATCAGTTTAGATTGGAAAATATATATTTTTGGATTTGACTTGACAAGATTCAAGGATTAGCAACACACAATAGTGTTACAAAGCATGGTCAGTTTAGATTACAAATTCAATACAAAAAAAGATGCTAAATAAATCTGAGAATTTCAAATTAAGAATGATCAATAGTTTCTATAATAAAACTTTACATGTACAATTTTGGTGTTTTAGACAAGAGTGGTTATTGAAGATAAAAACAAAAATATTTCAGCTAGTCTGATTATCAGTTATTGATTGCCCCCATATTTATCATATAAACTCTTTAAGTTAATATTAAGTTAATATTTCTTAAGTTTTTTAGATGATTTTTACTTGAACAAGTTTATTTTCAAGAAATCTCTACTTTTAACTCTCTGGAGACTCGTAACTCTTGTAGCAGCTAAGCATTTTATTCCTAAGAGCCTTAAACATGATATAATTGTTAACATATCCAATATGCTATATTCTATTCCCCTTCCTGAGGTATTTTGCTCTGTTCCCTTCAGTAAGGATTTTTTTGGCGCAGACACTTAATTTTAAGATGTCTTAACATTATAGTATAGTATTAGCAGTATAAAGTGGATAACCCATGTTAAAATTGCAAAGTCTAATAAATAATTTCGCCATCCTTTTATTTTTTTCTTTAAAGACCACAACCACAGATGGAAAGTCACTTTGGTCAGAAGGGGTTTGTTGACAGGGAGGTAATGATTCTTTTATCTATTTCGGAGATTCTCTTGGGCAACACAGTCTTTATCCTTATCTGCTGTAAAACATGTTTGCATTGTTCATGCCATTGCTAAGGGGAAATGTCTGGTATATTGCTTGGGTAACGCACTAAACTATAAGTAAATACTCCTAGGATGAACAGAAAATAGGTTTTCTTTTCACTGGAATTCAATCGTTCTCGTGTACCCCCTGGAAAATCAATACACAGATAAGAAGCAGGGAAATCCCTGCAGAACAGACTGGTTACTCAAAGCAGAGATGTAGTTCCTAAACTCCCTTACTTAAAGTATATTTGGAATGAGTCCACTATAAATGTTGGCCACACAGATTTTTATACATTTCCTACAGTTTCCAAATATGAAAATGAATACTCCAGTTGAATTAAGAAAACATAAATGTAGTGCTGATGTGGACTACTAATCTCACAAGTTCAACTCTCTTTTTCTTTCTTTAAAAAAAAGGATTTTCACTACATAACATACAGCATTCCTGCTTGTAACCATAATTAATCAATTATGTATCAAAAATATGTTTTGGGGATCATTTCTTCATCTTAAAAACAACATTTTGTAAAAAAGACAAAAATCAAAAACAAGGTATTCATTGAATAACATCAATGGGGTTAAGTCACTGACGGTGAGAGTGCCAGAGTCCTCTGTAGTTGCTTCTCCTCCATCAGTGGTATGGCCGTTCATACCCTCCTCTCTGATTCTATATGCCTCCACAGCTGCTCTGGCCTGCTGCACCACATCACTGTAGCACTCCTCTGCTGCAAGAGAACGCGAACGGGCGTGACACCAGTGCAGAAACAACGATTTGTACTTGTGACTCAATCTTTATAAGCATGTAGTGTGGGCTCTGCTGTGTAGCCGACTCTGTTCTCTAACAATGTCCTTGATCAATAAACATTTACATGGTAGAACATTTCTGCTGTTTCTGACATGGACTATGTTTGAAAGTTCAGAAAGCTTAGAAAGTTTATTTTCCAATGCACGTTGTACAACAATTGTTTTAAAAGGTATTGCCTGTATTTTGGCAAGAAAGAATGACATAGCATAAGATTTTTAAAAAGTGCCTGGTAAATTGTTATAATTTGTCACATTGAGTAAGGATTTGATCATGTCAGTGTTAACAAGTGCATGTCTATACATACAAAGATTCTGTGGCAAGTTGAGGCTGATCCTTGGAAACACTCCCTCTCCAGTAAGAGTGATCTCCTGTGGTGGCAGGAAAGCCACCTGCAGCTGAAGCCGCTTCTCAAACACCTCAGGAACTCCCGGGAGGTAGAGAACACGCAAGCATTGCTCTGCATCAGCATCAATGTAACCCTGACACACACACACACACACACAAACTGAATAACTCATAAATTATGAATTAACCTACCACAGCTGAAATAGCACAAAGATGATCTCACCATGTTGGGGATGACCATTGGCTGGCCGGGCCTGACCTCCTGTCCTGTCTCATTTTCCTCATTGTCTTTTTGTTTCTGTGCATCTTGCTGCTGCTCAACCTCTTCCAGGGCCTTCATCCATCCCTTTGCCTCTTTATCTGCCTCCTCCTCATCCTCCCTTTGAAGGTCAATGATGCTGAACTTGAAGCCAATCTTGCCAGTATTTCTTAGGGTAACCTCAGCCTCCCCTACATGATCGAAAAGCTTGAAATTGGAAGCGGAGATCACCTTTAACACTATCATCTTCACTTAAATCACAGTAATGTGTATATTTCTAAATGCTTGCAGAACTGCTATCTTATACTTAAGTAAATCTTCCCCACCCAGGGTTTATTATGGTTAAAAAATATATTGTAAATGGACTGTAGTTAAATAGCTTTTCTAGTCTCCCAACCACCCAAAACACTTTATGTTTACATGCCACGTTCACCATCACAAAAACACACGCTCATAGACTAATGGCTCGAGGATGCTATGTAAGGTGCCCATCAGCGTAAATTAATCCCATCTATAAAAATTAACTTGCCACTTTGCATGCCAGTAGGATTCAATTCAATTTGGGGGTCAGCATCTTGCCCAAGGACACAAAGACATGAGGACTGCAGATGGACTCAAACCCACTTCCAACTGAGAGATGGCCGACTCTCTCACTGAACCCGACTGCCCCAGGTATGGGCAGGGCCTTGAAAAGCTGATGTGATGGGGTAAACTGTTTTCTACAAAAACCTAGAGAATTCCTGTTTCCATTTGCATCTTCTTGGTTTTGATGATACATTTAATTGAAATATAGCAGGAAAGAAAATTTAAAGCACAAGGTAAAAAAAAAAAGAAAGTTGTTTGAAAGAAGTTGTTTTTCAAATTCTGTCACTCAAAATCTATCCAAGTGCATGCAGAAGGAGTTTTTTTTTCAGGATGAAGGATAAATCTGATCATTGTTATAGGAAAAGAACACAAAGGTTAAGAGGGAGGAGGAGCATTAGCAAAAGAGAAATTAGGCAAGAGAAAGTATTGTGCTGAACCGACAGGAAGGTCAGAGAAATGTTCTGCTGAATTGCTCATTCCAACTAAATCAAAAATCAATACGTCCTTGTTTTGAATATCAATGATAAGTCCAGATGGCCTGCATACTTAAAGAAGGAGAGGAAGAACAAAAGACCAAAGTGGGAAAAACATTCAAAGTTAATGAGATTCTTCATGTCCATTTTTTGTGTAACTCCACTCCTCGAATGTATGGTTTGGCTTTTACAAAATGCATCATAACATACAATTGACTGTCAAACAAAATATCCCTCAGGATAATATTGTGTGATAAGTGTATTTGATAAAAGCACTCCAAAGATATTGAAACTCTATAAAGGATCTATTGTCACACACAGATACAGCAAACAGATGGCAAAGACGGAACAAAGACATAAAAAGTATAACACGACTACAAGGAGCCAACCAGCAATTTCTAACACCAGTGATAACCCTCAACTTAGGCTCAACCATCTGTATACACTCATCTGAAAATATTTGATGTGTAGAGCTTGTTGGAATAAATCACTTAAAAAAAGGACCCTATGTACATACCAGCAGACCAAAGCCAACGTGGGTAGTGTCAAGGCTGTAGCTGATAACTGATGCTTCTCCTCTGAGTGTGATTTCATATGTAGGCCCCTCCTCTACATGGCACTGCGCTATCAACTCTCTGCTGACATTTTTGTGGCCATAGAAAGAGAATGTAACCAGCTGCTCATCCCCAGGTTGCAGATGACCATATATTGGTAAGACATCAAACACCTAAAAAGAGAACCAGTGGAACCTTAAACAAGTATAGACTTTTTTTAAAGTGTTTCACAGAACTTGAATTGAAGTAATTATTTTGAACATGTAAAAAAGAAAACTTACAAAAAGGCAGACAGAAATAAATGAATATGTGCAAACAATATCGTACAAAAGAAGCTTTCAAAGACTTGTTACTGCAATTGGTGGTGCAGTGGTGTATGTGCATGTGGTCTACCTCCAGCACTGCAGCATTGACACATAGGGGAAATGAACCTTGAAAGGCTGGTAATGTCAGGAAAACCCTAAATGTTTACACGAGAGCATTTGCCTACCTCTTCCACACGTGGTGTTCTCTC
The DNA here is from genome assembly GCF_963930695.1 of Labrus bergylta. Taxonomy (NCBI): domain Eukaryota; kingdom Metazoa; phylum Chordata; class Actinopteri; order Labriformes; family Labridae; genus Labrus; species Labrus bergylta. The sequence goes on along the minus strand of NC_089201.1, from coordinate 1,690,525 downwards.
TGCGCTGCTCGGTTCATTTGCATCAGGACTGGGGCTGAGAAGGAAAATGAAAACAGTTTTTTAAAAATGTTTTAGAGGAACTGAACCCCCCTTCAGTATACTGCTCTGTCTGTTCGATAGGAAAATATTGGAATAAGGTATCCCTCATTACATCAAATATGTATTAACAATACAAATCTAATATATAGAAGATAAGGATATACAGTATATCGAAGATAATAAATAAATAAAGTCAAATCTCCATGAAAATGCATAATTGAAAGTCTCACCATGTCCATGAGGTGGACTATTAAGAAATGTACAAAGAAAATGCAACCAGATTATATAAGAAGCTGTGGTATATCATATACATCATTAACACATAATGTAATACTGAAGGAAAAAAATAATCTTCAACATCCACACCCCGAACAACTCTGACTCTTATTTTCTCTTTCTGTTCTTCTCTCTCCTTCCCTGTGGGATCAGACTGTGTGCATCCATCAAGTTAATTAAACAGAGTGTTCTATAATTAAGAGGAATTTTAATAGGCAAGCAGCAGGAAACAGGTCAGGATAGATTGCAGTGAAGTGCTGAATAAACATGGAAGAAAATGAAAGAGATTTAGTGAGTGAAGCCATCTCAAAGCTGGCTGGACAAGTTCTATATTAAATCACCAAACAGTAGCTACGTTATCACCAACGTGTGTGTGTGTGTGTGTGTGTGTGTGTGTGTGTGTGTGTGTGTGTGTGTGTGTGTGTGATGATGTGTGAGCCTCAGGGTGTGAATACATGTAAGGCAGGATTGACATATATTTTCCACAGTGCTGTTGTATCAATTTAGACAGGGTGTATAATAGTTATCAAGCCAGCAGGGGGCACTGTTGTATGGTCAGTATGGGGTAAATGCTGTATTAGAGGACAGGCTGGCCTGATGTCGGGCCATGAGAACATTACTAATTAGTAGCCCCAGCAATGTAAGGTGGATGGGTGAACAAGTACTGTAAGTCGGTGTCCTTGAATGCTCACTGCAGTTCCGATGGATGAGAGTTTGTAATAGTCAATAAACTTATTTGTCCCAACATGGAATAAGAGCTTTTGAAACATGGGTCCTATAATAAAGAGTTTTAAACCCACTGGTGTGGAGAGAGGAACAGATGGTGAGACAGCAGTTGATGACTCTGCAAGAGCTCAGCTCAAAACAGAAATAGCCTTTCTCTGACACCCTCACATCTGTCTCTCTCTCCTGTCCATCTTTTCTTTCCTTCATGCACACCACGGGTGTGACTGCATTTCACTGTTAGCTTGTCTTCACTAGCACTGCATCTCTACACATCAGAAACTACTGAACCATATGAATCTCACTTCCTGCCGACTGACAGAAAGAAAAGCAAGTGAGGAGTGGTTGAGAGAGAAATTGATGCTGTAATATGACACTAAAGACAAATAGCTATAGGTTTGCAGTTTGTGAGTCAACGTGAGTGTGAGGAAGAAATAGAGTGGCTCTCACTGGTACGACACTCAATTACAGTAGAACAGCTAAGATAACATTACATTTTTATTACTTATTTCCCATTTCAAGGTAGTGTAAGTCATATTTTTCACGACTGAACATCCACAAACAATAACAGCCAGCTGCACTTGTCTCCCTGCAAATTAGCTTTTTCAATGATTACTTTGTTTATGCACAAGAAGTTACCTTCTTTTATTCCCAATAATGGTGGTTGTTATTTTTAAAAAAAAACAACTGATGGACATAATATGACTTTTTCCATTTCATGCTACCTTGACACACTGCTTTTTAATGGGAAAATAACACAGAGGTATGAGCACTAAAGCTAATGTCCTCATTCTCATGAGTAGTATGAATTGAATGAAATGTGCTTTTGATGCTTCTGTATGTTCACAAGAACTCAGAACAGAGAGATTAAGATTAAACAATGTTTCAGTTCTTTTACCAAGGTGCATTCCAACTGAAATGTCTTTTTTATGCATAAAAGGTGTACTGTTTATTGGGTTCCTTGAGTTAGTGACAACACAAAGAAAACAGCTTACTGTACATTTTGATGAAAAACAAGAAGCTCAAGGCTGTTTCTGACCAACATACACTTACAAAAAAGTGTATGTTGGTGACTGCATGACTATGTTAAGAAAAAAGAATGCTTTGCTCCCCATTGCAAAGGTCTGTGCACCTTGACTTAAGGTCAACATCCTCTCAATCACCCAGAGCTTTGAGTGATCAGACATTCAGATGCCCTGCAGTAGGTTTTCCAGTTTACTGCTTGCTGATATAAGGTTCTAAAGACAGAAAAGTTACAGTATTTTAATGTATTGTTCTGCCTCCATCTATCAGTGGGTTAGATGGATTGAAAAAAGTAAGCTCTATTGAAATTCTCCTCTCCGAGGGCTGCGGTATAATTACTGATAGCAGCGTAATTAGCTGAACATGGGCAGATAGTGCAGGTTATGTGAGAGAGAAAGAGAAACTTTAAAGTGAGTGAGTGAGTGCAGAGTGAGGTCTCCATTTAATTAGCAGGACGGCCTATAAGGCAGATTGTTAAGAGAGGTCACAATCTAAGATGGAAGAAGTGAAGAAAGGGAAAAAAAGGTTGTTAGGATTTTGTAGCAAGCAGAGGCACAGCTAGAAGAAGCAGGGGAGCAAGATGAGTTGAAGAAAGACAAATAGCCAATGTTAATCCTAATATGAGGACAAGGAGGGCAGCAACAAGGAAGAATACCAATGCATGAAAGCGGGGGAAGGGGAAAAGGCAGTAGAGGGTGATAAATCAGGTGGAGCAGTAAGTTGGTTCATGGCCATGGATAAAAACACTACTCTGGTATTTACAGTCCATTTTAAGGGAGGGGAGCAGGAGCAAAGGCTTGAGAGAGCCACAATATAACATAAAGTACCAAATCAGAAGATTTGTCCTCCCATGGGATTTAAAAATGGAGTTGGCTTTCAATCCAAAGGGTTAAATGTATAGCCACTGTACTAACTCACCCCAAAGGACAGTTTTAATAAAGGCCTGAAATCCATTCCCCTCTTGTCCCCTCACGTTCTCCATTCCCTCTTTGTATTCTATACCATAGGGCATCTTTTCTGGGGAAATGCAGGGAACTGAGCTTCATAGGATCCACTATGCAATGTAGATATATCACACTTACGATTCAGTTGGCAGCCCCCCCTACTCAAAAAGGTCATGGACATTTTTTGCTGTAAATCTACCTGATGGTGCCGTGCTTGTGGTCTTCCAGGAAAGCCCACTGGTAGGACACAGGCAGTGGGGAGCAGTTGGTGATTGAGAATACTCTCTGAGTCTCTGTGCAGTTAAGCACACAGCCAAAATCCACTGTTGTGGAGGGGAAGTGGAGGTTGGGAAAGTGGACCTCAGCATGCAGCTCCACCATGTCTTGCTGAGGGTGTCCCTGGTAGTGTACCTCAAGGAACTGGAGATGTAACGTAAGGAAATGTATAATGAAAAACTCCATTGTGAAAAAGTTGGGATGCTGTTTGAAATGTAAATAAAAACAATGTAATGATTTCACAAACATTTAAACAACGTATTTGACATGTCAAATGTTGAAACTGAGAAATGACATTGTGTTAGAAAAAGTATATGCCAATTTTGATTTCAATAGCAGCAACACTGGATCATGTTTACCACTCTGTAGAATGACCTCTTCCTTTTCAACACTATTGATGCCTAAATTGCCAGTTGAAGGAGGGATACTACTGCCCCTGTTACTGTATGCCTCACATGCAATGTTTAGCGCACACAAAGCGGAATAGTGGGGCGAAGTCATTATGACGCTGACTACAGAGGCATAATGACAGCACTACTAGATACGGAGCAGTTTTGGAACTGCAATCTGTAGATGGCTATTGTTAGCATTTGTGAACAGAGAACCAATTTCCCAGCATGAATGGGAAAACATTTCACTTTCAAAATTAACCAAATTTGTCCTCTCAGTTCCCAAATGCTAGCACTCCAACTGTTTTGGAAATTTCATTGAGTTCATTTCATATTTGATTTATGTGTCCATTTCTTAATAACACAAGATACTGCTATAACAGAATAAGATGGCTATCCTGTTGTTGTTTTCTTTCTTTCACAAATCAAAAATAAATCAACAATACCTACAGAAACAATCAAATACAATCATCACAGAGTCAGATTAACCCCATAAATGCTATAAAACTGAATAAAAGTTGAGCAGCATTTTAAGTGACATGTGGTTGTGAATGAAAAAAATAGTTGATATAGAATGCAAGGAGGATTTATATTGTCTTAAAGAGCTGAAGGGTTCTATCTATCTATCTATATATAGATAGATAGATATATCTATCTATATATCTATCTATGCCCCAGGATCACAAAGCAAAGCATCAGAAGTGAGATTCTATCAATATAAAAATAAATATATTTTTACCTGATCCACGACTCGTGACACCCGATCATGACAGTAAACTGGATTAAAGCTTATCCACAGCTCAGCCTGCCCTCCATCACCAAAGGCCAAGGACTAGAAAAAGATATGCTGTTGTTTAAATATACAGTATATATATTTAACGTAAAGGTATCAAATTAACCAGGCTTTACAATTATTAGAAGATATTTGGAAGGTAAGCTCCCAATTAATGTTCTCATTCATCTTTGTTTTTCTTCTTTTTTTTCTAAATCTACTCTTAAATGCTTACAAAAAAAATCACTACATCATTTTTTGATCTTATGACTATGACATGTTTGGTGTAATCAGGCTTATCAAAAACCTTGTTACTCTTTTGCTTCAATCAGAGACCACACTTTAAAACCTTTCTAAATGTGGATTCAAATCCTGCATATAATCAAGTCTTGCAATCGGAGCCAGAGCTCTGTTAAAATGAAAATGCATTTTATGGGTACACATGAAATGAAATTCTATCTCAGGGAAAATGTTTTTTTCACAGTAATTTGAGTACCTAAGTCCAAGTGATTAAAATGATAAATTTGAAAAGGTAATAAAGTCTCATCTAGAGAATCTGATTCAAATCATCAACTGTGGCCATGAATGTGTAAACAGACAGTACACACAGAATTCCACCAAACCTGTTATAACAGATCCCTTGCATGAAAGATTCTCCTGATTTGTGCCGCAGGGATGGCATATTTTTACAGGCCAACCCAGAGGTTGGAAGCGAGTATGTTCACTTGACAAAAAGCCGTTGGGTTTTTTCTGTGGGCTTTTTGATTATTGCTGAAAATAAGTTCTGTAAAAAGTATATAATACTTACACGTTTGTTCATCAAGATCATATTCACAAATAAACACTACTTTCATAATCTAAATGGCCAATGGAGTACCCCGTGCATAGCCTATACATTCTCTGGAACGAGAAGTGCCAAAATGCTCATTCATCTTAATGACTTATTTCTGCAGCACTCTTTTGGTAAGTTTTAGTGACCATTTTGTTGCAATATCAAGACTATTTCCATGACAGTCACTAAATATCAACTAATCAATTCAAGTTGAAGTATTACTGTAAATGAGCAAGTATGCCTCAAATATCAGTTTGAATGCAGTCAGGGACCTTTCTTTAGATTCATACTGTATGATGTATGAAATGTTCCTGCTATTGTCTTTGAGCAAGACACTGACCATAAACATCAAGTATATGTCTTCTTATAAGTCTTTTCAGCATTGTACTTTCACTTTATACTTTCAGATTAGTTCCTAAGAAGACCTAACTGCAATTAAAATGGAATGAAGTATACAATTGTGTGCAAGATGGGAAACAAAAGGAAAATGATATTCATAGAGTTCATAAAGCTTCATTTAGTTTATTTATCGTGAAACTTTTTTACATTAGGTTAACTACCATCCATTTAAAGCAAAATGTGTTTTACACACAACTACCAATATCTGACTGCTGTCCTTTCATAGATACATGAAATACGTGAGATAAATAGAGCTACAACAGGCTTCAATTAATTAACACCACAAAAGTTAATTTTGCCGTGTTAAGGTTTATTTTAAAATCACGATCTAAGATCAAAATAACAAGAAAGCCACACTGATATGTCTAGAAAGCTAACAATGCTCACAAAACTGATTGAACTGAATGGCAACTGTAATCTAAAATTAATTTAATCTTGGTATAAAATACAGATTTCTAACTAAACATCCTCATGTAGTGATTTTAAAACAAAACAAATCTCCCTTGGTAGATGACAGAAGTTCAAAGGAAATTCCAATTCATCATGGTGCAAGGGAAAAATAATCTATGCCTCCTCCTACTCAAACTGGAAATGAAAAATAAAAAAACAAGAAAGGCAAATATAAATGGTGTGTACCTTAGTAGTCACTGAGCTGTGGGCTCCTTGGACCTCACACAGAGAGAACGGCTCTACAGTTGAGAGCTCGATAGATAGAGACAGAGAGGACACATTCTTCAAGATCAGCTTCTCATACAGGGGTATCAGATTCTCTCCAGGGACCTGTAAATAATACACGGAAAATGTCAAGACCTGTTTGATGAAAAGTATATGAAGTAAAAGTCTTCCTGGTTTTTTTTACATGGTGTAACCTGACCAATTCATCCAACAATCAATAACCCTTTCAAATATGCAAAATTGAATATCTGTATCTGTCATTGGTCTAATTTAATTTCCTGCAAACTCACCCCATAAGGCATTTCATCCTGCTGTATGTTGTATGTATTTTTTTTACATATTTATAAGATACAGTACAGAACTAAATATTATTAAAACATTTAAGTTTCAAAATAAAATATTCTAGAAAAAATGATGACTCATGATTTACTGACCCACCTTCTCTATGTAGAAGTTCAGATGCTTGGAAGAAAAGCTGAGCATAGGAGCCACAAAGCGACAGGTAACATCTACAGACATGATGTGCTCTTTACAGCCCTGGTGACCCACAATGCCACGGCACACCAAACGCTCCCTTACATCCTGGGAAGTGATACACAATAACATGCACCTAATCAGAGGGATACACACTGGATGTGCTTGTACATTTCTGAAAACTGGTTTTATTCACCTTTGGACCCTAAAGCAGACTGTCTCACCTTGGGTGAGTCTGAAGATCCTGTCAGCATCATGTCCAGAGAGCATCCTGGGAGAAGCTCCACTCGGTCAGGACTGAGGCTGAACACAGAGAGCTCTCTGCTAGGAAGCAAAGATGCCTGATCCACAGTGTCCTTCTTTCTGGGAGCAGAGATAGGGGGCAGCCTGGTTTGGCCAGACAAGTTAGCCCCCTTGCGAGTTTTTGTGGAAGGCAGGAAGCCTTCAATACTCCAATAAAGCCGGTGTCCTCGCTGGCCATGGTTGGTCAGTTTGAAGTGGTATTGGCATGTCTCATGGCTTTAAGGACATAAACAAACAGCAGTAGTGAGGTGTATGTAAATACGGTTTAAAATCACCAAATACTCATTAAGTCAAAATCTGACTCAGTACTGGGAGCTTTTTATATTCTACCTTAAATATGTGCCTAGCTCAAGGCTGGGAGCAAAAGGCCTGTCACTAACAATTGTAGTGCCAGTGCCTGTGGCAATCAGAGGGATAGTGTGTGTTTGACTGTCCTGGATGGATACTTCCAGCCTGGCCTGGAAAATAAGAGTGTCCTTCAGGTGAGCCACTACCTTAAGCTCCAGCTGGCTTTCTGGTGGCACTACCCCCTCGCTGGGCTCAACCCGCCAAAAGGGCTTTTTATGGAACTAAGGAAACAGAAGCACAACAGAAGTTTCTTTTTATTACTTACCTAATATGCATCTGCTGTTATTTCTATCTTTGCGTTAGCTAAGAAGAACAGTAACAGTTAAAGCAGTTAGGTACATTTCATGCATGGAAATAACTCCGTCGTGGGGGTACTTTCCCCTAACTGTGCTGCACGTGCCATTGCGGCTACAGCCACAGATGGACCTGGAAAGAGTGATGTGTATATCAAATAGCAGCATAATCACATTAACATTCCTGAGCAGAATGAGATCTTTGAGCTATAGGCAGAGCATTAGTACAACAGAATATCCCTCAAATATGATTATGATAATGTGTAGAGTATAAAGTAGGGGTGAACACCAGAATTAAAGCCGTTAAGAGCTGATACTAAAACATGTTTCAAAATGCAGAAAATCACAAACATTCACAAGGTTTAGAAATGTTATGTGTCTCTCATCTTATCCCTCTAAAAATGGATGACTTTCAAACCGACTCAATATTTGTTTCATTTCATAGCTCTGTGGATTGTTGGATTGCATTTGTTTGAATGAGGTCCAATGTAATGAAAAAACAGATTTAAATCTAATGTTCATCTCCAGTCGTCGGACAAAGCCCTTCACTGTGCTCACTGTACTGTATATATATCTGACCAAGCATCGGTAAGGATCACAATCAATGTTCTATAAAGCATCTCTGTTGATGGATGGCTTGGACGTAAACTTTTAATTGGGAGTTTAAGAAAGAGCAGCCTACAGATGCTGTGAAGCCTGAACGCTTCCTCTGCTTATAGAACAACAAAGCAGATTGCTGATCAATGGAGAAAAATGTTTTTTCTTATGTACTGCAATTGACATTTGTGTTGCTTTTCAAAAGAAGAGGCTCCTCTGAAAGAATATTGTACAATCGAAAAACAATAATTGAGTTTGATCTCTCTGTCCTTAAAAGAAGTTATGAGGACATAGGAAAAAGAGGAACAGCTAAACCCCACAGGCAACACCTGACAAGTTTGTGTCTTTTGGAGTCATAGATCACTTTCTTAGTGTTTGTTAAGGGAGGTATGGAGCCGGTGAAAGTGAACTTGGTTAGGGTCGATACTAGAGTGATCATGGTAAAGAGGTGGGTGGAGCCAGAAGAGGAGAAAGATCATCAAGGTTGACTCCCTGAAGAGAGATGCAAGACGACTGGAATCTTAATAATCACATCAATCCTACTGCTTCCCACATCTTGATTTGCATTGATTGTGTTTGAATGCAGCACAGGTCAGGAAGGCTTAGAATCCAAATCACTGCTGTATGTTGTTTAGTTATCAACAGTATATCAAACTGCCTATATCCTGCATTGATACTGCAGTCCCAACTGCAGGCAGATCTCGTGTCAGACATTATAAAACACAAAAAAATCAATACATTCTAACCTGAATCTTATATTGGTGGCTCGTTTCTGGTTGCCAGATTACATGCAGATTGTATCAATGGTTCACAAGATATTTTTCACTGATTGAGACTCTAATAGCATGCAAGTGTGCATAGCTTCTGCAATGTCCCCACAATCTTCAATAATAGGGTCTATTTGTGTGGCTCCCTGCCAGCCTATTGAGCGAAATGTAATGTAATTCTCAGAGAATCTGCATCGATTGGTGCTTGAGAGTGCAGAAGGGAAACTCCTTCCCTTAACACTGCCTCAGAGGAGAGGACAGGGTCATCCAACTGCAGTTACACCAGGGTTGCCTGTGTGTGTGTGCTTCAGTGTGTGCATGGTCGTGTCAATAGCAGATAAGGAATTATAGAGGGATAGTCCAAGTCACAAATCTGTTCCCAGTGGATATCAGGCAGCGCCGATAAGGCAAAAATTCAATCTTAAGAGAATTTTTGATATTGAGAACAGAGAAAATGAAGTGCACAGCTTCTAAACAAAGTCATAATAAGATGTCTTAAAATGCTACTTATGGTAAGCAGCTGAAGTGTTATCGAAGTGTAAGAGACAGGGGACAAAAATGATACTTCAGATGCTTACAAGTATTGCCTGGATGTAGTTGAGGTGGCTCATTAATGCCCTCAGAATTAATTAATTATTGTATTAATAAACCGGAAATTAATCAGTCAGAGGTGCACAACAACAAAGATAGAACTTTTGCATAAGAAATGTATCCACTGAATGGATAAATAGCTGGACAGGTACTGTATGTATTAAATCCCATTCAATCTTGGACAGAAAGCATTCAGTCCATGCTCCTAGGACAGGGGTCTTCAACACATCACTTGCAAGCTACCGGTTGCTTGTGAAAGGGTTTTTCATTAGCTTGTCAAGAGGTTCAAAAACTGTTTAAAAACACACTGATAATATAAATGCACCTTGAAAACCTCTTCCCACTTCAATGAAATCAAATAAACAGATGTCTCAACCCCTCCAAAACAAAATACTAGGGTAGGCCAATCAGCTGGCCTAACACAACAATAGAGCAGTAACCTTCATTTATAAAATGGTCAGTTATATGTAAAAACAAAAAAAACAGAAAACATAATATTTCATTATGCAATGTGAAAGCAAGTTGTTGTTTCTTTTAGAAATGTTCAAGGACAGATCTGCAGTAGCAGCATTTCAGTTGGCAAAAGAAGCGATGTGGAGCACCATCACACTGAAGTAAACAGTAACTTTGCACTTGTCTGCAGGCAACAGGCTACAAACTGAAAATATAAACGAGCTAAAACCAACACTTAAAAAACTGTGATTTCTACTCACCCAATGAACAAAGAAGGCCAATGCAGTGACAGAGCCATCATTTAAGTGCAAACAAAGCTTATGAAACCATTCTCCAATAGCGGGATGGTGAAGGACGCAGTGGCCACGCTGGTTTCAGGGACCATTAAGATAAGAGTGAAATAATGCCTGCTATTATTGATGCTAACACAGGGGCTAGGAGAGACACTGTGCTTCGTAAGCTTTGAGTTGAAATTTGAGCTGTGTATATGGAAGTAGCTGGTTCATATGTTTTGATATTTGATGTACCTTGTTGCTGTTTGAAACACAATGTGATAAAAGAAACTGTCAACTAATTTCTTTGTTTTAAAGTAGTTCACTGATGAAGAAAGGTTGGAGACCCCTGTCCTGGAATATAACATTTTACCACTAGAACTATAAGTAATGTAAAGTTACCTTGTACATCATAGTTTTGTTGAGTGGGTGTCATATTGTTTATTTTATACTGGCTTCTATTATTCATGTTTGTTCTTAGAGGTGTGTCCGTGTTTGCGTGTGTTTCTTACCACTCGTGCTGTAAAGTGGGCTGGAATAGGTGACTGGTTTGACAGGTGCAGGGCTCTGGTAATGTCTGTCAGAACAGGGATTATTCCGAAATTCAACTGAGGGTTCTGAACATGAACTATCGGTCCCTGCCCAATACATGACAAGGGCACTACCTGGAAGAAAAAAAAGAGAGGTACACATTTTCAAATTTATAAATTTAAAGTAAAACACAACACTTGAATTTCAGACAAAAGGCTCACGTTTAATCCTATTAATACAGAATTCACATAGACTTCAACTGACCAGTGGAGGCTGGATGCTGCCAAACACTGCAATGCGTAGAGTGTGATGCAGTCTTCCAACAGCCTTAGCCAGCAGGAACACAGGAACCTCCTCTGAGCGATAAGGAAGAATAACACCTCTGGGTGTAGAACTACCAAAAACCACTGATGGACTCTCTTCATGTTCCTGTAAAATGAGACAACAATGGAAAAATATTTTCTAAATGCAGCAAAGTCCCTGTTCTATTGACAAGATCAACAGCAAAACTGTAAACTATAAACACTAATCCATAAATTGACTAGCCGCCATTACTGCAGTGGTGTCTCCCTTCAATATCTGCAGGTTTGACAGCCCTGTGGCACACCTGTGTTCAGAGTGATAAGACCACTATCCTGTGTGTTCAGTTATAATGCAGCAACACTTGCTGTGCTCTCTAAGATTAATTTATCAAGATTTTTAACTCTGTCTATAAGTATAGCCAGGTGCCTAGAAACAGTTTCCAAGTGTAATAAAAGCTTAAAGATGACTTTAGCATCTTTTCTTATTGTATTCAAATACAACTTTCTGAAGGTTTTGTGTCTCAAATACAATAAAAGACAGACAGAAATTAATTAAACATGCTACTTAGATATCTTTAGAGATGCTGGTAGTAACTGATAGACAATTTTGGCCAATTCTATTCTACACATTTATCAATTCTCAGGCTTTGAGGCATGTTTTCTGTGAATGTGTGTGTGTGTGTGTGTTGTGTATGTGTGTGCGTGTTTGTGCGTGTTTGTGTGTGTGTGTGTGTGTGTGTTTGTGTGCGTGTGTGTGCGTGTGTGCGTGTGTGTGTGTGTGTGTGTGTGTGTGTGTGTGTGTTCAGGACTGTCCCAGAGTCAGACCAAATTGTTTAGCTTTTCCTTCTATTAATAACATTATAGTCACCTCTACCACATACATGTTGAAGCACTGATCTGGAAATTAGCCTTTGGTTTAAATTATGTATGTCAGTTATGCATGCCCGTTAGCCTTGACAGCTTTTCTGCTTGTTTATATCACCTTTCTATGAGCGACCTCCCACTTACAGTATCTGCACAACCAAATAAATCATTCATTGCCATAATCGACTCAACCTGGTCAAGCACGCCATAACATGCTGGCAGAGAGCTGGTGTTGGTCAGTCGCACTTGCAGTTCATAGAGTTGATCAAGGAAACACCTTTGGAAGTCCAACTTTGGAGTCTCCACAAGAATATCAGATACAACACATCTGAAAACACAGAGCGATAGAGGGAGTGACAGTCAGACAGAAAGGATCCGAGGCTCATTTATGAATCACAACAGTAATTGCATTGCTCCATGCCAAACCTGCAGCCTATTAATTAGAGCTGATTCATAAATTTACAATGACTGTGATTGCCGTGAGGAAGTCAGATACCATTGCCCCAGTCTGAGTGATGGTGCAGGTGACATTCCAATGTATTATTATGCAAATTGGGTTCTGAATATTTAACACATACTCCACTGATTTGTCGACACCTGTATAGAAGTTCAGTGGACCACATTCACAGCTTGTCAAGCATCAGCGACAGTGGTTTGCACAGAAGAAGTTACTGCCAGAGAAAAGGCATTACTTTAAGAAAAAGCGAGAAAGCTAATTTTGTAAAAAGGTATTGTCTTGTTCAAAGAACAAAATTTAATCTCATGGTTTACTCTTGTTTCTTAAGTTTATTCATTGTTTTGTTGTTATTTTCTTATTTGGTCATTTTATATCCTGGTGTGGCTTGTTTCCCTAGTGTGTTTTTTTTGGTTAAGTTTTTAGTTCTTCCTGTTTTATTTTGTAGTTCTTGACCCCAGTGTTTCCTGTCTTGTATTACTTCTTTCCTTTGTCTGCTTTCCCTCCATTTTGTTTGCCCTGATTGTCTTCACCTGTGTCGTTATTCTCACCTGTGTCTGATTACCCCTGTGACTATTAAGTCTTGGGGTGCGTTTGAATTGTCCCTCCTATCTCCTTTCACTATCCACTTTACCTTAACCCCGCGAAAACGTCATGAGGTCAAGGAAAGATGTTAGGAGAATTCATAAAGGACTTAGGGAAAGGTGATCTCATTACTCTGACAATCCGACCACATTTTCCACTAGGCGATGTCATAAATGCGACGGGCCGGCGGAGGTTAATGACGTGGATCTGCCGTGTTGAAACTACAATGTTCCGACCATGGACAACAAAAACGCATCTAAAAACTTTCCCCTGTGCCTTCTTACCGGTGAAATAATCCTAATTACCACAAGGGTGGGATTGAAATAAAAGAAATATAGACCACCAGGCTACAAGTAAGAAAAGTGAAATCATCACCTTCCTGTCCAATCAGAAATCAACATCAACATAAATATGATTGTATGAAATTCATTGTTACATTTATATAAGATATAACCTACACATAATATTTTAATCATACAAATGTACAACTGCACAGTATTCTTAAGTGAATGAAATATGTTGAATAAAACATCATCTGATAAAAATGTCTCTTATCTTTTATCTCTTACATGATCTGTGTCACTTTATGATCATCGTTAGTTTTCGTGAACGGTCAGATGCGCGACTCACTTTAAATGTTGCGGCTGCAAGGAATTGTGGGGCGGCATATCTCATCTCCTTTCATAAAGGATGGTCCAGTGTATCCTATGCTAAAGGAGGTTATAAAGGAAGCATTGGCCCACCTTTCCTTAACTTTTAGAGAATTCGAACAACTCTTATCATGGCCGCCACTTAAATGCTTCCAGGGTTAAGGTAAAGTGGATAGTGAAAGGAGATAGGAGGGACAATTCGAACGCACCCATTGTGTTCCTTCCGTCTTCTTGTCAGTTCATTAATCTACCTATCTGTGGTCCTGTGTTGCCTGCTTTTTTTCTTTGTGTTTCCTGCTCTGTGGATTTTTGTTACTAGTAAAAAAATTTTTTTTTTTTTTTTTTTTTTGGTGAAATAAATTAATTTTCTTATCTTTCTTATCTGTGGGTCCTCTTGTTTGATTTTGATTAACTGTGACATTTACAATATTTAAAAAATAAATATATTTTAGTACATTTTCACAAAAAGTGAGGGTATGTTGACATCTATAAATGTGTCTCACCTGGCATTTATGGGCACAGTCATGATCTCCTCACCGACACCCTCAACATCAACCACCAGTGCCAGCCTGTATCTCTTGACTGTGTTGGAGCACAGCATCAACTGTCATATAAAAAAAACATATATACAATGTGATGTACGGTAATCATTTTTAAGCCACTTTATTTTAGCACTACTCTGGCACACAACTTATGCAGTGCACTCATCAGCTGTTTGGGTCTGCAGGCTTCGAAATATACAACAATTACATCCAAATCAACAAACGACCAACTTTTACAGTCTGAGAGAATACGACACATTATTATGGCAAGGATTACACAGAGTTAATGGTAAATGCTAAATGGACTTCAGCTTGTATAGTGCTTTTCTAGTCTTTACAGTGCAGATCACACCTACCCATTCACACACTGATGGCAATGGTTGCTTTAAGAGTCTATCAGCATTAACTAATCACATTAGTAAACATTCATACGATGCCGACGAACCACCGGGAGCTACTTGGTGTTAAGTGTCTTGTTCAAGGACATATCAGACATGTTTTGTTGCATGATTGAACCCCCTGACCTTCTGAAGGGATCTGAAGTTACCTGCTGGTATGATTGTATATGAAGTGTGAGCTCATATTCACAAACCCGAAGAGCAACGTTAATGGCTTGGTTAAAACAGTACGTTAGGACCTTCCTGGATCAGAGGATACCAGCGGCACACATATGCCTGCACTCTGCATCACTTGCCATTCAGAGTTCCCTGACGTACTGAGAGCTGATATATTTGGGCCTTCTTCCATTTTCAAAAATTAAATGGGAAAACCAGAAAAGCCGAATGAAAGTTTATTAACCAAGGTTTCACCTCTCGATGTTTTTTTATTGCATAATGGCACAACCCTTGGTCAGTCGAAATTCACTATATAACTTTCAGTCTACTTGGATAATTCATGTTGAGTTGTTACACTACAGACCCAAACAGTGCACTGCAGCTGGAGCAATGTGTGTGGTGTGCAAAAGTAGTGCTAAAACAAAGTGTCTTGCCTTCAGAGAAGTAAAGCACTGAAATTTGTTTCAATATAGCAAAATATTTCCCCCAATGTTGTCTTTTAGATAGTTTTTTTCTTAAAATTAGCTAAATTATGTGGAGAAAATTACCCAGTCTGCATAACCGTATAGCCTAGCTTCTGTGCAGGCATCCTGGACCTGCTCCTTAAATGGGCAGAGCTAAATGGAGATGGACTTAAGCTTGTATTATGTAGCGCTTTTCTAGTCTTCTGACTACTCAAAGCGCTTTTTTACACTGCAGGTCACACTTCCCCATTGACTTCATATTCAAACACTGATGGCAGAGGCTGCTATGTAAAGTGTTCATCAATATTAACTTATATCATTCATACCCTTTCACATTCAATTAGGTTTGAGTGTCTTCCCCAAGGACGCTCCGGCGTGCGTCTGCAGGAGCTGGTGATTGAAACCCTGAGTTTGGTTGAGGGATGGCCAACTCTACCACTAAACCACAGCCGCCTAAAGCTATCTCCTATTGCTTATACTTGCTACATACATGTACCTCGTACAACCCCACTTCAGAAATACCAAACTATCTCTTTAATGCAGCTTGCTAGGGCAGCAACATTAATTCAAATAGGTCTCTCTCCATTTGCGTCTTAACTGTACCTTAATGGTGACATCTGACATAGCACGCACAGACCCTGCTGTAGGGCTGATGGTGAACTCTGCAGGATTTGCACGCAGGTCTCTAGTGTTGCTGCCCTGCCAATTGGAACAAGTCATGCTGTGAAACCCCGATCCATCTCCGGGGACACGCAGGGCAAAGGTCATGGGCACAAAGGAGGTGTTGAAGAGGGTACAAATCAATGTTTGTGGGAAACCTGAATAGAAGGAACAGGTGGAGGAAAAGAGGATCAAGATGAATAAAAGGTTAAAAAATAAGATGACAAGGATGGCACAAAGGAACTTTTTAAGAGGAGGCTTCAGAGACAGGATATTCAGATTCTCTAGAATGCGATGCATTTACACTTTTGCAACTCAAACATAACAAGTACCGGTACATTTTTACTCACCAAAGGCTACATCTCCAAAATTGAACTCTGAAATGTTGAAATGGAATGTTGGACCGATGACGCAACCCCTTTAAGTGAAGACAAAGACAAAAGCAATAAGAAAAAGAAACAGCAATTTAAAGGATTATTTACCTAGTAAGTACTGTGAGCAGTAAGTGGTGAGAAATCTCAAATAAAGTTCCATTACAATTTTAGTCAGATGTATGCCCTAACTTCACCTGAAGGTCAAAGTAAGTGGCTGAGGCTGTCCTGTGACAGTTAGCAGCAAGTCTTCAGAAAAAGTTCCCAAGACTCGACTGTGGAAGGTCACCATCACAATCTGGCTGGCCCCAGAGGGAACAACACCTTCCTCAGGGCTGAAGGAGAAACAGCGTCCAAAAGTGGTGTCGGAGCTCGAGAAATGGAAAGGTGCATCAGTCAGTCCTGTGTTAGACACCAGCACCTATAAAAAGAGTTATATCCATTGATTCAACACTTGAGTCTTTGTATTGTATAAGTCCACTATCAGTGATTAAATATTGTGAATGTAATGCATTCAGTATTCCAGGTAAATTCTGCTTTAAAAGGGGAGAAAAAAATCTACTTTGTGGAAAAATAATGGATACATTTATTACAACAACCAAAAAAAGATGTTTAAGCTGTTTTATTGTGGAAATTGAAACGGTTAACTAGTTTTTTTTCTTTGAATATCTAAATAGTCTAACGCTTAACAATTATAAGTCAGTTCTTCACTGCCAGGCTCACAGTATCAGGAGGTTTAGAAAATGTATTCCACCGACTGCATTATCTTTTAAAAGCATTCACGCAGTGGGAAGAAGTGGCTTCTGTTTTTGTCTCAGTTGTTTCAAACTTCTATACACTCTTAAATGTATTCTTTGGGCGGCAGTAGCTCAGTCTGTAATGACTTGGGTTGGGAACCAGAGGGTGACCAGTTTTGCGACCAGGTATGGAGCCAAAGTACAGAAGGTGGTCTTGTTGCTGGAGAGATGCCAGTTCACATGCAAGGCACCAAACTCACAAGAGCCCTGGATCGTTCCCCACTAACAGCCCCACTCTGAGATCTCTCCATAGGTTGTTTGTATTTTGGTCCTATGTGTGTGAGTAGCATGTTGCTTAATTACACTCAACGTGTAATGTGTAAACCAAAATTTTCCCTTGTCTACTTGGTAAAAAATTACAAAAAACTAACTATAAAAGGTAAGGAGTATGCTGTACAGTACTGTTTGATACATTCAGAAACTGTAGCACCAAGTTAACCACCATGTCCAGACTGATCATTTTATTTAACTTTAACTTTGGCTTAACCAATCTTACCTCATAATTGTCTTTGTCACCAATGAAAATGTTTTTCATGTCCATTAGGTCATAGTTGAGCTGGAGTTTAGGTCCCAAGCCCTCACCCTTTATTGTAAGAGGTAGACGAGATTCACGGCCTGTGTGGAGACAGATGGATTGACAAACAAAGAGAACGTTTCTGAACAGTCAGTTAAATGAAAACAAAGGCATGAAGTAAAACAAAATTGATATACAAACAGTAACGTGATATTCCAAAAACAACAACCTCTCAATTGGTTTTTAAGTTACTGAATTTTTTTTTTTTTTATTCAGTTGAATTGGAAAAGCTGTTTTCATGTTTCTAGTTAAAATGACAGCATCAAAAACAAATCCAAACACAAAATGTGTAAAAACTTGCTTAAGATTTGTTTAGCTGCAGCCTCTACAGATGTCTCTGTCTGTGAAACTATTAAAGGGCATGCAAGGTCTTCCCTTCAGTTTTGCCTAGTAAGCTTGTGAGTCTTTTTGCAAAGTGAGGATTTAGGGTACAGCAGTCTGCAGTGCTGCTGTCATCGACCTAAAATGGTCAAGTCGTCACCTGCCTCAGAAAACATGGAAATTAATGTAAATCTTTGCCTCCGGCTCACAAAACACACATGAAGGCCAAATGCAAATTTCCAAACAACATTTCACTACCAACAGGATGCGCTGAATATATTGGAGCTTCATGACGGCATTGTCTAATATGAAAATGAGATCAAGTAGCAATAAGTGGTCAGTGGTTAAAACATTTAGGCATATTTAAGGGTTCCTCAACTGTTTGAGCTTCAAATTAGTTTTATTGTGGATATCATAGGCTGAAGGAGACAGGAAACAAAAAAGAGGTTTTGTTTATGAACCGATTTATATGGTTTTCTACCTTTGTCTGGATCAACCCACTGAGAGAAGGAGAATCATTTATGAGAAGCTAAAGCTATCAATTTACAGCAGGAGTGTGCTAATTTTTGGCAGGACAACAAATTCCAAGATTTTAAAAGAGAAACTAGAAAAATAGTTATTTTGTTGATTGTTTTAGGTTCAAGAAACAAGTTGTTCTTTGTGTTACATGTGTCACATTAAACTTTGCTATAAGAGAAGGACTTACTACAGATTTTTTTCTTCACATTTATCCTTAACTGATCCCAAACCCCACCACCACCCAGACTGATTACCAAATGAATTCTAACACTAAAACTGAAAAGGTAACTTGGAATATCACTGTACTGTGGGTTTAGGAATTGTTTAAAACATCCTGCCTGATTTGATTCAGTTGAAATGGACTAGTTTTACACCTTGAAGTAAAATGAATCCTCCTCATATTTTTGCTATTAAGAATTTGTCAACAGATAAAAAGACAATTTCTGCCTTACAGTATAAAGTAAAGTTTTTGTGTTTGACCGAGAAGATGTTCTTCAAAATATTGCCTTGTATTTTTCAAAAGAAAAATCGGTTGTAAAAACCTGCGTTTTGTAGGTTTCTTCGACCTCTATTTGTCCTTTATTCAATAGGACAGCTATAGAGAGATCGTAATTGTTGGGGAGAGAGTGGGGGATGACATACTGCAAACAGTGTCAGGATCAGGAGTCAAACCTGCAACCAGTGCAACAAGGACTGTAGACTCTGTACATGGGACACTTGCTCTACCAGCTGAGCTAAACCAGTGCCCCGGGAAGTTACCATTAACTTCAGCTATTGAAATATAGCTATGCTAGCAGCTCAGTAAATCTTTATATAGGCATTAAGTTGGTCAAACATAGAGCTAATATTAGCATGCTAAAATACTTAAAAACACACTGATGTTGAGCATATGTAATGTTTACCTAAATTAAAATATTAGACACATTTAAAGCCTCCCTGTTGATGGCAGTAGATAAAAAGGCATCACCAAATGTCAAGGATATTACAAAAAAGTCAACTCCCATCCATCCATAAAACACTGTTGACCAAAGCCAACCAACTGACATCATTGTCCCTAGCTTCCGATTACAACCTCTCAAAACTAGACATCAGAATCAGATCTAAGTTTACAGCCAAGTTTTCACATACTGATTGCTTATATGTAACCTTTATCTGTATGATCGTTTGATCTTGAATATATTGTAAAGTTGCATGCAATTATTTTCTTTTTTAAATGTAAAAACTGAGAGAGAGTTGTATTTTCTAGGCACTGACCTGCGACATCACAATAAATGGTTTGTTGGTACACTTTGGCCTCCTCTGGCTTGAAGACAATGCTGAACTGTGCTGTCATGTTGGGCCATATTTCACCCTCCTGTGCCATGTGAAGACAAGAAGACACACATATAATTAATTTACTAAAAGGACAAAAAGCAGACATGTACACTAGCTGTTGATATGATTTTATTCTCACAGTTGTAAAAGAAACATTTGAGGACCTGATCTTGTGAATTAACTACATTCATAGAAAACAATGTAGGAGCTAGCCGGTAAATCTCTCATACTGCCACCCATAACCCTTTGTGACTGTAGATGGGTTTGTGTTTGTTTGTGGCTGTGAGGGACAATATGTGCTAAGAAGGCTATTTCTTACTCAAATACTTTCCTAAAGTTTGTGTTGTGACTGGCCTACAGACTATTTACTCTCTTTCCAGCACGTTCTCTCTTTTGCCCTCCTCTGCTTTTTTTGAAGTCTGGCTCCTTTCTCCCTCTAGCAAGAGAACATGGGTGAGCTAAGCAGAGGAGACACCAGCAGAAAAAAGAAAAGGGGATGTCAGGACAGGTCAGGCTACCTGAGGGTCCCTGGGCAGAAAAGGGCCCAGTCTCTAAACTCTTGTGTCATTGAGCTGAATCATAACTCTTTGTGACAGAAATAATCACAGTTGGATGTTTTAGTGGGGAATTAATTTTGGATTATTATATCGTTCCTTACAGTGATACTGTATCATTATATGTATGGGAACTTGTTCTATAACCTAAGGAGCCTGTATTGAACAAGTTATTTTCTCAAGTGCCCTTTGTGAGCTACTGAATTGGCATTTGGCATTCATTTTGTATTCCATTAATCAGACACACCCTAAAGAGTTTTAACTCTTAACAAGGAGACACACTTGACAGATCCAGGAGTAGGATGTACACCAACAATTGGTTGAATATGAGACTGGGTAAGAAAGTAGAGGATGTAACACAGTCAAAGAAAAAGACAAACCGCTGGTTCCACAGTTATGCAGCTGTGTGAGAGGGCCAGAAGATGGTCCTTAACAGCCTGGCTCCTGAGTTCCTGCAAAGCTCTGGACAGCAGCGGGAGGCGATGGATCTCTGTCGGATCGGACTCACACTGATAAAGTAATCGCTCTGTCTCCTCCTCCTCCTCCTCCTTCTGCTTCAGCATTGAGCTGTCCCTAGAGAAAAAGATAAAGGGAGGGAAGGTGAATGGGAAAAAAACAAAGAGAGAAAACGAGAAGGGACAAGGAAAAAAAGAGGAACAGGGAAGAACAAAGAGTTGCTGAGTGAATAGGAAGTGATTGGCACCTGAGCTATTTCTGGCACACATTTTGTAGTAAAGAAAAAAAAAGCAGGTTATTTCGCATGCTATACACCTGGAACAGCAGATACTACCACATCCAAGCATTGTTTGTGTTACCTAATGTTAAACGTATCATACACATATACAGTACATTGTCAGGACAGAGTCAATGTCAATTAAACCAATGAATATATGTGTGAAATAATCTTTTCACAAACCTCAATAAGCTCAGGGCCTCCTCTTGCAGGCTGGGCCATGTTGTCCAACAGTATTTTAGAGGTATACCACTGCTGTTGATGAGGGACACTGTGTGTACGCTTGCCAGGGAAACGTAAGTCTTTTGCAACAGGACAAAGTCATGGTCAAGCTGGATGTTCACCTCCTCACAAGCCCCATACAAGCCAATGTAAACATCTTCACCTGGTCAGAAGACATACTAAATAAGTAGACGAAAGCTGATGTGCACGCTCAACCATCCAAGCACAAAGATGTTTTTAGCAGCCTAGTTAACATATCTTGAATAAAAGCTGCATGTGAGTGCAGGAATAAATATATTTCATCACATCAACTTGATCTTCAAACTACCAGAATTTTCAAGCAAACATCTCTCCAGAACTCACAGTAAACTGCTGCCACATACTATGCAAACAAATTAAAACCAAAACATTGTTATTTGTTGTACAGGACTTATAATGAACATACAAAACGAATTAAAATACATTCAAATAAAGTTATATATAATAAATAATTCATGAAATTATTATAATGTTCTAAAAATAGATTTCAATTTCATGTTTATTTATATAGGGACACGTATGGAGCAAGTGAACTGATGCCACACACTCCAGCATTTATAGCCTGAGCTAATTTGCATTTCCTGTCCCTAGCAACTCAACAACAGATACACAAAACACAGTACCAAAGCACAACAATAAAAATACCGATCAGTACAGGATACAAAGTATCATACAATAAAACAAAGTAAAACTGAAAGAGCAAGATCACAAGAGTCCTCTTTAAGGACCATTTCACTTGGAGTTTAAAATGACTCCAGTTTGGTTCCTGTTTGAGCTCTGCAGGTAAATCATTCCACATGTTGATACCTGAACAGAAAAGACCATTTGTCTAAGTGAAGATTTATGGAATGGCACCTTACAGTCTGCATCAGATACTCCACGTGTTACAGAGCCTGACAATCTCAGTGGAACCACGAGGTCACAGAGCACCTGAGGAGCCTGATTATTTAAACATTTATAGATAATTTTAAGAAGCAAATGTTATAAACTTATAAAAACCTAACAATTACTGGTAACTTGTATTTGAGACATGTCAATGATGTGACCTTATCAGCTTCCTGTCTTTTAATTGCTCTGTTGTGAATCATCATCAGAGGCTTGAGGGTTGTAAGTACAGCTTGAGATCAGGAAGTTACACAATAACTGATGAGTGAAAAAAGCATTTGCAGCATGATATGGTAAACAAACAGAAAAAGTGAAGAGAACCACTCTCCTAGGGGAATAAGCCCCTGTTTCTTGATCCTCTCCAAAACAGCTCCTCACAGTCCATATATGGACTGTCTTCATGATAGTGTTGCCTTTCTCTGTGCATCATGTTTTTAAAAGTACACGTTCATTAAGGACTCCGATAGATTCCTTTCTACAGCTTTTCAGCATGCTTACGTGAAGCTGATTCTTAATTAAGTCTGAAGATATAGTTGCATAGGGGAGAGACACTTGCATACTGATATACTGTATGCCCAGCACAACAAAATTCTATCCGCTGATTGGCCGCTGCTGCTCCTCTGGGAGTCTGCAAGCTTAATGTGGGCAGAGGAGAAAACTCACAGAGGAATCAAGGACACACTGAAAAGTTTAACTTTGAAAGGCTGGATCTGGATCAAAAGGAGTCTCGCAGAGAGATTAAAATGGCGCTCAAAATATCCTGGAAATTTGGCATTGAAAACAACCAACTTTCCTATGCTGCCAAAGTCTCTCTAAATTACAGCAATATGGAATATGTCAGGGCAAATTCAACATGGAAGGTTTAAACTATAAAGCAGTAGTTTTAGATTTTAGAGTAGTTTTGTATTTCCCAAGAATGATTGTATGGCTCAACTTCTTCAAGTAAAGTTTTAAATCAAAAGCCAGAAGTGACAAAGAACTTAGTGGTTAATAAAACATTTAATGAGTGTCTGTGTGTGGCAGCAACCAGTGTTGGGCAAGTTACTTTAAAAAAGTAATTAGTTATAGTTACTAGTTACTTCTCCCAAAAAGTAACTAAAGTAGTTACTGAGTAACAAATTATAAAAGTAACTAGTTACTTTGGAAAGTAACTATTTCATTACTTTCAAGTAAATTTTTAAATGCTCAAATGTGTCAAAGAATTTGGACCCCACCTCCACCCCTCTTTAACAGAACTTAAAATACATGTGCATGTTCAATTATTTATGATAAATCTGAATATTATAATGAAATGGACACTTAATACAATCAATAATTAACAGAAACAGTGTACACAAATCTAAACTATTTTAATGTTGCTGTGGGACAAAGTGAGACTAGCCTCCAATCAAATGTCATGTATTATTGTAGATATTATAATTCCTATGTTTATATAGTGGATCCGTAAAAATGACATAATAGATGTTTTGTCTGCTGTGGTAGACAAATATTCTAATTTCTCAAATGTCTGTTTGAGCTCGACATTCATTTGAGCATGTTGGGCGTCTACATAGTTCGCGAACGTCTTTCTACATGGCAGGCCGACCCCTGAATGACTCCGACTCAACCATTGATATTGGCAGCATATCCTCCACAACATACCTGGCTACCAGTTTGTTTAGCTCGGCCTGAGACAAAATGTGTGGTGGTGGTGGGGCCGTAAAATCAAGCTTCGGTTGCTTAGGTTTTGTGGCACTGTCTCCTTCTCCTTCGGGGGTCTTCTTGGCCACTAATTTCGTGGAAGCATGTAGCGTTGAAAGATGTTTCAATAACTTTGAATTGCTCGACACCGACGTGGACAGGCTTTTGACTCCAGGGCATAATGTGCATTTCACGATTACACTCGTTCCTTTAATTTCTTGGAAGGAAAAGTAATGGCTATACTTCCACTTAAAGAAGGCTACTGTTGGATTATTTGGGCTCGCCATTCCTGTTTCTCGTTGACTCATTTGTGTAGTTGTGTGTCAGACTATGCATGCTTTCGAATTTGTGTAAACAACACCCGCCCAACTCTACCTCTGATTGGCTCACCATGAAATTTTTACTCTACCTCAGCCAATCGTCATCATTTATGCGGTTGTCTCGTGTCCGCACTCACCAAAGAGGAAGAACAGTAAGAAATATCTTTGCCACTCGGCTTAGAGATCTAGTTGGTCTGATGAAAAACAGCTTCAGTCATAGTAGCGCACCGCATTTCTTGGCAGTAACGGTAACGGCGTTATAATGATGGGAAGAGTAATCAATTAAATTACTTGTTACTGAAAAAAGTAACGTTGTTAGTAACGCCGTTATTCCCATCACTGGCAGCAACAAGATTTCAGCATCACAGAGTGAACCATTCCAACAGTGAGAGAAAGAGCAACAATAACAAGCAGCAGAATTATGATGCAAAACATGGTTTTGAATAAAACCACCATGAACAAGGGCTCATGTAAATACAGTGTGTTTGTTTACATTCAAATCAGAAGGACTGATGCTGCAGCCTGTAGAAACACACTGCTCATACTCAGATTGCAGATTGTATTGGATACATTTGTAAAGACAAGTGCCCATCTCAGCTCTTCTAGTCACAGCATAGGAGTTTGATTTTAACTTGATTTTTTAAAATTCCCCTACCGTGAATGAAAACACAAATACCTTGGTCACTAATAATCGTCCGGAATGAAAACGATCAAAGGGAATAAAAATGATCAAAGTGAATTGGATGGGGTTTTTTTTGTCATTTGAAAGAAGTGCATCTCAATTAATCCAATGGGTATTTTACTCTGCTGTGATTGTAGTGCTTTTCAAAGCTTATCTCTTGCCAAAACAGCCATTGATTGGAGCTATTATTTTGAACTGACAATTTTGTTTCCCCATGCTGCTTCTACACCAAGTCCCACATTTTTCTTCATAGCTCATGCTGTTTTCATTTAAAGTTACTGAGATAAATGCCATTTCCATTCAGTTTATATTTCATGATTAACCCCAAAAGCCTTAATCATAGTCCTCTTTGAGTGTCAAAGATCCTTGTGACAAAATGCTGTCTCGTTTGTGATTAAAAAAATATATTTTTATTTCAGCTTCCAACTGATGAAGCTAAAAAGGGAACAACATCACACAACAAACAGCAACTTACTTTGTTTGTTTATGTGGTTGTTTTAAGAATGTTTGTTTGTTTTATGTTTTATGTCTGAACGTTGTGAATGGGTGATAACACACACACTTGTAAATTAATTTGACATGTTATATGAGTATTTTAGTTATTTTACATTCAGTGCAGATAGTACAGCATTTTTAAAATGAACATGGTCTGGCAGGATTTCTCAAATGTGGTTACTTATTAATTTGACAACACAAACAGAGCAAAGATTTTACACATTTTAAACAATAAACTTGTCATCGCTCTGTTGTGGGCTAACTATCTCAGGATTAAAGTATTCCTACCCAACTGCAACCATATCGTTGGCATTACTAGGAAGCAATAATGAGTTACAATTGGGCTGACATAAGCTGATACCGAAGTTCCTGTCAATGCTGATATCAAGTCATAATATCATAATGCTGATGGGCTGGCGCAAATGGGTATTATTCTTGTAATTGAATTATTTTTCTTTTGTAATGAGTTTAGGAAAAATGGTTTTGGATCAAGTATGTAAAAAAACAGCATCTGTAACACTTATTATTAAAACGTATCACTAATAATTAAAAATTAGCCCTTATAGTGTCTTGAACATGATCCAAACTGGAGAGATCCATGTAAACAAACAAACAAGCACAAAAAATTGATAATATTTTAAAATACTGGTAAGTGACCAGGAGTCAGGGATTTATACACGACACTGTCTGATTATGAAGCAGTCTCTCGAATGACTTTATCCTGTTTCACAACCAAGAACCCAAATGACAAATCCCTTTCAGAATGACAGGGCAGTTTTATTAAAATGTAAGTGTTATCAAGAGTACTTTCTTTAAGCCATCAGAATGTTATTTTTAAATATGAACAGTAGCTGAGTCTGTAGGGACTTGGGTTAGGAACCAGAAATTTCAGGTTCAAGTCCAATAATTGAATTTGGCTCTGGTCTCTGGAGAGGAGACTGTTACTCAGATAGAAATACATGAAAAATGACCCCCTATAGCTGTTTTCCTAAAATGTTTCCCTGTTTGGCACAATGAAAATTAATTAATCAATTTATCTATTTATAAAGCCAGTTGTTAACCACCTTTGATATACTCTTTATCTTTTGGGGTTTCTTCAAGCAAGCTAGGAATAAAGACAGACTGGCTGTGTAGGACTTGCTTTGTAGTACATCTCTCAGGCCAAAAACACAGGACAAGAACACCTTCTCACATTAGAACCCACACACCATCAAACACAACATGACAAATACCTATTCCAAATAATAACTCAATGACAATAAAACAAAGCACTTGTAAAGAAAGCCACCACATGAAGTATGTGTTTTGACTTTCCTTAAGATAACCGTCCCATTAGGTTTAAGGCTTGTTCAATGCAAACTGTTTAAGAGAACTCTTCATCCATCTCTGCCTCGGCTGGAACACAAGTGAGCAGAAGTGATTAATTGGGACATGAGATACCTCATTCTTGAGCAGCTTGAAAGCCTCAGTGGTAGTTAAACTCTCACAGTCTGACTTATTTAGCTTCAAGAGGCATCAACAACAAATGAACCCCAGTCCCAGTTGAGGGAAACAACCGAGAAGAATGAGGGCTGGTTAAATCTTAACCAAAACCGTACATAAAACCACTATAAGAAACAGGGAGTGCTCTGGGTTGCTTTGCACATGCAACTATCAATGGCCGCCATAGGCACAGTCCCACAGGAAGGCCAGATCTATGCTTTCACTGCTTGAAAGACAAGGAAGCCGTGAGATACCCACAGATAAAGAAGAAAAGAAAACATGGAGGACAGAAGATGAGTGATAGAAGGAAATGAGGATGAGAGAAAGAATAATAGTGGTATACAGAAAGAAAAGCAATTATCTCCCTGCATCCGGATGCTATGACACCAGTTGACAGGCAGGGAGAGCTGCAGCTTATTGCTAAGCTTTCATCATCACTGGCCACCAACCCATCTTCCCTTGCTCGCTTTCTTTTCCCATAATTCCTCTATGTACACATCGAGGGAACTTCTCAGCCCCCTCAGCTACCTTTGATTACAGCACAAACAGCAGCTCTGCAGTGTGTGTGTGAGAGAGAGGGTGTGCTTGTACTTAGATTTTGATTGTGTGTGTGTGTGTCTGTTTGTGTGCAGCTGCTTGCTGTTTGTGTGCGTGTGTGCTGCTTTTCTAAAAGGCTGCTCTGCTGAAGTCCCCTAGGTGCTCTAGCCCTGTCAAAGCAGATGCCTCAGCGCTGTCTAAGAGCTGTCCGTCTTTTCATTTAAACCAGCAGCAGTGACAGGGGAGGGGGTTGGATGAGGGGGGATTACTGGAGGAGTAAGAAGTCTCTTTTAAGACAGAACAAGCAAACTATTATTTTCAAAGCTGCACTGGCTTTTCAGGGACAATGCAAAATAAAGATGGAAAATGTAACTAACTTTGGACGTACATGGCATGCAATACACATGCACAGCCAGCTTTTGCAGAAATCTCAAATGACCCCTCAGTGAGGAGTCGAGCCTTTAGCAGAATACTGATCTGAAACATACATGAGCATGAGGGAGTCAGGGAAAGGTGCTAAATTAAAAATGATAGTCTCTTGATGGGCTGTAAGTGGTGTTCTGGACCTTTGCTGGTCCTCCCATTATAAAAGCTTAATGCTGCTGAATACCACTCCTTGCTATTCCTTCAGCAGACCTGACTGTTCATGTAGCCACACAGCACCCTTTTTTAAAGATCATATTCCACGCAAAAATCATTTTAAAGTGCACAAAAACTGGAAAACCTACTCAAATAGATGTTACCCATAGATCCTGTTGTTTTTTAATCAAAGCAATCGTCATTAAAAACCTATAAATAAATATTTTTATCAGTCACTCTATGCCGGGAAATAGCGTCACAATAATTAAATGATAAAGCCAAAATTGATGAATATGAATCTAAAGACAAAACAGTTCAGCTCTTATCCACCAATCATACACAGGCACTTTTTCACAAGGTGACTTTCCTGTGGGAAAGTTTCAGGACCACTACTGATAACAGAATAAATGCCGCGTCAGCATGCCACTGAATTTCCTGTCACATACACACACCCAAGCATGCACAGTGCTTCAGAGTAAAAAAGAAAAAGAAAGGGAGTAGTGAGCTGTGGAATATCCACCCATAGGTGATGCATATCTAACAAGAGTGAACTCAAGTCCCCTTTCTGTATTCTACACAGCTGTTCTACTATAATTGTTCAGCGCCATGGGATTTTTCTACTGAGATAACTTTTAGGAAGCTATGTAGCTGAAATTAGCTCTAAAGGCGACTTTGATGTGCCAAGCTTAGGTAAGGACTAAAGCTGATTTGTTTTTGATTGAAGCCTCCGCTTGGTTAATCAACCCTAGCCTGTCACGTTTGCTGTTGCTATTTTCAGCTTCCAATGTTTAGCTGGGAGTACACGCAGAACATGAATCTAAAGCTCACATTAAATGTTTGACAACCTTTAGTTGATAAAACACAGCAAATGAAGGTTACTAACGAGTCATATATCCAATAGGTTGTTTAGAAAAGAGTTGTGCTAAACAAAGAGAAAAATAATCACAACCTAAAATCATCTCTTCTAATGCATTACTGTTTTCTTCTTTCCCCTAATTGTTCCCCTTTTGAGTCGTCAGGAAAAGTCAAAAGATCTGTCCTCCCGCCTTTGATGTTAAGGAGTCTGGCTAATTGTGCATGCAACCACAATTCTTCCTTGGAATACACTAAAACCTTATTTCCTCCTGAAATGATGAGGCAACATCTTCACTTTTACAGAAATTAATCATGTGATTGACTTTTTGTAATTCATGGTAAGAAAACCTGTAATATCCCTGGATTCATTCTAATGGAGAGGAGAGATAACAGGTCCTCGGAGAGAGCTTCACTAAGCAGTAAATTCTATACCCCACAGCCCTCATCATCGTACTCCCCACCATCTTCAGTTTGCAGGTCCCTGAGGATGTTATAGATTCTCCTCTTATTACTATTACTTATGTCACCTTTTCCTTCATGGCCACAAGCCGTCGCAAACAGGCAGATACCCACACAAACCCCAAAGTACCTCATTAGTAACTTCTCATCTGCTACATCCAAGGTTAAAGGAAAAGATCATTCTGGATTCAAAACCAGCCATATTCATACGATAAAAAACAATCACACACACACACAATGTTTCAAGTTTACATAATGCAGCAAAAAAAAGGACAACCGGAAAGGAGACAATGCACTACTAATTGGACCAGCTTTGGGGAATATATCTGTGCTGGGCTGCTACAGATAGATTTCTGGATGGAAAACAATGATAAGGCCTGCTTATGTGACAGAAAAGCAGTTACACACGCGATAAAATCACAAGCGCAAAACAAAACAAACTTCAAACCAGACTAAAGTGAAGTCCTGTCTATCAATTATTTTCATTAAACCCTGGGCTAGGACTGAGGAAATTACAGCAACCAATGTTTTGTGTGTGTGAGTGTGCTGATGGTGCGCCATGTTTAGCAGTCCAGTTCTGCTTCAGGGTCAGCATTGATGCTGAAAGAGAATCTCATTAAAGTGTTTACCTCAGTGATTATAGTAAACACATTCATCCTTTTTGTTCCACTCCATTTGACACT
The DNA here is from genome assembly GCF_963930695.1 of Labrus bergylta. NCBI lineage: Eukaryota > Metazoa > Chordata > Actinopteri > Labriformes > Labridae > Labrus > Labrus bergylta. The sequence goes on along the minus strand of NC_089201.1, from coordinate 1,660,372 downwards.
GCTGATTATGCAAACTATTTTTGTATACATTTCTGCTTCCATCTTCTTCTTTTTACTGCTTTTAGAGCTCACTGTGTGGGTTAATGTATGTGTATATGTATATCCAAGAGAAAAAAAAGTTATATGGATACATACACTTGTTTTTGTCATGTCAAATGTCCGGAATTAAAAGTATCTCATGAGAGTACTGCGTGCAAACATTTGCATGGAAATCTATCTAATATTTTTACTATCAAAAAAGAGAAAAATGTCAGAAAAAAAAAGAGCAAAACCATCTGAAAACTCACCGCCTCTCTTTTATAAAGGCTTGTAAGCAAAGCAACAGAGTCCCTCTTATTACTAAAATAAGTCAATATGTAGAGTAGGGCAGCTATAAATATTATTACACTACACTACTACAGCTCTGGGAGGCAGATAAATCACGTGAGAGTGAAGTTGAAATGTGCTATTGTTTTTAAAAAAATATGGTCAAACCTGGCATTTGAAATATTTGAGTCACTGGGCTTGCTTTATTTGTGGTCTTACCAGTATGATAGTGCAGAAGTAGGTCCTGGCTGTGGTCTCCTATAGTCATGGGGTTAAAATCCACTGTCACCTGCATGCCCTCTCCTACTTCCAGGGTTCCAGCAGAGGGCGTCACTGAGAAAGGCCTAAAAAATAGAACAGAGAAGAATTCTACAAGTTGGAATAAAAAACCTGTTTAGGCTTTGTGTCTATAGGTTATGTTTTGGAGAAAAAAAACAAGTTTTTAAAAAACAGAATAAGAAACAATTAACAGGCATTATTCTTGAGGTTAGTGAAATGTGTACCTATTGGAACTTAGATAAAGTACTAGTAAAAATCAATTGATATCGATACCTGTTTTGATTCCAAGGCAATAAAAATAGAAGTCCTGTGCACCCAATTTTGGGTAAATATTGTTAAATTACCTTAATTTACAAACAAACTCCTGTACACTGTTGTTAGTGCATTAAATAACTTATTAAATGTGTATATCTTATGTGTAATAATTTGTTAGATTCACTCAAACAGTTGATATAATCCCATCGGATCATGCAGACTCTCACCTCTGTGTGCTAAGTGTGAACTTGGCCTCACTGTTTCCTATATTGCGGACTAGGTGAGTCCTCTGTGTGGAAGTTTTTACTGGACAGACAGGTAAATGGAACTCATCACGGAAGTCTAGAATGGCACGTGGCCCAATGGCGCAGATTGGGACCTCAAACCGCTCTCTCTCCGTCACACAAACTAGACTGTGGTGGTAGTCCTGCGTAGACAAAATGACAAAAAAAAAAGTCAAACACTCTGGCTGCATATAGTGAAGTTCATGTATTTGTTAGATGGTACTTAGCCCTCTTTCTGTCCCAAATGACACAAACAGAGTAACACAGACATTCAAAATCTTTTAGTCATAAACTGTTATTATAAAAAAAAGCTTAAGATCACAGCCCAGCTAGTGGTTGTGTGATGCTGCCCTCAGGCACAGTGATGCTTTCAGCTAAATGCTAACATCAGCAGGCTCAAAATGACATTTCCAGGGTGCTGATATTAAGCAGGTACATAACAAATACATTTGTCACAACTGATTTTCAGCAGATACAGTTGAAAACAGTTTCAAATCAGTGCCCATATTCCCAAATAATCTATTCTCATTCAAAATACGTAATGAGTTGATCCAAAAAGGGGAAGAAAAAATTATATAGATATACTTAGTGAGAGCGGGCATAAAACAGCAGTTAAAATCAACTGGCCTATTCTTAGAATAAAGTCCAACATTGTGTAATTATGAACAGTATTGTAATGTGCTCATTATAAACTCTGTAATGAAATCTGTTGAATACAAATTTAAGCCATACTTTAAAAGTAGATTGACCTTTAAAAAAAATTGTTAACACCCGAACACTTGCACAATGGCCTCTTTGCATACTCATAGTGATATTTATTTGCCCATATTTATCTAGCATGCTGGTAATATTAGTACTTAATCTTTTTGATATTAACCAGGGGAAATAGATCATCTTGAATTAACAGTCATCCATTGTTTGAAAACATTCCTTGTATCTCTCAATCTGTCCAATATTTTCTTCTCTGCTTGAGAAACTCTTAAGCGTCTTAGAGGTCCTCCTCACTTCTCCTAACAGCTTTTAATTTTATCTTTATCAGGATCTTGACTTGAAGAGGAACAGACAAACTTAATTTGCTTAATAATTAGAATTTCATCACTAGGATATACTCTTTGTATCAAGTGTTTAAGAATGTCTGCACAACATTTCATTAAAATCCTTGTATTTGTTTTCATGATGTTTTAGTAAATGTTTTAGGTGAGGGGACCAACTGACTCACAATTCTACCATCTTCTTAGTCACACACAAGGTTAAATCAAATCAAAAGAAAGGGTATAAACAGTTAAGTGTGCTGAAAACACACAGTATCATATAATGCTGCTACATTTCATGTTGACCTTTGCTTCTCAGGTTTCACTTTCACTCACAATATCAGTAAAAGTGAGGACAAAAGGATGAGCTGGTGTAACACAATGCCTGACCCTTGACACTTAACCATTTGACTCTGCGTTAACCATTACCAAAGATTTGTGCACAAAATGTGAATGCAAAGTGCATCCTTTTAGTGCATTATCTGTTATCGATTTCAAGTAATCTATTTAATCTATATATTTGTTCAGCAGTATATTTATCTTCAGGGCTTACCCAAATCATTATCCCTCTAATTTTACATTCTTACCCACATCCTTTGGACTGCTTTCCTACAGGTCTGATTACATTGTTATCTAATCATCTAATCTAAATTCTATGACAGCCTCTTAAGTGCAGGTTACCTTGATACTTCACTGTGCATTCTGAAACTAGCTTTCATTCTGGGATTATTCTATGGAGCAGTCAGACTCCCCTCTGTCCTCAGTACCTTGTTTTCCTGTGGAGTGAAGTAAACAGTGAAGGTGGCAGACAATCCTGGTGCGACCTTGCTCCCTGCATCCTCTGGACCAACCACATGGAAATACTCTGAGTCCTGCTGCTCCACCTTCACTTGTCGTGAAACCTTGGCAAAAAAAATATTACACAAGCTTAAGAAAATTGCAAACCCCACACAGCAAGAAACACAAAGCCAGGTACACACACAAGTGATGACTTATTCATTATTTCTTGATAGTGTCTATACAGCTTGCAGTGATAAATCTCCTCCAATCCTTCCTGACCTTTTCCAATCATTCCATGCACACAACCCACACCCAGTGACACACACACACACACACACACACACACACACACACACACACACACACTGTAAAACCTGTTTCTATTCCTTCATACCAAAGATATTCTTGATTGAAACATCAGTTCAGCATACATGTCATCAGTGTAACTATTTTCTTTTTTCTTTTTTTGTCATGCACACACCTTGTCATTGTTGAGTAGAAGTAGAGGTAACTTGTAGGTTTGTGTAGGAGTGAAGTTCTGGAAGACAAGCTCGGATGGGAAGGGCTGGAAGAGAGGCTGATCCATATCTACCAATGACAACTGACACAAAAACAGTTTTAAAAGGTTAACATTATTAGTGTTTCTCTCTGGAACAATTCCTGGGTATGGAGGCTCATGGCTGCCGTTTCCAAGACCTACTAAATGTAGATATTTAAAATTGATAAAACTATGCATTAATCACACTAATTTGGAAGCATTTTAAATAGATATTTCATCTGTTTATCCACATTAAAACATGCATTGTGTTAGGATTATTCTTTGTGTATCAATATAATGTACAGTAAACAGTATATAACTTCAACAAGGAAATCTAGGAAATAACATTTAGTTTTTCGCTTACTTAAAATAAGACAAGAAAATCCTGACCTTGCTATTTTAACCTGTAAAAAATAATCAGGTAAATGACACCGAGGGAATTCCTATTCTTACACCAAATAACATATACATGAAGATGTTACTGTTATGCTTAAGAAGTGCTGGTGGGTGGATTGTTTGCAGACAGACCGCAACTAGCTCTTTCCTCATCTCTAGTCTTAAAATACCGGTAATGCTAAGCTAACAGAATATCCTAAATTGAATGGACAGACATCTGAGTTCTATCGGTTGACACTTAAATTTTATTTACTTTTAATCTCTGTCATGATCAGTAATGGGATACAATCATAGTGCACTAAACATCACAGTGTATGACAGAGACTTTCAGGATGACCGAATGGTCATGGTGTTCTTTTATACAATGACAATAAAGTGCCTATCTTTATATCTTTATATCTATGTGATTATGATGAGACTGCATTTATTAATTTAAAACTTTTGATGACATTACGGCTCCAAGCACCCTGCTAAATTCTGACTTAAAAAGTACAGAGCATTCATTCACATTGGTTGCCCTCTGCCCATAAATTAGTGCTTGCTGAGTAAGAGGAAGACGCTTTGGTACAATGTAAATGACCTTAGCAGACAGCACACGCCCTGTATGCAGGTTCAATTTATCCTTCCAGTAAGTCCATCATAGTCATTCTTTTATTTTTAGGCACTCCTTTAATTAAACATATTAATGTTAAATCCATAGTGGCTCAAATGGGACTGCTTTAAGAAGGGAAATGTTCAGAAGGTATGGTCCCTGAGAAAATAAATCACTGGAAGTATTTATATACCTAATTATAAGTATATAATGTATTTGGTCTGAAAATATCAAACAAGCAGACAGCTTGTCAAAATCAAATGTAGGATTCATTATATTTTTTGAAACCCAAGAGTAATTGTGGATTCCCCAGGGTTTTCTTCTCATAAATATAAAAGTCAGCAGCTGAGGCTTGTCTGCATATGAAAGTGATGATGGCAAAATCCTGCCAAACTTGTATTTCTTACTGTATGCTGGTGTCTGTCACAGTTATTACCAATTGTGAGACCAGACCTTTTGTGTTTGCTTCACTTTCAAATTACACAATGACTCGCATTAACAACTTTCATCATCCTTGTTACTACTTATTACTGTACCCTCTCATTACCCCTGTGCAATCCGCAAACATTTACCGGTAATCTGTTTCTTGTCTCTAAGATTTAGTTTTGCTTTTATAGATAGTGAAAGCATAGGAAGTTGTTTAGCTCTAAAGGAATCAGCACATTTTCTTGCATTTACTTTGTGATGTGTCGTCATGCTCATGTCAAGCAGTTCCAGGATACGGGGTGGTTGCACCTCATTGCTGTTAGCTAGACGCTCCTCTGTAGACTGTAACATCTCCTGGGTGTAAACAGATGGAGTTACCTGCAAACACACAGGGACACCAGCAATGATGTTAACTGCACCGATAGCCTATTTTCTGTCTCTTAATTCAGAAGCGATGAGGCACTATATCAAACAAAACTGTTAGCACTGATGGAGAAATGGGGAAAAGATAATGAGCACGAGAGCTGTCAGCCAGACTGTGGACTAAAACCTGTCAGCTATGACACAGATGCTCATCTGCCAGCATCAAGAACATTTCCATGAGCTGATTTCATGTGCTCAAGGATTATTAACACTCTCCCTTTCAGAGAGGCCGATCTGCAGCATTTTGTGGTTTATTTCCTATCCTTTCAACCCTCAGGCACCTCTTTTTCAGTGTACCAGAAACATCTAACTGCACTTAGCCTATTTTAAGTATAGGTCAGAGAAGGATTTTGGCTGAAGATCTAAATGAATAATGTAGCAGAGGGAGTTACTGTATATGCAATATTTAATAGCAGCCAGTTATGTGTGTTTTCAAAATAGACTCAGTTCTATTATTCAGAGACAACAAAGTTGCTTGAGTAAACATTGTTCTTGACAAAGAGAAGCTGTGAAATTATGGGGTTTTTCCTAAGATTGTGACTTCTGCTAAAATGTTTCGCTTTTTTGCTACAAGGAGAAATACAGAAGACATCAAAGCCCACAGAACTCTGACTATTTAGCTTTGAAATATATTCCATTGAATTTTGTATCCACTTCCTATTCTGCCAAGCAACAGATGATGGAAAATACAGATTATAAACCACTTGAATGATGTGCAAATATTTCTGTAAGAAATTTAGTTTACGGTGCAATTATCCATAACTGTATGTATTGCATTTCAGTTTTGTCAGCGAGTTCCTTATGTTATTAAAATGTGTTTTAATTAAGTACAGACAAACTAGAAATCAATAAAATCAGCTGTTAGAAGAGGTTAGACGATATATGTGAATCTCATTGTGGCCTGAGAAACATGTGAGGAAAGTAAAAGTACCTTCCCCCTGCTCTTGTCACCTACCTAGCCTACAAACACAAGCCGCCAAGAAGAGAGGGGAGGCCTGAAATTGCTGAGCTGAGGTCACTGCTACAAAACACTGCAGTCACATATTGATTTTTGCTCCCTTTAAGAAGCCAAGGTAATTATTAGTACAATCTGTCATTTGGAGCAGCCTCTTTAAAAGCTTGGGACAATGTCCAAAACTTGGTGCAATAATTTTGGCCTCTGTTAATTTATGAGAAAGCCCAGTTATTTTCAGCTGAATACTGTTAAGTCTGTGTTATAGGAGCCCCTGAAGTCCCAAAAGGGAAAAGAAAATATCCTGTGCACCCAAGTTAGATAATATCTTGTGCCAACAATATAATTATCTTGTTTCCACAAGTTATCGTGTTGTGCATGCAATATAATTTTCTTGTGTGCACAAGATATATATATTTTACTTTTTGGGACTTCAGGTCATCCGTATTAGTGTTACAACCTGTCATAAGATTGTCAAAGAAAAATGAATATATCTGCTGGGGAATAGCAGTGCATTAGTGAGGTGTATGTTCAAAAAATCCATATCATTACGTATCCTTACCCTCCGTAGCTTGTCCTCCTTTAGAATCAGTTTAAGATTGCAAGGCAGAGACTCGTTGTTCCTTAATCTCTTTTTTCTTGTGGGAAACTGAATGGCTGTCATTTTGGACTGGTTTGAGGAAAATTAACCTGCAAAGAAAGGACATAAGAGACAATAAGAGAGGAGCTTGTACCCCATAGATAGACTGTAAATACTGAGTTGTAGCCTAATGAATAGCAAGCTTTTTCTTTTTTAAGTTTATCAATATTTGGAAATATAAACAGTTAGACAAGTTTACTAAATGACATATTTACAAGGAAAATGGTCAAAAACATAAATAATAATTTAATTGACATTCTCATTTCAATTATACAAAAGACTTAAAATAGCATTCTATATCAATTAGAAAAAGCTTGTGATTAAGAAATGGTGATAATAAAATAAATAGGTTGTCAATAGCACACATTAGGTGCCCACCATGTTTACCAAAGATGACGTAGACTACTAACGTGTAGGATAACAGTACCCAGGTAGAGGAAATAGCTTATCTTTAGAAAATAACGAAAAGTTAGTATTATAGACTTACTTAAAGTGAAAAATAACACCTCGCTACGTCTGCGGGGTAATTTATTTAAGATTAAAAACAGGCCGAATAAGGAGTTTTTACTTACATTACATCTTAACATAGGGTGTATATACGATAGTCTGATAAACTTACTCTGGTGTTACCAAGTAGACTTCTTCTTCTTCGACGTTACTTTAACAGTAGACTCAAGTTCAACAGCTTTAACAATACACTTTTAAACTGTTTAACACAACAAATAACCTTTACCACTTAGTCGTACAAGAAGCATCCCGAAATTCATTGAAGACGCAGTCAGTCCACTCCGTTTGTTGGTCGTTGCTATGGTAACGCACACAACGACCTCTCAATGAACTGTTTTCTGATTGGCTGGCGGGGTAACGGTTAGACAAGATGGTGCTGCTCCGCCAAAACGGCAGAATAAATGTATTTAACAGAATCGGAGTAAAGCTAGAAGCTTTCCTGTTGTAATGGTATTTGATAGTAACTCGTGTTTTAGTTTTAAAGACTGTTTCAATTCAAATCAAATGTCAGAACTAAAAATGGTGGAAGCATTCTCAGCCCCTCCATCCACCTGCAATCTGCAGTCAAACTCAGGTCTGAAAACCCAAAGGCTACATCAGCCTCATCCTCAACTCCACACATTCCTACAACCATCACCTTTCAAACAAATACACACAACCATCCATAGATACTACCATACCACCCTCTCATCGCCATCCTCTTGAAGGCCCTACAAATTTAAAACTGGTTACTTACTACTAGCCTATCTTTATTTATTTTTTCTTTCTTTTTTGTTGTTGTTTTGTTTGCTGTTGTTTTTGTTTTGTCTTTTTGTAATGCTTTTTGCTCATTTGTTTAATCCCTGCCATCTGATTACTGCCCAAATGTCTTAGGCTTCTGCCCTCCCTCTCTGTTTTGTATGTTTAGCACTGTCTTGCAGTAATGGTTTAACTTGTTTTTCCACACAAAAAAGAACAAAACATTGTGACGCCTATTATATTTCATTACCTAAATTACATTTTATTTCATAAATGCAGCTGTTTTTTGGCTGTAAAGTAGTCCACCAGAAATCAACTTAATGTTGTTAACACTATAGCCTATGCAGCCTGATTTTTTATTTTATGCTGTGCTATATCATCCTTAGCCTACTCTAAATATGCTTGTGCACAAATCCGTTACACTTCTGTAAAATGCTAAAATAAATGCCATGTGGTAGGCTACTGTACTTGAAGGCCTACAGTAAATCCTTTCATTGTGATTTGTCTGTCTGTTGTGACGTAGGCTATAGAGAACACTCAAGGTTCAAATCAAAGACTGTATAGTCAATGGTTCCCTTGTATGCAGAAGCTAATTAAGTAGATTCTAAAATACATTTACATGTCCCACTAAACTAGCCTATTTCGCCTCTAGAGATGGGGAACAATAGAGGAAACATGGAACTTCACAGTTCAATTTATGTGTGCTGCTTTATTTTAATCAAATAAACAACTTAAAAAAATACCAGAAGTTTATAATTTTACAAGTCTACCGTTAAAAAACATACATTAATGAGATTTTCATCTGGCAAAGGTTTTGAGTCAGATAGACAAACATTCACCATCAATACTCATCAGAAAGCAATAAGGCACTCTATTACTGGGGTACAGACTAGGCAGTTCTTTTTTAGATTACTTGACAGTCAAACATGATGTTATCCAACTAAATGTATCTACAAAAACATTTGCTAGAGGAGGAATTACAAACTGATTGGTTATATCACTTGCAATAATACCAGACATTAAAAATCCCTTTTCTGTGGTATTAACAATCTAAAGTTATTGAATATGAATTTTACAATTTTTGTGAGTCTTATTAATGACTCCAAAACAACACTTCTCATAGGGAAATGTAACACCAAGAAAATTAGTTCAGCAGCACATTACTTCCTTATCAGCCTTAACCATTGGTCTTAGCAGACAGCCTCAGTATTTCCAAGAAATATATTTTGCCCTTGGCTCTCGTTAGTCTGTTTATGAAACTACACCTACAAATCCTACAAGTTCCAGATGAGATTATTCTTTTATATTTCCAGTTTACTCGTAGCTTATATCTGTGTCCCTGGCAAGACTGAGTGTGACTTAGACTGGTAGTTTCCAGGACTCGAGTTCACTTGCTGCTGGCCATGCCGAGTGATGTAGTGGTGCCTGAAGCGTGGGTAAACTCTTAATTTTTCTCCAAGTGTCCCGTCCAGCGGAGGATAAACGGCCTCTGTTACTAACAGTGACATAAGACTCCTCTTATATTTAAGTTAGTGTGTACTAGCCAATTAGAGACAGAGTAGGGAGGGTCATCCATTCACCATCCTAGGAATTGTAGCATCCTACTGAATATGGTCAATCAATCAATAGTGTGAATCAGAGGCGATTTAGAAGTGGGTATACCCTAAGGAGACTGAAAAATAAGTGGGTATACCCTGGACTACACCACCGGCCATGCCTCAAGTGTTTGCACATCTTAAAGGAAATAGAGACTTCCTTACCCTTCAACCAATGCCTATGCTACTGGATTATGGGAGTTTATTATGCAATGGGAGTTTATTATGCAAACTACACTTTACCATGTTTTCCAAACAATAATACATGTCCATAGTCTGTCTACAAACCTCAGAATTATGAGATCTTTTGCCTGCTCCACTTTTCTGAAAATGTTTGTTCAAAAAGGCCTTTTGGAGATTTTCAGCAACCCCTCTCAAAGGTGGGCGACACTCCCAAAGCAAGGTGTTTGTTCTACCCTCTGAGTCTGCCTTCTCGTCATAAACATTTCGGCATGGTGCAAGAAAGCCTAAGCAACATTCACTTCCAGAGAGGAGCATGGTCGAACACAGCTCACTTGCATTTAAAACTGTAAACCCAGAAACAGCCTGTTCTGAGCAGGGCTGAAATAGAGGGGTTTATGGGCTCGATAAGATACAGGATAGGAGTGGATTTTTAGCAAGAAACCTTTAATGCGCAGCTTGCCAGGTAATTATTCCTTTGCACCAATAAATTGTTCTTGCAGTCCTGCAAAATAGAAGACCAGATTGATATGATGCTCTGTGCAACATTTCCAGGCAGTGAATGTGGTACAACCTCACAAGGATGCACTCAACAAGTTGGCAGCAATTGCAGCTGTGCAGGTGAGCCTTAAACCCAGGACCTTTGTGCTCATAATAACAAAAGAAAAAACGATCTTCTTCTTGGGGGCCACTTTGTGTCGTCTGTTACCGTGTGTGCCTTCTTTAATTATTTCTTAAACAGTTGTGAGTGACAAACACAGGTTAAAATGTTCATAAATGTCTGGCATACGGCAAAGCAGTGATGGCCAGTCACTGCCTATGCTTCTCGTGGTTTCCATCCCGTCTCTTCCAGCCTGAACCAAAGACATGAAGAGGCTATCTCTGCTGCCCCCCTCAACCTGCGTGCAGCTGTCTTCCTCTCCCTTCTTACTTTTCCTAGGGCTGTTAGGGTGTTCCACACAGACAGCGGAGGGAACATCTGCAAGCAGCTTCCACTGGGAATAGCCAGACCTACAACCTTTTTCCTGCACTGCTGGACCAAGTCCTGTGGCTTTCCTCTTGGAGGCATCCCCCAGCCATTTTCCGATGGGAATGTCACATTGATCTGATCTTCTTCCCCTCGTCATGCTTGGGCTGTCTCCAGGAGGCTCTTCTTGGTCGCCTTGGTGGAGGCTGGTTTCTCCCCCTCCCTCTATATTAGCCATGATTCTTGGACACTTATATTATGGGAATGTTTAATCTTACATGGGCAAACAAGTGATTTTAGACCTTTATTATGTCCTTAATATCAAACATTCTGAGGTGAATATTTTTTTGGATGAAGCCATGGATTAACGAAAATACAAAATACTAATTGTCACAGTGTTGGTTATCAATATGCTTGTGATAATCATTTTTTAAAAAAGAACAAAACAAACAAATGGACACTCAAACAAGAATAATCATAAATATGCACTAAAAGAAAAAAATAAGTTTGATGGGGTTGGTTTGCATTCATCATTATCCTACAGTAAAAATGAAATGTATAGTATGATAATGATTGACAGAAATATTGATTGTTATGAGTAAGAATCCCAGTCAGCCTTAAAATAACATTTAAATCACTGGGATAGTACTTCAGCTAAGAGCTGAAACTCTGTTGTATATATTTACTTCATTACTTCTCTTATTGCAAGTACTTCAGTCAGCCTTCTGTGTTGCAGTTAAGCTCACTGTTTCCCTGATGAAGGTCTAGTACTGAAACATTGACAATAAATCTTTGTTTGAAAGTTAGAGAGTGTACAAGCATTTATCTTAAAGTTTAGATGGACACATTGCTCTTCTAAGCACCTGTCTTATGAAATGGATGTGCTAAGGCTTTTTTCTTTTTTGCAGTTTAGCTTAATCAAAACATTTATTGAAAACAATACCTTGCAAATAGTTTTTTTCCCCATTTGAACTTTGTTGATAAATAGCACATTATATTTTGCAGGATGGGCATATTGTGTTTTCACATTTAAATTTGCCAAGTAGCATTCATCTGTCAATTGGTCAAGTTAAACAATTCTTACACAAGTGTTATGACTGGTTGTTTCAGATAAAACCAATTGAAAACAGCTTGTCTTGGCCTGTAGTGCAGACCACGCAGAAAAATCAAAAGTACTGAGATGGAAGTTGGTTAACCACACTGCCACTGTCAGTAACAGTCGCTTAAAGCTGCAGTGACGATGTCCATGTATTACCTTCAACAAACAAAACACAGTCATTATTAGATACTATGTCTGTTATTACATGTTCAATTGCACTCGTCCCTTTCCAATTTTCTCTTACTCACAGGGATACATGCAACACAGACACTTATAGGCCACTCTGTGTGTGTAAAGGGGTCAACATGAGGACAAGTGGGACTACTAAATGGATTTGAAAACTCAGTGAGCATGATGACAGGGAAGGAATTTCTCATTTTAATCTACAACTTTACAAATCCACTTATTTATCCCTCTTGACTGAGTGTGATCATGATACATGTTGGACTGATATCTTACAGAGGTAACTGATCTTTATATAGAGTCCCCCAACTGGTATCTTATTTTGTTTTTGCATCCCTTTTCAGTGAGAATAACTTCTAGTCATAATAATGTATTATGCAGACTCTGAGAGTGAGTAACTGAAATAGCAATGACATTTACATTTTCTGGATATCACTGCTCACATTGTGTTTAAAATGCTATTTTAGATCCCTCTCACCACTGCAAGGATCAAGTTTATTTGTTTGAATAAGAGCAATTCAGAATGTAACGCCTCCACTGCTGAAAACCTGATGACATGACCTCAGTGTGCCTGAGATATCATAAAAAGACAGTTGTAAAACCTATAAATGAGTTGATGAATGTGAAATCAAGGTTTTACTGCAACCTATCATAAACATTATAGTTTATGTCATAATGTGTAATTACACATTATCTGTTTATTGTTCACGTTAGTCAGCAACAGCTGATGGTACTCAATTTTTACTTTCTGTTCTCTCCAACACGCAGCCTCTGCTAACCCATTAGTCATCACATTGAATTGTTCCGCAGTCTTTGTGTGTGTGTGTGTGTGTGTGTGTGTGTGTGTGTGTGTGTGTGTGTGTGTGTGTGTGTGTGTGTGTGTATGTGTGTGTGTGTGTGTTTCTGTCAGTGTGTTTGTACAACTTTGTGTGCTTAACCTAACTTTCAATTCAATTTGCTTTATTGCCATTAATGTAGAGAATATTGGCTAGCTAATATTTTTATAACATTGACTAACTTAATCACTTTTAGTATAAGCTTGTTTTTCTTCTATCACTCTCTGGAAAGTTATTACCTACTATTTTGCTCAAATTTCTGTCCCTTTATCTCTTTCTTCATCTACTGCGTTCTTCCTATTTTCCCAGCCTTGTCTATGTCAGTGAACGGATCAGTGAGCTGCTCAGCCTGGTAGAAAATTGGATTTAGGACTCTTCAAAGGGACCGGCATTGGGTTTAGACCCCGCCCCCTCGCGCTGGACGCTGTGACGTCGGCGCGTAGCATGACCTGCGCTCCTCTGTCACTTCAGAATCTCCATCTCCCTTGAACGCAGCACGGAAAGCACCTTTATAAAAACCACACAAACGGCGTCTTATCAGTAAATCTGTCCTGCTCATCGTCAGATATGTCAGCGGCGTCCTCCTCCTCCAGTCAGTGCAGGTAAGAGCGATAATACAGGATGTTGGCGGAGCAGTTGAAATGAGCCTTATGGTTGTCAAGGCTACCCTGTAGTATAATTAGGCCTAGATAATAAGCGATATCCGTTGGCGTTCAACGCATGATGCCTGTGAAGTTAATAAAGTTTGTGTGCTATTTGTAAATATTTTAGAGAGGCTGAGGCAGCAGTGACATGATGTACGCTTTATTCCGAGGATTAGTAGTCATGTGGGCTTTCCTCTAGGGATGACACATCTGACGTCATAGTGAAGGCTATGTTACAGGTGGTCATCTTGGTTGTATTTCGTTACTAACAACTAACGTCGTCCGCTCGCTGAACAAGCCAGTGTATTGTTTTAAGTCCAATGAGAGTGTCCGGCCGGTCGGACTTGCTTGTGTTTTAGTTACAAGTTGTGCCATAACAGCAGGAAAAACAATGCAGACTACTTGGAGGCCTATCCGATCTGTTCACATCATGGTTCACATTCAAGCAGCAGCAGCACCTCGGACAGCTCCACGAACAGCTGGCCTGTCCGAGTGAAACCTGCTAGCCTTCTGTGCTATTACATAATATAGGCCTATGTAACCAGCATGATCAATGAGCATCAATGTGATTGGAAAGTTAATGTTTTTAAGAATAAATTAGTAGTAATTGAGGATTGAAAAAAACAACACAGTAAATAACACAAAACAGTTCTTTTTTACAAGTTCAGCAGTGCAGAAACATTTTCCCTTTTACTTTCTGTTTAAAGGGTCAATATATTATCACTTGTATAAAATAGTACATCTCATCATGTTTTGTTGCAAGGTAGATTTATTTTTTGCAGATACACGCTGATTGGTGTAAGTGTTAGTGTTTTGGGTTAACAATTAAAAAAAGTGTTTTTCAGTCATCATTCTCAACTTTTTCTTCCAGCTCTGTTTTATCACACACCAATGATGCAGCAGAAGTTACAGCTATTATCTGTACGTCTGCCTAAGTTTGCCTGTTAGTGGGTGTGTAAAGCTGTCAATAACACCTGAAGTATTATGTGATGTGCAACTTCTGCAACTGACAGGCGGGTAATGTCAGCCAGTCAACATTTGTGTCACAACAGTTGTTTGAACTATAGAATAGATAAATTACTTGTTGTTTAAATGACTCTATAACACACAGAAAGTTGATTCGGGCTTTATCCGCTTATAAAACTTTGACTTTCCGCTCTCAGAGGTTAGTTAAAACTGTTTGAGGTCCTTTTTGATCTAGAATTAAATATGTAAACAATGCTTGAAGATTAAACACCCAATGCTATAATCTTTTACGGTTGCTTTAACATGGGGCTCAAAATCATCTGGTTTGTCCTGGGCAGATTGTTCTGGCAAAGGCTGCAGCCTCGAGTCTAATTGTGTTTTGATAACAAAGCTTGAGGTAGAGGCAGCAGAAACCAGGTTAACACTTCACAACCAGATTTATAATCAGCATTACATGTCTTTGGTCTGGTTTCATCTAGGTCCTCACGGCATTTCCAATCAAATCAGCACCCCATAATAATATGTTTAATGGCACGTATAAAACGACAAAGTAAGTTTCACAATATATTATTAATTATTTCATAAGCAATGTTACTTTTCAATGCGCATTTACAGTACTCCTACATTTCAGAGTAATCACATCCTGCTGATCTTTTAACAGATATTTTCAATGATTCTTATACATTATTGTGTATTATGACACTACGGCATGACAAAACCCATATACAGTAGTCTGCAGTCCTATCTTACTCTTGTTGCTGTAATTGAGACACCACTGAATTAATTCTAGTAGGTGTGGTTTTGTAATCCTGTATGCTTTTCTCAGACAGCAAAGACTCTCATTTCTAGACTGATGTTTATTTATTTTTATGACTCACAGATACAGTTATGAAGAATATAAGGAGACAGCAGACTGGCTTTTAGCTCACACGGAGCAGCATCCTAAAGTTGCCATCATCTGTGGTTCAGGCCTCAGTGGTCTGGCTGACCTGCTGGTTGACAAAACTGTGTTTCCATATAAGGATATTCCTCGTTTTCCCGTCAGCACTGGTAGGTCATCCCTAATTAAGTGTTTTGTAAGGAAAACTCTTTGTTACTTTTTGAAAACTGTACAAAGGCATGCTACCATCTGCTAATAACAAACGTGTGCTGTGCAGTTCAGGGCCATGTCGGCCAGCTGGTGTTTGGAAAGCTGCAGGGTTGTGAGTGTGTCTGCATGCAGGGAAGATTCCACTTCTACGAGGGCTACGACACACACATGGTAAGGTACAAAAAGAAGAAAACAACAGTCTACAGCCATGTTTTTGACTGGAAGCAAAATGTCAAGGTTGCAATAACAATATGCCCACAGTGAAAATGCTAATATACTGAGGTTTAAGCTTCATCTCAGTAAAATATAAAACTGCTTGAATAGGACAAGATTGAATAGTTGTCTTTTTCTACAACCAACTTCAAATTTTCACAGCAAAAAGGCAAATTAGCGCTTAACACAAACAGCTGAGGCCGATGGGAATATCATTAGGGTTTGCAGGTATTTGTGCTGCTATTCATTTAAAAGTAGGAATTTGATCGTACCAGTTTGGCATTCCCAATATGGAGTCTAGATGGGCGGCTGTGGCTCAGTTGGTAGAGTCGGTCGTCTCTCAACCGGAAGATGGGGGATCGATCCCCAGCTCCTGCAGCTACATGTCTGATGTGTCCTTGGGCAAGACACTTAACCCCAAGTTGCTCCCGCTGCTTCGTCAGTCAATTAAAAAATGAAAAGGAATTAAAAACATGTTTTCCCAACCCAATACTACAAAGTCAAAGTTGAAAACAGGGATATACTGCTTTCTGTTCACAGAGTGAGCCATATTGTTACAACATCAAGTGTGACAACTAAATACATCTGTCCTGAATTTCAGATTGGAATCCAGACTTAAATATCCTTTCAAAGTCCTTTTGTTGTTGAGTCATCTATTTCTGGGTTCTGAAAACAGAGGAAAGCAAAATTATTTTAAAGTATTTTAAAAATGGAAAATATTTCCTTTTTTTGTCCCCTGGTGATGGTGACAAAAAACTAAGCCATTGCAAACGTGGGTGAAATCATTGTGTGTATCAGATTTCAATGAAGTCTTCAATAGTTTTTGGGACAAACTCAGTACAGTTCATTATCTAGGAATCAGGAGAGTCCAATACAGATCCATACATTTAGTATATGTCGGGATATTCCACAGGCTAAGTGGAAAACACCACATATATCCTTCAAATGAAGTTTGAATCATGGTGTTATTGGAGGATGGCACAAAGAAGACTCATCAATTTGTTACCCCTCTGTTGCTTCGTGTCTATTTCTCACATTGGCTTATTGCTTCTGCATTTTGAAACCTTGCTGATGTGAATGATAAACTGCACAGAACTCAAGCCGACAGATTCACCTCTAACTTTGTCCATTATTATGAGAAAATCATTCACTGCGCCTTTTTTCTGTTGGCCTATTTTCAAAATCATAAATATGTACAAACACTGTTCTTCCTGTCACGAAGGGAGGCTTTGATATAACTTCAGAGAAAACTGACCTTGAAGTCGCTTCTGATTGAGTTATTTGATGTTATCATTCGGGTCATTTAAACATGTCCTCTTTTAGACTTTGACCAGAGTAAGACACACCATAGAATAGCACACAACCTTGGCTAAAAATTTACCCTGTGGGTTGAACGATCAGCTGGAAAAATGTGATGAAACACAGTTGCTCATAGTGTGATATCAGACTTTGGCCTGTGGAGAGGCAATGTGCTGGTGTTATTACATTACCAGCTTTGATGTGCTATCTCCTCATGGAATGATCCCTACAATCCTGCAGAATCATAAAATCCAGTTTCATACTTTCAGTTGTACAAAGTCATCATGACCTGCACTGATAAGCTGTCTCTGACTGAATCACTGTAGTCTATAAAGCTAGGTTGCATACATTTATACCAGACCAATCATATCATAAATATAGTTTTCTAGGAGGTTGTGCTGGACTTGTTCTGTGTTATGGTCCTTAAACCCTTCTTGGAAAACACAACAAAAATCTGGATCCAGGTGATTAAGTTAGCAGATGAGATGAGAATCACTTTTTATTATCTTCACTGAGAGATTTCGAGCTTTTGATCTATTCAAAAACCAACATTTTCATTTTTGTTTCATGAAAAGTAAGTATATGATAAACAAATCATCTGTGTTTAATAAGTCGTGTTAGCATTCCAACACACTTAAAGGCTTAAAATGTGATTTTTCACTCTTAAATATAATATAAATCAAGTATATCCTCTGAAAATAACTCTGTGAGTCATGACTGTCTACAATGGGTGTAACACCCGAGTGCCACTGTCTGTGATGTTTTCAGAGTTTTCTGAGTCATATCTTCAGTTTGTTTACATCGCCCAGACGGCCGGCTGACTCCTCCCCTCACGTATAAAAGTTGTTTAATTGAGGGACTAGAGAAAAGAAGCATACGAGCATAATAAAGATCGCTAGCATTAGCATGCTAACACAACAATGCAGCGTGAGTTGTTTTGGCATCCTTTAGTGGGCGGGGCTTTCTCCCTTCCCCCGTGGCTAATCATCTGACAGAGAGGCGTTCACATGGGGAAAAAAACAAGTTTGAGCTTCTGAGTGACACATAAACAAGCTGAAGGAAGCACTAACCTGTCAGTGTGAAGAGCTGAGAACAACATACCCAGAGGAAGTTTAACTATACTTAATGATATATTTAATTAGGGTATAAATTTGATATATGCTACATTCATTTTTAAAATGTTCCATGTAATACCTTAATTTGAGATGATTAATATTCAGCATGTGAAAAAAGTTTCAACTAAATGTGTTTGCTAAAAATAAACACATTAGTTCTTAACATTAGTGTGGTTGTGTATGTTAGCATTATGACATTAGCATCTAAGTACCTGAACACCAACTCATTGAGACTCTTTTTCATTTCTGCCTTCCTCTTAGTCAGGTCACATAGATACTAAATAATGACTGGAAAAATGTTTCTGTTGAACAAGTCAACTTACGACACGGTCCACAACTGTTATATACAAATCTTTTATCAACCAGGAAAATATTCCAAATTGACAGTAATGACCTGAAAGATACAATGGTACTACTTCTGAGCAGTTCTTCAATTAGCAAAACACAATTCAATTAGCAAAACATCACTTACAGCTGGAGAGAAAAGTGAGGTAGAAAAAGTGACTGCACTGCAGTGTAAGGTAACAAGAGTTAAATATTTTCCATCTGCTTCTTTACAAAGGTTTGCACACGAGAAGAATTGTTTAAAACATGCACACTCTAAAAAGGAAGGAACAAGAGTAACAATATAGTATTCATAAACCTGCATGTACAAGTTATCTTTTTAGGATATTTGAGTTGTTTTCTTGTTTGTTGTTTCCAACTGTCCTCCATCTTGTGTCTCCTATTTGTAAGTATCTGTTTTACATCAGAGCATTAAACGAGTGACAGTATCTTTCCCTGACACACAGCATGTTTGTGACTCCAGGTGACATACCCAGTGCGAGTGTTCTTCCTGCTGGGTGTGGAAACGCTGATTGTGACTAACGCAGCAGGGGGACTCAATGGCAGCTACAATGTGGGAGACATCATGCTCATTAAGGATCACATCAACATGCCTGGCTTTGCGGGTCAGAACCCGCTGTGTGGGCACAATGATGACAGGTACAAACACAGAGACAGTACTATGACACTGAAACTGCATTGGCAAAATGTGTATCTAAAACACTATCACTGTGTCATGATTTTAAATATTGTCTGTCCAGGTTTGGCGTGCGTTTCCCATGCATGTCAGATGCATATGATTGTGACCTGAGAGCTCTGGCCAAGCAAACGGCAAAGGAGCAGAGCTGCGACAGCTTCCTGCAGGAAGGAGTTTACTGCATGCTTGCTGGACCGACATATGAGACCATCGCAGAGTGCAAAGTCCTGCAGACGCTGGGGGCTGACGCTGTGGGTTAGTACAGCTCCCTCATGCTTACTTAAAGGGATACTGATGTGTCCTGGGAAAACCTCTTTTTATAATGCTTACTGGTAAGAGTGAATATGAACACATAATTTTTTATAAAAACAGATGATACAATCGAAATAGATACAAACAGCTTTTGATACAGCAGTAGTGGTTCCCCTTTATGCAGATTTATTTATTTATTCACAAACAAATAAGTTGTTGGCTTTAAACCCCAATTTTACATATTTTATTTTATTCCGTTAGCAGCTACACATCTACAATCTTATCTCACTTTCAACCTCTTTTTGTAAAGTACAAATCATTTTTATAACAATGAACTCAAGACTTGGCATGCCTGTAAATGTATCTGAATCTTAATATATTTTGTGACATGAACATGTAAAATTAAAGACAGATAGTGGCCGACTGACTGACTGACTTTCTGACTGACTGTCTATCTGACCGTCTGACTGACTGTCTGACTGACTAACTGACTGTCTGACTGACTGTCTGACTGACTGACTGACTGTCTGTCTGTCTGTCTGACTAACTAACTGACTGTCTGACTGACTGACTGACTGACTGACTGTCTGTCTGACTGTCTGTCTGTCTGACTGTCTGTCTGACTGTGTCTGACTGACTGTCTGACTGTCTGTCTGACTGTCTGACTGTCTGACTGTCTGACTGACTGACTGACTGACCGACCAACTGACTGTCTGACTGACTGAATATGGATTATGCTCCCGTCATGTCAATGCACCTGAACCAGTGTCCCTGTCTCTCTCTGTGTAGGTATGAGCACTGTGCCAGAGGTGGTGGTGGCCCGTCACTGTGGCCTGCGCGTCTTGGGTCTGTCCCTCATCACCAACAAGGTCGTGACAGATTATGACAGCAAAGAGAAGGCGAACCATGAGGAGGTGCTGAAGACCACGATGCGCCGAACACAGGACCTGCAGAGGCTTGTCAGTCACATAATTACAAAGATCTAAATCCTTCAGCAGTGCACAAAATCCGGCCTCATAATAATCAGTAATAATCTGTATATGGTGTTATGGTCAGGTTGGTAAAGATCTGTTTAGTCAGTTTTTACACTTTGGTGATTGAGGCTCTGCAGAAGGTGGTTAAGGAAAGATGTGGGAAAAGTGAACATGACAGTTGGAGGCGGGTATAAAGTAATGCCATGGTATTAGATATATCTTGGGAAGGTATGTGGACAACATCCTAATCAGGATTTTTTGGATACATTTTTTTCTCGCAAAATTTCAGGCTGACTCAATAACTTGATGGTTAGCAAGTTTTATACAGTAGAAGGCAAGGATTGGCTTTACCTGTATTTGACAATATTTTGGTTTTGCTCTTAGATATGCGGCTTGTAATGATAAAGGGGAATACCAGACGCCCCGAGTATCCAATTACAAGGTGGGCTGGTGCACAGATTTTCACTGCCATCTCTGGTTAAAGTAGTAGCACAAAAAAAGAAGACTGACAGTAGACAACAGGCCGAATCTCTGACAGCTTCTAAACAATTTAATGAATGTAAGACAATTTTTTTGTTGCTCACAACTTACTAGACGTAACTTCATAGGAACACATAACACCTGTAGATACATACTATACTGGTATGATTGTGTAATGGATAATGGTAGCATCATGTTCCTGTTGATGTAGACTTGCTACAAGTTTATTTTTACCTCAGCTTTAAGATATTGTTCATCAGGAATATTTACATGTCACCACTGGCAACCTTTTAATGCAGCTAACTGCTAAGTGGTACACTTGTATTGTTTATGAACACATTATTTACATCTTATCCGCCTTCGGTGAGAGAATTATACACAGCTATCATCTTTGAATGCATAATTTTCTATCT
This sequence comes from Labrus bergylta, assembly GCF_963930695.1. Lineage (NCBI taxonomy): Eukaryota > Metazoa > Chordata > Actinopteri > Labriformes > Labridae > Labrus > Labrus bergylta. Next base: position 1,638,898 of record NC_089201.1, on the reverse strand, counting down.
TAATGTGCAAGAGGACACTGTGCACATATGCGTTGGCCTTATGTTTCAGCAGGGCTAGAGGAGACAACCCATTACTGCTCCTACAGCATTTCAGGAGTTTATCAAGATAATGATCAATGTTGCTACCAGAACACACTATATTTTTTATTATATGGAAGGATCATTGGGACCAAATGGCACCTATTTAACCTTTATTTTGTGAGTCCTCGTCTTGATCAATATCATAAATACCTATTTTAGCTAGAAATAAAGTTAATGTATTTACCTTGTGCAGTGATCAAATCAGAGTTGCTTATTTTTGTAGTAGAAAATGTGTCTAATTTGAATTATTCTAATGTATTTAATGATGAATAAATGTAATGCATAAAGTTATAAATCGAAATTCTTGAGATATCTCAACTGAAATTAAGCTGAATCAGTTAATCAAGCACCTTTGCTAAAATGAAGGGTTATTGGTTTGAGTAATCTTGTAATCAGTGTATTAATGTACAAATGTAATCACTATTAAAAAGCACTAAATAATCTATAAGAAATACTGTCAGTCACAGGCTAATTTGGAGAAGCAGTCGTGATATGTGCAGCGGATTGCACTTAGATCACTTTTATTCGTACAACAAGAGACCACAACACTGTAATATCACGGAGAGCTGTATTACCCAGGCCTGCAGTTTTCAATCTTCTCTGCGCTGAACTGGAACCTCCTGCCAGGTTCCTTTGACCGACTCATTCATTAGAGAATGGAAAGGCCAGAGAAATCCTCGATCAGCAGGTCCACCTCTTAGACCATTTATATCAGGCTTATCATCAAGATGCTAATGGAAGTCTTAAAGGGGAATTACTCTCAGAATGAAACCAGCTATCATCATAATGTAGAAACCTGAATGCTGATGCACACGTTAAACTGGGAAACTTGATATATGAATACAGATTATTCATGTGAGGACACACTGATGATGTCTGTATTGGCACAATGTCAAATATTTTGCATTTTGTTTCCTTCTGGTTTGTTTTCCAGATGTTCTCATTTCTTTGAGCTAATAATAATTTTATTTGGTCAGTTAAATCAATAACAATGTATGAAGGTCTTACGTTGGAATCTAATTGGGTTTCAGGATTAACCTGCTATATTTTAAAACATCTTGTTTTGATTTCTTTTGTACTACCTACTTGCTACTTGTCTGTGTGCTGCTGCAACGCTCGAATCCCCCCTATGGGGATCAATAAAGTATCTTATCCTAATGATAAGTGTTGATACTCTTCTATGTGTGTTTGTAAGTGATGGAGAGTGTGAAAAATTGGGGTTTGTCCTAGAGTCCATGGATTTAAGTCCTATCTTTTTTCAAAAGTGGGTTTTAATATTATAGAGAATACTTTGCAAATAGATAGCGACAGGAACCACGCCCCCCGACCTTATTATGAAAAAGTCGTGCAATTAAAAAAAACAGCGATTTATAATCTAAATACATCCTGTGTGAAGCTGTTTTAATTGAAAAGACTTCTCAATTCAAGTCAAGTAGAGGAATGAGGCTGCATGTCTCTGGGTGACTTGTAAATGTGTAGAGGGGCCGCAATGCAAAGAGTACAGCGTAAAGCTAACACAATGACAACTGGCAGGTATGAACCATTAACCTGGTTTCTATTAGTAGATGCACTAAGACCTTCAGAGAGCCGAGAAAAAAATCCAAGCGCAAGAAAACAAAATCAGAGAGCAGAAGTTTCAGAGGTGAGCAGAAATCTGAGCAAGCGACAATATATCAGAGAGCCAGCATACATTGTGAGTAGAAACACAACAAATTTAAGAACGAGCGATGGCTATTTGAGTACAAAAGCAGGTTTTAAAGGGTCATTATATATTTTTTAAAATGAACGCAAAATCAATAAGTCATGCTATCAAACTTTTAACATTCCTCTTGAATTAAGATTTCACTCTCAAAGAATGCATTGTAATCAAGGAGAAAAATTAATTCTCTGACTTTTAGGAAAAACAATGATGATGACATCTGGAAAAAGTGTATTAAAGTACAAGACCCAACCCCCGCTCCATTCCTGCCCCTTAAATCAAACCTTATGAACACAACCTCTCTCTCTCTCTCTTAATCTTTCTCTTTACACATGGCTCAGATGAAGACACTGTGAGATTGAGAGGAAGTGGAAATGGCTGTTCCATGCTCCGCTCCTTTCTGTTACATAATTAATCTCCATGTAGCATGTGGAGGTGCAGCCCACTGTGGAGCTGAAATATTAATACAAATGAACCAGGCAGCATAGAAATACAAACACAACACCGCCACTCAGCTTGATTGTATTTATACAGAAGCATCCCGGCTTAGCTTCACAGGGTAAAGTGAGGCGTCTGCAAAGATATATACGTAGAATGCAAATATCAGTCTCTCTGCTTTGAATGTGGGGAAGTGGTGGACAGAACATGCAGATAAAGGCAGACGATACGAGTGAGTCAAGAGAATAAGAGAGGAGGATGAAGTGTGTTTGAGTAGGTAGTCCCCGCAGGCTGGCGACAGGCCTCATCTGTAATGTAATGTTGATCTATCTATTGTCACTGGGCCAACTTAGCCCAGTGCCGGCTATTGATTATTATAGGGTGAAAAGAGAGGATGAGGAAATAGAGTGAGACAGCTCTGCTGAGTTTACACTCTTCAACACTGTCACACACACATATTCACAAACTCAGTCTCTCTGTCACACACAACAGCTTCTCTCATGCACTGTCATGTATGGGAGCCCACAAAGTCTATGAGACAGTGCTCCTCTAAGGGAATGTGACTTTTACAAGTGTAGGAAATAGCGTTAGTGAGGGAATGTCTCTGCTGACTTTCACACAACGCCTCCCAGCAGGAGTCAGCTGCCAGCAGTGTGTCAGCACTGTACCAGGGTGCGGGCTGGATCTGGAAAATTACTGCTCCACCTCTGAGGACACTTGACAGGTCAAGTTCAACAATGCATTTATGGGCATGATGGTTGCCAACTTGATTTACCTGATAATCGATTCTAAGGTAATCTTGATTCATAGCACTGAAAATACAAAATACAAAGATAACTTTGAGCATAGAACAGACAGGATTCATACCTGTGATATGACTACAGAACATTGTACTTTTGGTACTTTGGGAAACTGGTAATCAGACCCAAGTATGTGCAGAATGGCTTGTTTCAATTCAAGCAGCATCCTAAGGTGTTGATAATGCAGCCAATACAGAAGTGCAAAAACACAGCAGACACACCCAATGCCATTTTAACAGCATACAGTAGATACAAATGTTTAGAGTCTGGCACAATGACAATTTTGGTCTTAATAGCTCATGTCTTTATCGCTAAACACTGGGGGTGATTTTTATCAAACAATTAATCTGTCTTGATTTTAGGATGTATAAGAGCTGAAAACCCGCCTCCAGCTCTCTGCCTTTTACTAGGTGGACTTGATCAAGTAAGCTTGATACAGCATTTAAAATATGGGGACCTCCATCAATGGGCTTCAAAAGTCCACCAAGAAGAAGAAAGAAGAAAACCAACAGAAGCTATGTCCATGTTTTATAAAGTCTATGTTTCTATGTTTCCTGTTGTACAACTGTGTTCCATTGGCAGTGAAAGGATCGACTAAAACCACCATATAGGGATCTACTATCCATCCAATAAGTTCTGTAGAAGGACATGTGACAATTGAAAAAATAAATGGATATTCTTTGTGTTAAAAGATGTCTCAGTGCAGAATCCATCCAACCGCAGGAACAAGCTTCTAGGGATACTTGCCCTCATGCTCATTACAGTCTTATTACTTCATCCTGAATATTATCACCTCTGCAGTAAATGAGTTCAAGAAATATATAGAAGAGTTTTTTTTTCATCCTTATTCTCCTAATAGGATCTGTGGCTTTGCCTGCCTCTCTTCACAGTAGACTGGCTATTAATGAAAAAAACCCAAGACCCTCCTCACCTCAACCCCACCTTTTTTTCTTCCAGAATTAACATTTATTATGTGGGCTAATCACTGCTGGCTTGAGGCAGTGTGGGAAATGTGATTAGTGTGTGAGTTCTAATTAAGTCTGTGAAGCCTCACACACTGGCAGACAGGCTGGGGGAGCTGCACGCTTAGATACACACACAGATGTATGAAAGAACACACACACACACACACACGCAGATTTGCAATTCATATGCATGCAGGTGTACTTGATCAAACACACAAACAACACAAACACACACACACACAGAGAGAGAGAGAGAGAGAGAGAGAGTCTACTGTAAAGAATGATAATACAGCAGGACAATCTGCTCACTATCTGCATCTATTCATTATTTCCCTCTCTCACACAGCGTACTGTACCAACTCACACACACACACACACACACACACACACACACACACACACACACACACACACACACACACACACACACACACACACACACACACACACACACAAACACACATCAGTCCGATCACTGCAGTCCTCAAGACTCCCTATCACACAACAAGCTCAAAGCACACTCACGCGCACACATGCGCGCGCACACTATCAGAGAGACAGGGACGCTGACTCAGATGGAAGATGTTGGAGACAGTGCGCCCCCAGCGGCGATGCAGCGCTGCTGCCGCTCCTGCACCGGAGTTAAAAAGCGGCGGGCGGCGCACAGGGGCCACAGTGTGGGGTGTATTTGAAGAAGAGACACAGTAAAGTCAGAAGCGGATTTTTTTCTGACGTCCGATCTGCTGCAGCATCCGTCGAGAGCATCATGGCAAACAAACCTCAGCAGCCTCCTCACCTGCACCTGGCCGAGGTCACCGCGTCCCAGTTCCTCGACATTTGGAAACATTTCGACGCAGATGGTAAGACGCTTTTCACCTCTTTTTAAAGTAGTTTCAAACTCAAACTTAATGAGATATTCCTAAATAATTACCATCACTGTAAAATGAAGCCGGCTGATGAAAGGATATATGAAGAGGAATATATTGAAATACACATTCTTGAAAAAGAACAAACCCGTTTTGAAGCTTAAAGATCAGACCAAATATTTGAGTTCATGTTTTTTTTTTTTAGCAAATAAACTATTAAAAGATCAATTAAAGGGGAAGGGGAAGAGATCAATTACAGGAGAAATAGCAATCTGCTATCAATCCTGGTAAAGAAATGACTAATATAGGGAGTGTTTAGTCTTTATTTAGTCGTAATTAGTCTTTTATTTGCTTGCCAACTTTCTTGACAGTTGAATAAATGAACAAAATGGATTAAATATCTTGAATGGAGCTGTTAAGGAGCCAGTAGACAGGGACAAACTTTATTGGATAAACCAATTTTCATCTACTTTGTGTTCTAAAAAGTTCGACGCTCCGACAGTTTAATTTTAGATGCGGACCACTCCCGACGTCAGCACGTGCCGTGACTTCATTACATTTTAATTCCTTTTTTTCCCAATATTTTTACATTTTAGATGCTCGGGATGCTACACAAGAAACACTCAAGTCAAGCAAAACGTATTCGCTGGGGGAGCGGGGGCGGGGGGGGGCGGGATGTTATGCATTAAAGTTATTAAATGTTATACATGCAAGAGCCCTACAAGACGAAACTGTATGAGCTGTGTGCGAGAAGATCTACTTTTACAAGCAACCTTTTTTCTCTCAGGCAATTAAGCTCTGTATGAGCACACAATGAGAAATCATCCCATGGTACATGAAGTACACGCTGACGATTTAACTTCACAATCATGAAGGGATTGGATTCATAAGCAATTCAAGTGTTATTTTTTAATCAATTCGTCACTTAATTAGTCGTTTCACTGGGATAAAGCAACCTTCGATCATTGACTGTTTGGATGTTAAGTAATTGGCTCTAACTGATGCTACTTGCATTGATTTTTGTTTCCACTCAGAGGTTGTTTTTTAAGCTCTATCAATAGGTGCCTGGTAAAAATATATATAAATGTTTAATAATGTGATGTCTGTCAACATAAAACATTATACACCATGTACACATTATTCAAAGAGAACTCCTCCCTGCTACACACACACTCACACAAAACACTAACGACCTCTCTCACACACACACACACACACACACACACGCACACACACACACACACACACACACACTGCGTTTCTTCTCCATCTTGATCTGTGTCCTTTCTTGCCAGTCTCAGCACAGTGCAAATATCCCTAGCCTGTGTGTGTGTGTGTGTGTGTGTGTGTGTGTGTGTGTGTGTGTGTGTGTGTGTGCGTGTGCGCGTGCCCGTGTGTGTGTGTGTGTGTGTGTGTGTGTGTGTGTCTGAGTTGCGGTGGATGTATGACAGGGGTTAACAAATCCATGAGTCCTGTCAGTGCCGTCACAAAAGCCTCATAAGTCTAATTATGGAAATGTTCATACTCTCATTCCACTTAAAGGTCTGCAGACTCCTCTGTGGATTAATGACATTCTATGACCTGATAAAAATGCTGATGGAAGCATTTTCAAGAGCTCTGGAGGGGCTCTAAAGTCCACAGTGGTCAATCCCTCAAAAGTACAGCCATTTTCATTTTCCTTTTAAAACTTTGTGACTGTTTTGTTTCCAGGCTGCTGGTGGTCGATTTTAAACAGAAAGGTCTCAGTCTTGCTTGTTCAATTGGCTCACCTGAGATGTCCAAAATACACCTGCTGTTGCACCTATTTGTTGTAAACGCATCCATACACTCCGGGGAATTCATCATTAGGGCAGTCTGTACACAAGCTGAAAGGTGCTCCACAGGGAAATCAAGGTGGCATGATGAGTAGGGTGGGATGGAGGGGCTCTGCAGCTAAGCTCTCCCATATGAGTCAATGTGCAGATAAAGTTGTCATTTCTGGTATTGTTTCCACTCTTGTGGAAAGCATATTAAGACTAGTTGTATCGGCCAGGTGTTTAAGTCCTGCAGCGGAGGTATTTTACATACTGTGATTTGCAATGAGCTACTTTGCAAATCAAATACAACCAATGTGCATCAACTGATTTAGCTAGAGCGCTTCATTCCTGCTCTCATTATCGGGAGTGTCCTCTGGCTCAGCAGAAAGAAAGGAGAGCTAATTTGTTTGCTCAGATTGAGTAAACATCTCAGAGTTGCAGATAAAAATACACAAGAGGCGATGCACCCAGAGCTGCAGAAACCACTTATTCCCCTGTTGGCCCAGGATCAGGTCTCATCTGGATTGTATCTTCTCGCAGCTCCACCGCTGTGTGTCCCTCTCATCTTTCTCTATCATCTCTTTAAGGCCTTTTCAATGTTATCACTTCAAAGCTGCAAGAGGGAACAACTGCACTGTCTTTTTTTTTTTTTTGCTAATTATAGAGCTGTCAATTATTTTTATTAACCTGGATATGGAAATTCATAGTATGATGAATTGAACCAGCTGTGCTCTCAACAGAAAATATTTGAATAGACAGGGCTGCACTCTCGTTTGAAAGGCAAATGCACTTTGTATAGGATTTAAATATGCACTTAGGTGGATAATCAGTCTGCTTTGGGAGTTTTCTTGTGTTGAGGCTGAATTTCAGAGTCAGAACTGGTAGAAGAGAAAAACATATTACTCACAACTCCTGGGACTGTGATGACGCAGGATCCCAAAGAGTGTGTATTTGGGCCAAAAGTGTGCACCTTTTATCTTGCTGGTTGGGGCATGCTTTAAGCGAATGAGAATATTAAAGTTTGTATGATGGCAAGCTCTCATTATGACTCATAAAATGTGTAATTTCACATTCAAACTCAATGATCTTGAGGTGATCTGAAGTCAGCTGTAAACTATCTTCAAGCAGCATTTTGTTTTTCACATCTACATACTGATACAGCACCAGGGATATGCAATTCTACTGAAGGGTGTATGCTTAAGGCTGGACAGTTTACATTAAGATGGACACTTTGTCATTTGGCTGCAGAACACAAAGCATTTCTAAGAAAATAGAGTGTAAATTGAGCATTATGTTGTTGCCTTAAGGCTGCTTGGAACAGAGAGTACATAAAAGCACAATACAAACAGTATTCACTTGTTCACATGTAATGGGATGTCTGGATCTATTCACGCATTTCTTGACTCTATAACATTTCTTGTGCATATTCTATTCCTAAATCTATATTTGTTCTCATTGAATGCCATTCTGCTTGCACTTAATCACATCTTACTCTGTTTAATTATCAAGCATTTCTTTCCAGAATGCCAATAAAACCCACAGGAGGGAGACTCGGTAGCAGCGAGCAGTTTAACCGTCCCACTTATCGAAACGGCAGAGCTGGTATTTTTGAGTTTTGATAACATCACCAAGGAACGCGTGCAGGCCCACAGGCATGCTGAAGAATTTCCCATGGGTAGAACAAAGACGCTGAGATGTTGGCTGGGTGGGGAGAGAGAGTTCGATAGAAGATGACAGTGAGAGGAAGCGAGTTTGAGGTGGAGGAGAGGAAGTGGAAGGCATGATTATCTTTGTTAGTCTTTAATGAGGCAGCTCTGCCTTCTAGGGTTTTATTGAAGTAGCTAGTTACATCGTTTGGAGCCATCTGTCCGTCCATTCAGCACGCTTGTTGATAGAATACTGGCACAGGTTCACTCAGTACCTGGGTGAAGCGGGCATACATTTGTCCTCGGAATAGATACTGTCAGGGCCTCTTAGCACCAGGCATACAGATAAAATAAGAAAAGAAGAAATTCAACCTTATTGTCCCCATGCTAAATTTGTCAACAAGGAATAAAAAATGTGATAGAAATCAACCCAGGATAGACATTTTTTTTTATGACAAAAGCGACACCCAGGCTGTCAAAGTGATTGAAAGCATGCAGTAAAACGAGGTTAAGACATTTCCTGAAGAGAATAATAATACCGTAAGTCTAAATTATCCTCCCCAAATAAAGAAATCCAGGTAGAAACTGTATCATTGCACTGTTACCCTTATTGATTCACCTTATATGCCACACTGCCTGTTGAAGGCAGTATTGATCTCCGTTGAATAAAGGAGCTGGCTGTGGATCATCACCTTTCATATCCTAGAAAAGCAAATTTCCATTAATAGCTTCTCCTTCAATACAACCCTCCGAACGGGGAGTCTTTTTTGGAGTGATCAGTTTGCATGATGTCAGTCAATAGCCTAACTATTGATCTGGAGGGGAAGGAAGAGGGTTACTGGCAAAAGGCTCATGTTCAAATCAATATCAGGGCAAACCCAAGCCTTGACTGGATTTTTTTGTTGATACTGTGACACTGTGACTACATCCTTCCTGATGGGGTTCTTTTGCTTGTCAGCGATTGGAAATAGCCCTTTGGTGGTGTGTTATGATAACTTGCTGTTGTGATCTGTCTGTCACCCAGGTAATGGCTACATTGAGGGGAAGGAGCTGGAGAACTTCTTCAGGGAGTTGGAGACGGCCCGGAGAGGAGCAGGAGTGGTGAGTTCAGGAACAAGAGAGATTTAAACAACAAATACTCTACGCTCTGGTTTGACCTTTATTGAGTATAAATGTTTTCCAGGACCCTTCAAACCCAACATTCAGAGAAAACATGAAGGAGTTCATGCAGAAGTTTGACAAGAACAAAGATGGACGAATTGAGATGTCAGAGGTAAGACGCTGCAGTTGCTTCTTGTAAGAAAAAGTAAAAAATAAAAATAAAAATGAAAATAGAAACTTTGCTTACTTTGAGAGTTAGATAAGAATAAGATTGATACCATTGTCCAGAGTCAAACTCAGCTTACCAGAGTCAAGCTTAGCTTACCAGAGTCAAGCTTAGCTTACCAGAGTCAAGCTTAGCTTACCAGAGTCAAGCTTAGCTTACCAGAGTCAAGCTTAGCTTAGCATCAAGAATGGATATATGAGAGGAGCTAAACTCTCATATTTAGCATTTTATACTTTTGCATTTATGGAAATAAGTTTAGTTGATTAACCTTCCTGTTGACAGTTACATCAACAGAGGATCTACTTTTATACCTGTCTATCAAAGATGAATTCACAGCAAACAGCTGGTTTTATTTAGCTTAGCATGAAGACTAGAAACAGTGGGACAATGTTAGGTTAAAGTTAAGTGCAAAGAAACAATGTATTTGTGCTATGGTAATCAGACTCCTGGGCAACACATGATGGTTTTGTGACCCTTTGTAATAAGATAAGAAATGTAATAAGTTATTCTGTGAGGCAGAATAACCCCCCATAACCTTCTGCTGATTGTAGATGCAAAGTTAACACACATACAGTATATAAAAGTGTTAGCAATCTTCTCTAGCTCTCAGTGTAAAGAAATTAATGAATATGAAAAAATATATCTTTATAATTTGGAAGGAAATACACTAAATATTCTCAAATGTTGGTACAATGAAGTTATTCAATGGAGCGTTTCCACTAAGATCAATGCAGAGACAGGATGAAGTAGTTTTTTGTTCATTTTATGTACAAATTGATTTCAGTCAAATATGCTCCAGATCCAAAAATAACCTCAGAAAGTCTTTGAGTTGTCTGCTTCATGGAGGGAGAGAAAGTTTAAAAAAAATAAAAAATAAAAAAAGGGCTTGGATTATATGAAAGCAGCATAGAAATACAGCACAAGTATCCAGGCTTCAAAGACCTGGTCAATAGTCGGATCGATGCATAAATACAGTCTTTATCATACCCTCCACAGAGTGTCAGTTTGGATGCCTTCCCTCGATTTTACCATTTTCAGAGTGTAATTTGAAAAAGAAACAAGAAGGAAAGCCTCTGCGATAACAATAATTCCCTGCCAGGATGGGAAAGCGGCAAAGAAAGCCCAGTGCAAATTCAAAAAAAAAAATATTTAACTTGAGCACAGCCCAGCCTCAGAGGTTATAGCTCTCTATTATTTATGTCTGAGTTGCCCATTTGAGGCTTTGTAGACAAAAAGCTCCCTGGTCTCCTCGTCTTCTCTCCCATCATATCAACGCCACCATCTTATGTACTCACCACTCCCATTTTCCTGTCATTTCTCTCTTTAGCTGGCCCAGATTCTCCCCACCGAAGAGAACTTCTTGCTCTGCTTCAGACAGTTTGTCAGCTCCAGTGCTGAGTTTATGGCGGTAAGAGTGTGTTTATTAATGTGTGTGTGGATGGGACTGCTATATGTATTTTTTTAATGTAGAACTTTTTATTCTTCTCTTGACAAACTCTAGTCATTTGATCAGTTCCTAGCATTACTTGTAGTACAAAACCTTCTTGTGCCCCATTAATGCCATTAGTGCAATAACCGTAACTCAAGATCACAGTCATTCGGCCATAGAAGTGAGACAGCCTTCATGTTGTCATACGTACCAAGCAGCGGATTTCACAGTAGAATGGTTATAGATTTTCTTATAAGTGAAATAAACTAGCGAAGACTGGAAAGAAAAGCACAGACTCACTGCCTCCACATTAGTCTCGTTCTGCTCTTAAGATTTAGCAGTTCAAACCAAAGACCTCTAAAGACCTCACATGGTCATGAATATCAACTGCTAAATTGCAACAATACAGACTAATGCGGGACTCATGAGAAAAGAGCAGACAGATAATCTACTTGAAATAGACAGCTGCTTTGTAAATCTCCTCAGTTAAGTGAACAGGAAGTGTGAAAATTATGAAATGGTACTGATTTATTTCAGTGTTTTATATAGTTTGTAAGGAAATCTGCATGATATTTGTACCTTGGTTGCACTCAGTCCCCTCAAGCTTATTTTTTGTGTGAACCTTTCCCTTTGGTGTTCAGTTACTGGACAGTGTTAATTACTTGGGCTGCCAATAGTGCCCCAGGGATGCATGCAAATGACTTTGCAGGGAAGTCATGAGAAGTTATGGACAACTGTAAAGGGTCTGCAGCCAAACATGCACGACTCAAAGCATACTCAGAGTTCAATTAATGTATAAAATAATAACATTCCTAAAATATTATTAAGTATAATACAAACATAATGTGTGCCAGTTTCTGCATGCTATCATGACTGAACATTGTAAGAGCTGGAAAATTATCAAATTATTATTATTATTATTATTATTATAAATTATGATTATGACAAATGTAAACTTCAGTGGTTACATTAGGAATGTAAGGTAAGGACCGGTCCAAAAAAGGAGAAAATTACCAGCCCAGCTCAGGCCCAGTCCAAGAACAAAACGGCTTAGGGTCCATCTGAGACTAAGAGGGCGCAGCTACAGTGACTGAAGAGAACAGAAATGACACATGGGTCCCTCGTGTGTTCAGTGAGCAGACATTTGAAAGCCTTGATTACTTTTTGTACAAAAAAGCTATCGTTATTTTTGTGTCCATTCAATTAAGGGTGCAGAAATGCACCCTTGCAGAACCTGGCCTGGCCCAGCTTACTCTTTCCTCACAGTTGCCACAAGTTGAGGTTGGATTAGATGTTGAGTCCAACCTCAGCAATGCAACAAGAAACCAGATAAAAGCCTATTGTTTGGGGTGTGTCAGGTTAAACTGGCATATCACAGGGAGCAATGCATAACCACATTTGCTAGCACTGCTAAGGTTAGACACTCTTAGCAAACCAAATGACATTGCTAGCCTGCAGATAATTTTAAATAAACTGTGCTAAATTTGGACTTTTTTCAGATTGTTTCCTTAGACCACTGAACATCCCTATTTAGTAGTCCTGCTATAAAATTACAGAATAGTAATAGTAATTCAATATGCAACCAATTTCAAATGATAGTAAAATTAACCAATCTCATTTTCTCTGAGGGGATTGGCTATGTTATCATTGATTTATCACAAGTTCTGCCCAATCCTGCTTAAAGTAACCCTAATGTTACTAGGGAGGATATAGTTAGCAAATGTATGATTCACACCGATTTATAGATAAAATTTCAATGAATAGTGTGTTAATTGACAAATGGAGACCCATATATTTTTATCCCAATTTTCTAGATCAAAATACTGGCAATCCGAACCGAACAGCTCCTAGGAGATGCTATCCGTTCACTGTTCTTGTTTACTTCTGGGCAGGAGAGCCAGAGGAGAAGGCACATGAGGCTACAGTCAGTCTATGGCTGTCCTGGCTAGTGGCAGGCGGCTGAATTACAGTTTGGGCAAAACATTTGACGGGCATTAAGGGCCAACATATAATAATGTTAATAAATAATTCAAATGACTAGTAATCCTGGTACTCCCTGATGTACATCGCTTTGGATAAAAGCGTCTGCTAAGTGAATTATAGAATTGGTGCCGAGTAGCAAGGGGTGAAGATGTTTTTTATCTGATAGGGTAACGAATTGGCTTCTGTCATTTAATCCTTTATATGCTAAAAATTCCAAAATGTTTTGAAGGGTTGATTTTCTCAGAAACATGTTGTTTTTATGCTGATTTTCAAATTATGAATTGATCAGATCAAATTAGAAGTGATGACTGTTAGAATATAATCATGACAAATATATAGGCCATTGCTGAGGACTCAGAGGGATTTTCTCACAAATCCTGACAAAAAAAAAAAAATGCTGCCTGTAATACCATGACAGCCAAGCTGCGTGATAAAGACACCAAGAATAAATACATATTTCTATAAACGGTAAACAAGTTTAGTACTGCTGTGAATTATGAATAATAAATGATTGTATGAGTAACAAAAAGCCTTCAGCAGAGCAAGATGTCTGCTGAGAGGAACTTGAAACGGGAAATCATTTATTCCACTAAATATCTCCAGAAGATAAGAAAATGGCAGATTTTATGTTAGATCTGTCGCAATGAAAGAACGGAGCCAATTAGAAACCAATTACAATTTGTGGAAGAGTCTGTCCTTGTCTCCTGTGTCATGTTGCGAAAGAATAATGAAATGAGAGAAAGAGGGTGACAGAGAGAGAAGGTGTGGAGGGAGAAGGATACAAAGGGCAAACGAGAGAAAGCGGGAACAGAGAGGACATAAATGAAATGTCGATGGGAAGTTAAGAGCCAGAGTTTGAGAACATAAAGTAAGAGACGAGGATTAATCAGTCTTCTTTGAAGGGTGCAGGGAGGAGGAAGTGGGCGTAGAGGTTCTTAAAGGGTTAGAATGAGGAAGCAGAACCTTCTATTTTCAGAGTCATATATAATGGATAACTCTACTGTAGCTCCTCTCTGCAGAGCCCAGAGGAGGGGAGGAGGAACAGAGGAAAGGAGAAGGAGAAGGGGGAAGACCATCCATCTTTGATAAGGAGCCCTTCTCTGGACAGGGACAGCTGCTAGATTAAAACATTCATTAAAATGACTTTCTCTCCCTTCCTCATTTCTCTCTCTGTCTCTCGTTGCCCTCTGCTCTGAATGCGGGTGAACAGAATTGTATCAAAAACTGTGTGATTACACACTGATGGTCCAGGCTTTTGTGGTCGTTCCCCTCTGGAATGATTTCTGCTCAGCACCAGAGTAAAATCAAACTCCTGGCGCAGTTAAAGATCAGGCTGGGGTTCGATCAGAGAGGATTTATGTAGGGGGAGAAATGTAAATCACTCTGAAGAACAGCGTGTTTGTGTTTTGTGCATCAGTGCTGAAAAACTGCTTTCAATCCAATCTTTGTTTTGTTTTGTTGATTTCTCAGGCATGGAGGCGATATGACACAGATCGCAGTGGATACATTGATACAAATGAACTGAAGGTATGTTGTTAATATATGATTTTCAATGATAATACATATAAAGCATGTCAATCAAGCAGAGGGCTTTTATGTAATATTTCTCATCAACATTTGCATCACAAAGGCCGGTATGATTTTAAAAAACATCAAGACAAATATTATGATCATTGATCCATCTGCATACTTTGTCAAACTCACATTTATGTTTTTGTCTTTTGTTCTTTCCTTTTTCCTTCATTATGCACATAAACACTTGATCACTCACAGGGCACCCATCCTAAACCCTAATTATCAGAAAAGGGTCACTTAGCATCTAAGCTACATAAACCCTGTCTGTCCCTGTGATCATTTACATTTGAACATCTTTTCAAACTGTAGTAGGCTTGCTTTGCTTTTATTTGTTCCCCTCCATGTATTTACCTTACCCTCCTGCATTCATTTGAAATGTAAAAAAGGCAGGCAGAATTTCCTGTCTTGCATGCTTTCGTAGTTATTTTGTTAACACCAATAAAAAGAACACAAAAAAAGAGACAAACACAGTCCTCTTCTAATTTTTTTTGTGCCCTGTCTATATGTGCATAAAATTTTTTGAAAATTTTGGGGAAAACAAATGTTGTGGCTGTATGCTACATAAAAAGGTAGGGCCCTTGACTGTAAATAAAGACGGACAATATGTCTCTGTGTCCTCCCATTGTACACAAATTAAGACAAAATACCCCTTGACATATTGTGCTGGTGATGTCATTTGTTGCAAGATTTGTGCAGTAGACTCTGCAACCTCCATTTACGGCTGTTAAAATACAGTACAAGAAGACAACAAGATTCTAAGACAATACCTTTCTGCCAAACAGCAACTTGTTATATTTAAATGTGTGTTTTTCTGTGAGTGAACAATCTCAATGCAATATGTAACATAGTGCGATTCAGTGCACATATAGATTTTTTATTAACTTTGGTTAATAAAGTTAATAAACTTTGCGTCGTGCTTAGTCAAGCTAATTTATCAGGGCTTCAAATTTAGAATATAGACCCAAAAGAAGTGATATCAACTTTTAGCAAGACAGTGAATTATTATTATTATTATTATTATTTATTTTTTATTTTTTATATGTAAATACATGCTGCTGTTTTTATCCTGCACTACAACGAGCCAAATGCAACGAAATTTCGTTCTTATCTGCACTGTAAAGTACAAGTTTGAATGACAATAAAGAAAGTCTAAGTCTAAGTCTAAGTCTAAGAATTAGCATATTTTTGCAGAAATGTCAAACTATCCTTTAAAGGCCCTTGAAACATCTGTTAAGAAATGCATTATCTTGCTTCCAAAAAACTAAAGGGTGAATGAGAAATTGATGTGCTGAACATGTCCCAAGCTTTAATTTTTCCAGGGTGAGGGACATTAAGTGACACATTAGCTAAAGAAACATTTACAAAAAAGAACATTTCTGAGGAGTTATTCAACACTTGTGACAAAAAAGGGCAAGAAAAGCTGGGACAACTCTTTGGCAGATGAATGGTTAGTGGATGCTTCAAAGAAAAGGGCCCAGTGATGTCAAGTGTTTTGCTCAGGTGAGGATGCTGCAAAAAGCTTTGTCATGTGTCAATCACTTCAGAACTTCAGAAAATATCAATTCAAGCTTGTGTCAAATCAAACATGCTCCACGTCGGTGATTTGAACGTTAGTGAGGTCAGTGATTCCAGGTCATGTAAAGCTAAGACTGCTTGGGTTGTTGTGGGATCACACATCATCCAGCTGCATGAGCAGGTTCAGATGGTTTACTCAGGTGTGATCTTTGAGAGTGTAAGTGAAATTCAGATGAGATTGCAGGTAGTTGATGTATCTCTACTAATGACTATATGAAAATGATTAAACCTAATTCTCTGAAGTACTCTTCAGTTGATACAAGAAGACTTTTGAGATGTCAGGCTGGCTGTGATACTTCCATGTATTTGAGTTTCCCAAACCAGAAACAAGAAACATTCATCAACTTCACTGAAATCATCATTGATTTCATTTTCTATGTACATCCTTTTTTGTTTGATCTTATTTTTAGCTGTATAACTAAGTTTTACTGGCTCCATTTTCACTTTTCCTCCATTGTCAACTTATTACCACTAACTAATCTAATTTATAGGTATATTTACTGCTCTTCCTTTTTTATTTGAAGCTATTAATGCATAAATTAAAAGGGAAAGTCAGGATAACCGATCACTAATCATTTTTTTAATGATGGCACAGAGAAATAAAACTGCAGTGACTGATTGTTTGAATGATTGATTGGTCTTTAAATCCCAGAGACTGAACGAACAAACTTTGTTCTTCACTATGACAGCCCTATAAATGTATTTATTTTTTTCCATGTTCCATGTTAACATTCCATGTTAATGTTTTGGCTTTGATGCAATAACTGAGATGAGTTTAAAAAAAGGATAAAAGTGATTGACATGCAGTAAATGGCCTAGGGTCGCCACAGCCCCTCTACATGGGACACGCTATTTTACCAAGCAGCTATATGCTGCCCCTGAGACATTAGTTTTGCTTTGATGTACAATGTGACATTGTGTTTCAACTTAGCATTAAAGTGGATTTCTGTTTTGTGTTATTCTATCATAAATATTACAAAAATAAACTGTAAAGTCTGTCCTCTGATTGTTGCTTTGAACCTTCAGCTACAGTTTATACCTCCAAGCGCTGCTTAAAGCTCTTGCATAAATGTGATTATCATTTTTTTTTTTAAATTAGATGCCATACTTCTGCATGTTCTTTGTCATTTTACATTTTTCTATCTGTGTCTCTGTCCTCAGGGCTTTCTGTCAGACCTGCTTCAGAAGACTAACAGACACTACGATGACCAGAAGCTCCACGAGTACGCAAAGACCATAGTAAGACTCCACCTTATGCTCTGTATCACACTCCCAAGTCATGACTCCTCATGTAAATACACAGAATATTTAAAGAAAGCTAGTCAGACTCAGATATGTCCCAGTTGAGAAAACACAAATGAGTTTACAGATTTCATCAAGTATGTATTCAAAAATATGAATGGCTACATTAAGATAATAAATATAATCTTGTGATCACCAATGACTTCTTCAGGAACAAACTTGAGAGTTTTGCCTGCAGCCACTTGGTGCAACTCAGTGGCTGTGACCTTTCATTTCCTACAGGTTGTCCGTTTACAGCTCAGATGTGTTAACATGCTTCTACCTGGAAGCACTGACCTGACCTAATTTTCTTGAGCATTTCACATCCTCACAGATCAATCAATCAATCGATCAATCATCAATGTTTTACTTTACAACACGTTAGACCAATTAATCATAATATCACATAAAGGTAATCCACTGACCAAGCAGCCAGAGCAATTAGGGGTTCAGTGTCTTGCCCAAGGACACTGTGACATGTGATTGCCGGAGCTTCGGATTGAACCCCCTGCCCCAACCTTCTGGTAGAGAGACGACTGACTCTACCACTGAGCCACAGCCGCCCCAATATGATTATACTGCTGTTAAATAAGCTGGGCCAGTGGTTTCTTGGCCAGCAAGTGTCAGTTGGACTGACGGGATTTTCTCCACCTCTCCTGGGCTGGACACCAGGCCTTGGCACAGCTCCTTGAGCTCCTCAGGAGGCAGCTGATCCAGACTCTGCAGTTTGCCCAGACTTTGTCTGCGACTCTGGGGGAAGCAGAAGAAATCTGCAGTGCTGTTCTTGAGCAGGTACAGGACCAGGCCCAGTCTGGCGGCTCGGGAGTAAGCCATGAAGATCTGTGCGTCCTCCACCCTGCTGGCTTGCTGCCTGGAGGACTGATGAGGCAGATGCCAACACTGTTCCTGGGCTGAGCTCTACAGCAGCAGCGTCTGTCAGGAAGGGAGAAGTCTGTGGCTCTTTCTGTGAAAGAATACAAATTTATACTTTTCTCCTGATGTAATTTTTTCCCCAGAAAAGAGAGCTTTTGTGTTTTTATTCTGTAAGAAGTCACCAGAAGCAGCCTTGGCTGAAATAGTTTTTATGAATAGCCCCCTAACTGGTTCTCTGCTAAACATTCACAGCTCTGAAAAAGGTTTGTACTAAAGGTAGAAACTTAGTGGCCGTCAATTCCATTTGTAAGTGGTGAAATTCATGGTACTGCATCTGTCTTCATCTTGACGGCGTATCTCTATAAAAAACTTTCCTTTCAGTCCCTCTCCTCCGTCCCTTCTTATCTCTGTTCTGCTTCCTCTTTGTAGCTCAAGATGTTTGATCTGAATGGAGATGGAAAGTTGGGCCTGTCAGAGATGGCAAGGTAATGTGCAATTTTACTTCTGTTCACTGGATAAATGTTGGAGGACATTGCCGGCTGATGTTCTTTCAATGGATTTGAATAATTTAACACCTATTGTGTCCGCTAATGAAGTCCTTCCCTCCCGCAGGCTTCTTCCTGTTCAGGAGAATTTCTTACTCATATTCCAGGTAGGGAGCAAACATGGTGCCCAAATGAATTGTAATACAAAACAAAATGGCAATGCAAATGTAAACTGTGAAATACTTTGTGGCGTGTAGCCATTAATACCAGATACCTGAGATGAGCCTTACTTTTCTGTTTGAGTTTTGTCTTATTGTATCTTCTTATGTTTCGCAACTTGAAGCCCGCTGATCAAAGTCATTCCTCTGTTATTTTACAGGGTGTCAAGTTGAACGCTGAGCAGTTCAATGCCATCTTCACATTCTATGACAAGGTAGGAAACTATTAGTTCAAGGAGGGAATAAATGATGTTGTTTACTACTTTACAAAAACTAAGCTGAAGTCTGTCTTCACTCTTGGAGGAGTTTTTTTTTTAATCCCTATATAACTTAATTCTGTGAATATAAACTACATTCCATGAGCCACTGGGTGATGTCACAAAATATATCTTCTTGAATGCCAGTGGCTCTATTGTTTTCATCTTGGGTAAAATATTAATGATTTTTAGTCAATAAAGTTGTTGGTAGACAATTCAATTTGAGGCTAGTTAAACAGAGGCTTATTTCTAAAGGAGTGGAAGTTGGGTGTGTCTCTGCTCAATGATTTCCTGTATCTGGAAGAGCATAGTTATATGCTTACCAGGTGATTTGAGAAAGAAAGTGTACTCTAGATAGAAAACTGTGAAATAAAAATAAATTACAACAAAGCTGGAAAAAACAGCCTATACTCTTGGGCATCGTTGGATGACTCAGCACTGTTTGTTTTGGTGTTCCCCCTTCCCTATATAATGAGTATACAAATTTTGTGTTTTGTATCTAGGGCGCTCCCCTACTACCTAGGGAAATGAGGAAGGCTTGGCACACCTGTCCCTCTGTAAACAGCTCAGGATAGATGAGCAGTGGTTCAGTTAATGGCCACATTTTCCACATTAGGAACAGATTGGCAGGGGATGACTGCAGGGAGCGAAATGACACAAGAAGAAAGGGAAATGGAGCAAGGTTACAGAGGAGGAAGATGCCTGGTGGACATCTGCTAAATTGCTTTTCATGCTTAATGAAATCTTTTGAGCTTTGTTCATATAGATATAAAAGGGCCAAGTCAATATTTGGGGGATATAAATAACTAAGCTTGATATGTCCTAGCAACAGGGGTCATATTAGCTTGGCTGTTGTTGCTTTTGTCTTTTAAGTTTGGGTGTATCACACAGGCTGTAAATACATATGGACAACACCTCATTCTCCTCCTCTTGAAAGATGAAGCAAAGATACCCATGTGGCAAGCGCTGACATATGGTTCATTAGAAGCCAAAGGGATCAGCTGGTAGTGCCGCGGTATTGATGCTGCTTTCCCTAACCAAAACATATAATTAACTCACGATAAACTGCTCCACACTGTCAGCAGCAGAACAGATTCCTGTGTCTGAATCCAGTTTGAAGCAAATTGACAATTCAAGGTCAGGGAAAGTTCCATGACCTCTGTGTTAGTGTTGTTACATTCCTCTTGCCGGTCCTCCATTACTCTGCTAATTTTGGTGCACACAGCGCCGCAGTGGCCACATTTATTAATAAAAGCTTCTAATGATAATCAATTTAAAAACTTTCAGAAAACAGGTGATGATAACAAGATATCATGACGCAGGTTTGAGAAAAATGTATTTGATGTTTGCCTCATATCACATATGTTAACATGGAGGGGGCATAATTTACAACTTACAGTATACCTCAGACAGTCAGTGGGGGGGCTCCAACTTGTTTGCCTTCATTTGAGGCATGGTGTTGCACTGTCCATTGTTTGTTCAGTCTATATATACACACTAAAAAGCTATCAAATATGCTACAAAAATCAAGCATGATTGTTTAGATAAAGAAAACTTCCCTTTTTATTTGAAATGTAAAATTGACGACAGTGGTTTCCAACGGTATAGCTCATTTGGCACCATGTCATGTCGTGCATGTTCATGTCTCGGGTTGGACTTAATCTCACTTGCAGAGAACAAGATTCAATGTTCAATCATAGATGAGCCAGTGCGGTCACTTTCTTGTGGACAGCAATAAATTTGATGTATTAAATGAATTTCTTCATTTTGACATGAGCTCAGCCCCAGAAGCTGACACACAGGCGGCTGCTATCACTGCTGCTGAGAGATATTGAGCAGGGCAAAGTGTAGCCAGTCAGCTGAACACTAAAATGACTCACAGTGCCACAGCCCTAAACTCTGCAAGGCCTTGAAACTGTCTAAAATGTAGGAAGGCATGCAGCTTAGACAAACTGACTGATTTCCGATGTTGCTCCTCTTTCCCATCACTCTGCAGAGTTGCTTCTTAAATGAATTCTCAAGACCTATGATACTACAGTCTAGTAAATCTTGAGCATCTGCCAAAGCAGATGCCACTCAGCTCTGAAGTCCTCTTGAGACAGAGCCTTGATGAACAGATCGTAGTTCTTTGCTACTTGCCAAAGAGAAAACTTCCAACAAATTGGTCTTCTCTTTTGGCACCCCGAACCTTTTACACTACTGAGAGACAACTCGTTAATTAGCAAAGTGGCTCCATATCGACTTCACATTAACCCCCTTTTAGGTAGTTTTAAGTGGAGAGTCTTTTTTATACCATCAGTCATGAATGGCCATTTGGCTGGTACATTCATGACGACTGTCATAAATGATTGAATGAAGTCGAGCAGCAGAGCAGAACATAAAATTTGAAAGCTTAGAATCTCAACATAGCTAGTGATCAGTGTTTTTGTTTTGTTTTGAATGCAGCACTTTTGGATCAGGAAAATAAAAATTCCCTGCAATATGCAAGGAAATACTGTGCAGCTAAAGTTTGACTGACTGCAGTTTAATTGCATTTGGAAGTCTGTTTACTGTCACCAGATGATCTTGAATTTGTCCTTCTTTTCCCTAAATTCTTGTCCTCATAACGGAGATGAAAATAACATCTGTGTTGTGCTTCTATAAACTTTTTTCAGGATGGCAACGGCTACATTGATGAGCACGAGTTGGACGCGCTGCTACGAGACCTTTACCAGACAAACAAGATGGTGAGATGGGAGCTCTTTTATTAGTTTACAGACTTCATATACTGGTGCTCATTGTGTCCCCCCTCCTGGGGGTCTTGACCCCCATAAGGTGGCACCAAAGATCTCAGAAGGACACCTGCAAGGTATTTTTTTTCTAAGGATGTTAAAATTGGATTTGCACATATTAACTTTAATCAACACACTTACTGGATAACTATAAATATGTTTTTTGGTAAGAACTTACAATGTATCACTCTTTCAATCAGTTATTTTGACCACATTGGGGTTCTTAATTCTGCAAAATCTTTGTAAATAATATCAAATGAGTGAGCAAAAGTAAATGGTAAATGGACTTGAGCTTATATAGCACTTTTCTAGTCTTCCGACTACTCAAAGTGCTTTTACACCACATGTCATACCTACACATTCACACACTGATGGTAGTGATGATCACTATGTAGTATCATCAGAAGTAACTAATCCCATTCATACACTGCCACCGAAGCAGCGGGAGCAATTCAGAGTTAAGTGTCTTGCCCAATTGGACATGTTGCCCAGCTGGGGATCAAACCCTTGACCTTCTGGTTGAGAGGCAGCGACTCTACCAACTGAGCCACGGCCGCCCAAAAGTACATTTATGAGTCTTTGTGTTGTCCTACTGAAGTCCTCTTTCCTGATTTCAGGATTTTAATAGTGGTGTATTACAGGGTATAAGCAGGTATATGGAGTATACCCACTTATTTTTCAGGGTCCATAGGGTATACCCACATCTAATTCTCCTCTGATTCACACCATGGATTGAGTGGCAACATTTATCCTCTGCTGGACGGGCCACTTAAAAAAAAAACCTTTTAAGAAAGTTAAAGAGTATACCCACTTCTTTAGGCACCACTAAACCACTGAATAAAGTCTGATAAAAAAGGATTCAAATCAGAAAATAGATTCCCAATTGACTAAATCCTTAGTCAGTAAAATTAGTTTCAAATGTTACGCTCTATGTAATGTTGATCACCCACTACAACTCAAAACAAAAAGTCACACTTTATGCATGTTGTCAATGATGTTAGCAAAATATGATAATAGCATACATTGTCTAAATATAGTTGATGCAAAAAAAGATAAATGTATTTTAACTAAATGTTTTACTTAATTAATTTGACTTGTATTATATACTATAGGTGCTCTACAGTATCTTTGCCTGTGTAATAATTCAATCCTCTGCTGGACGGGCCAGCAGAGACAACTGGACTGTAGAACACCCTGGGGAATGTGACAAACAGATCTAGGTTTTTGTTGACTGTTTTTCAAAGTCCCCAGGGCTTTCTTCAAAATGCTCTGTCAGCTGAGGTTATAGTACATCCAAAATCCTACATAAAAGAGAGGCAGAACAAGTGTGACTTTCAAGGACAATACTTTTTGAATTATGCATCAGCAACTTTACTGACCTTCTCACACCTCCCTCTCTGTCTATCAGGAGGTGGACTTGAAGAACCTGACAGGCTACAAGCAGAGCATCATGAACCTGTCTGACGGGGGCAAGCTGTACCGTGGCGAGCTTGAAATTGTGCTCTGCAGGGAGCCAATTGTGTGACTCTTCCTCCTCTCTTGTTATATATTATAATTTCCTCTGCCTGCCCTGCTTTGCCCTCCTGAGACCACACCCACTTCCAGCTGCCTGGCGACATATACCAGGTGCATGAGCCAGACACCCCCTGCCCCCTATCATTTCCCCGACCCTTGTTAAAGTTACAACTCCAAGAATGAATGATAAGTGCACCGTCAGTACGTAACAGCTCTTCATCCTTGTTTTCTGCAAACCCCTAAACCTGACCTGTTTGAATCCACTGGCTTTTCATCTTCATAACTCTTCCCCATGTCTTCAAGCGTTTCTGACCTCATCCCGATCCATGCCGCCCATGCTGTGCCTGACTTGTATATCCTGGAAAGCCCAAACCCATTATTCCACATAAAAAACCATCTGACCTATTTGTAAACCCTGAAACTTAACCCAGCCTCATTAACCCCTTCATTCATTTGCTCTATCAACTTTGCATTACCTACAATATATATAGTCAAAGAAAACTGCAGACAACTGTGTTTGAATTTATCTCATTTATATTCTGTGATGGAACTGTTACAGATGTTTTTCACCTCTGTTTGACCTGGACCTCTCCTTTTCCATTTCCATTATGAGATTTTCATTTCTAATATTTGTTTTTGGCTGATACTGTCAATTGAAAATATTAATAAAATGTCTTACGATAAAATCCGTTTTAACTGTGTATATATATGATTTTGAGTAGAAAGAAGTTCCCAATGCCTCTGCGACTTCCTTGTGCCTTAAAGTCAAAACACTTCTACTTTAGAGCCTTGCAGAGCTGTGGCATTTTCTTCAAGTGCCATTCCTTGATTACTTCTGTTGTGCTGACTTACTGCATACAAACTTGTTTATTTTATCAAGGCATTCCAGCTTCAAACTGCTCCCTCGCCTGCAATACGCCAAGAAAAGCATAACAAGGATTAACGGTGGATGCAATCACAACAAGAGCAAGATGGTGTACAATTTTGCTACAGTAAAGTTAGGTGAGAAAAACATTTAAACAGGACCCTGTTGTTGATGTTGGTCATCTGTATTAAACAACGTTAACAGCAGCAGCTATAACTTCTAATGCTTCGCTTCTACATGGATTGCTTAGTGTGCATTTGAATCAAGAAGCTGGTAGAAATAATGGATGTTTCCCTGTTGCAAGGACCCTGACAGCTTTATTTGCAGCATGATGTCTTTTTCCCAGTTGTATAATGAAAATGACTAAAGGAACAAGTGGAGTGTTATTGCTGAGTCTGCACTGTGAGGCATTGCCTGTGTTTTCCCCTCTCGTGAGTGAAATGCACCTCAGCCTCGTCTCTGGGAGTCACAAAAGCAATCCTGAACTGCAGCATTAAAAATAGGAAAATGCTGACATAAGTTCCAGTTAACATAAATTTAAACTCAATTTCTAACTCTTTATCGCCTGTCAGTCTGGAGTTCCTTTAGAGGTGGAATTAATATAAGAGCAGCAGTCTAATGTGTCCATAACATTTTACATCTATAGGCCCAGAGATGTAAGATTCTTCAAATAGCACATTCATGAAAAATTAAAACATGTTAAGACTGCAACCTTTTCTTTTCTTTTAAATGCCAGAATGAATCTAAAAGTTGGACAATTTGATGCGACATCACCCTAAAGGGAAACCAGGATGTGTCTCAGAAGCTTTGAATGTAAAGAAATTGAATGTTAGAAATGTTACATAAAGCTTGCCCTAAAAAGAAACGGCAAAACATAACCTTAACAATTATTTAAACTGACCAAAAAAAGGTTGGAATTCCAGTGGTGCTAATGGAGGCGTGGATCTTTTTCCAGTTGAATCCAGGGTGCAAGGTTTTCCCTTCTCCAGATGTTACTCCTGAGGTAGTGGGACAGGACATGATATTTCTAGTAAAACCTCCGTAATTGAGTTGACATGCTTTTAAAGTCACCTGAATAATACAGCGAGGAGCACACAAGCTCCCAACTCACTGTGGAGCTGGTGAAAAAACTTGCATCAATTAATCAGACGCATTTAAATCTTTATATGACATGCAGCTGCACAATCTGCTTATCACCAATATTGCAATTAAATATATGAATAAGAAGTATTCATATTTTCACAATAAAACAGTGACTCAGATAACAATCAAAGCAGAGTGTTACATTTATTAAAATGTTGTTTAAAGCTCCTTTGAGAAGTTTTGAGCTGGTTATGAAACAGACTGATGGTGCCTCTTTATAACCCATTAAAGTGAAACCATCAGCAAGAAGACTGATTATTTCTATATAGTTATTTTTAATGTTTGTTAATGCTTCCACTGGGTGCCAGATGAGAGGACTTACAGAATGCTGCCACAACAGACCTTTTCTTTTTTACATTTATCGTAATAATAATTATAATTATACATGTTATTAAATGCCAGTCAAGTCACATGACAAGGAAAACAAATCACATTGAAAGAAAATTACAACAAGGTTACACGCAGCAATATTATCAATCAAAGCAGTTCTATCCGTGATTTGTATCATGGCAAGTCAGTACAGCCACAAATGTGTTTGAGGAGTGAATTTCAGAGGGAGGGGCAGCAATGGAAAAGGCTCTGTCGCCCTAGGCTCGGTCCTGAGTGATGGCGAGAGGAGGTTGGCGTCAGAGAAGCGGAGACAGTAGGAATGTGGGGGTGGAGCAGATCAGTAAGGTAGGAAGGTGCCTGGTCATTGAGACGCTTTGAAGATAAGGAGAAGGACTTGGAAGTGGATTTGTAGTGTAACTTGGACGCTCTGGAGTGTGTGAGCAGCAGAGTTTATTTTCAATTAGTTAAACATTAGACTGTTAAAAAAAGGCATGATTATATTTTCAATGATTAAAAAACAACCTACACATGAACAGGTCAAGATCAGCAAAAAGATAATGTCCACAGGGGGTGCCAAAATCTATCAAAACACTGATTTTATGCAAGCAAGACAGTTTTTGTTAAGATATGACAGCAGCATAATGATGATAAACATTTAACAATAATGTAACAAGAGGAAAACAGACTCAAAAGTAGTCAGTCACTCTCCCATTGGAGACCAAGTCAAGGGTGCTATCCAAGTCCATCTTCTGGACAGCAACTTTGAGGCCTTTCAGCAGCGTCAAGAATATTCTTGGTAGCTCTTCTACACTTTAGGATTTAAATCTTGAAGTGGTGAGTTTAGCTGACCACCAAAGTTCCAGCACCCAACTTACAGTAAACTGGCTTACAGCGTCCTCTCGGATCATTGTATGAGCACTCTGTAACGAGATCTGCATATTTAGCAATTGAACTTGTCGGATTATTCAATCCAGTCTACAGGACAATTTGCTTTGTGATCACCAATTCTGAGCAGAGCTGACTGTTTGCTATATCAATAGCTTGAACAGCACTAGAACAGCTGCTAGTCAGCAATGCTAATCGTGTGCCCTCTACCTCTTCCCAGCTCTTACCAGGTGATCAGCAGTGTTCCTCCTCAGCATCTTCTTGTGTCTTATCCTTAACCCATTTCTTCTCTTCAGATGTAAGAGTGGGGAGAAAGAGGGACGGACTACCAAGTGGAGGAAGTGGCCCTTATTGGGCCTGAACATTCTTTTGGGTTGGATTTGTTTCTCTCAAAGTCAAAGCTGTCAAAAGAAAGGTAAAATGGGGTGAACGTGATATTTAATGTATAATTTGAATCCTAAAAAACTATTGGAAAAACCTTTAGCTGCTTAAAAATTATTCACATCCCAAATATATCATATATAACAAAGTTTAATTTATTTGAATTGTTCAATTAATTGAAAAGGAACTATCAACTAGGGAGTTCCCTGAGAACTACAGATTATGGGAGCGTTTATTTGTCGGCATTCGCACCACCATGGTAACTACTTTGAAGCAGGAGCTAAAAAGGATCTTGTCAACGGGGTTCAGGAAGTAAAATAGTTCATGGGTCCTGCAACGTGGAATGAATTAAAAAGGAGGAGGAGTACAACGGTTCCTAGAACTACAAAGAGGTTCCTGCAGTCCGATAATGCCTATAGACATTTTCTTTTTTTAAGTTTCAGCACTTGTTGATACTAATGATCATTTAAATAAAACAGATTGTATCCTTTTAAAACAGGTGGAATCAAAAGGTAGAGAAGGATTGAACATTTATTGGAGAGCATTATTGAAAGCTTTTAATGCATCATTTTTGTAATGGGAGAGTGGTTTTAGCAGTATTGCAAGGTTGGCTTAGGCTGTGGTGAAGGGGCCCATTGTGATTTCATTTCATGGAGCCCAGAAATCTTTGCACCGCTCCTGGTTATGTGATCTGGCAAAACTGCCAAGTACTCCCCACTCTCAGTCATGCCTTCACTCCAGGCGCGGAGCCTATGGCTCATTGCAGAGGGGGCGGGGACCAATAGTGGGCCCTTAAACTGTCTATAGGCTATATAGCATATGCTGTAGCCTATATAGTAATATAGTGTAGCATTTATGGTATAATATCAGCTGTATGGAGATACAAGACGGGGCGGGACGAAGAGAAATGTCGCTGCAGATTACAAAGGGTGCTATTACAGTGACAGGGACTTATCAGTGAGTGACCTGCTGATATTTAAACAGAACAAGTGCTGATATGTCTGTGCGCATATTCCACCGATTAAACAAGTAAAGCAGACTTCATTAGCCGGACGGGAAACCAAAGATAGAAGGCAACTACAGTTTGACATTCAGTGAAGTTGGACGCTCATCCAGCCAAACAGACAATACAATAAAACCACACATTATCAACCCACGCACGACAACAAACTTTGTAAACAGTGTGACAGCAATGGCCTGCCGGTCATACAGTACGATAACCAAGCAGACACGGCGGTCTACAACACATGCACCCACAAACAAAAGACCAGCATCTAAGCGTAATCTCAAATAATGATGAAACAACTTACCAATTAAGTTTTCATCAGCACTGTTGCTTTCCTGCAACCAGCTGGGTGCTCCTCCTAACATGTTTATTTGCTTGGTTAGTAGCGTTTACATTAGTGGAGCTAGGGTTAGGGTTTAAAGCTCCAGACAGCAGCGGGGGGCCCAGCAAATGGGTTGCTAAGAGGTGGAATCAATGACATTACAAACAGGCCACAGCACCCTGCTGGTGCTGTTTGCTACCAAAGTTGAGAACCCCCTTGGCAGTGGAGGGGGGCCCCTCTCTGCTCTACAAAATACATTGTGTGTCTTGATTGCTGCAACAAAAAGAAAAGAGAGACTCAGACCTAGTCAAACTAACTTTATTCGAAAATTCAACTTAATAACAAAATGCATGTTAAATTTGGCTCAAAGTGGGCCCCTTGAGACAACAGTGGGCCCGGGGCGGCCGCACCTTCTGCCCCCATACTCGCTCCGCTACTGCTTCACTCTTTCAATAGCCTCTTGCTGTGTCTGCCAAACATTTTCTGGTCTTTGCAAGAATATCAGAGGAGTTGCTGCACATTATTACAAATCAATTACATATCAACATGAATTCTTAAGTTTGTTAATGTTAGCTAACAGAAACCACCTTAAGCTTTTTGTCAAACCAACTGGAGAGAAATAATGAATCAAGTCAATATGCTGTAACTGTAATTTCTTGTGAATTACATGATAATGTGTTTCTTTTTAATTTAGCTGAAGCACCTAAATGTAAAGTTGTATTATTTACACATTAATGCATACATATAATTTCCCTTGGCTTGTCCTATCAGTCATCAGCAGCTTTGCTTTGAGCAGTCCTATCCAATGGCTAAATCCCTGCATTCCTGACCATAGCTAATAGCAGCAGCATCTATCATATGGTAATCAGTACTACTCCCCTCTTTTTGACAAAGTGGGATCTTACACACTCTTAGTTAGAGATGACTCAGCTGATAAAGTCAAATTTCAAAAGGGGGGATATTTTTGAGGTAGTGGGTGTATTAGTGTTGAAATAATTTGTAGAGCTTCTCTTCATTGCGAAAAAAGGACTTGCTGATAGATTTTGTAAAGTAAACAAATATAAATAAAGATGTTGCTGAAGAGATAAGATAAGATAAGATAATACTTTATTGATCCCCAGAGGGGAAATTTGGGCATTGCAGCAGCAAGACAGAGAAAAAGAAGTAATACAAAATTGACAGGATAGATAAGATAAATACAGATAGAAACAACAATAGGAGTTCTATACAAAAGAATATAAATAGTTGAGCAATTCAGGACAATTACGAATTATGTGTAGTGGATGGCACGTTTAAGTGGCCAGTGATGATATAAAGTGACTTGTGTGATCAAAAAGTTTAGGGTTATGTAAACAGCAGTAAAAGAGCAGTATGATATGGTGATCTAAATAATAACAGTGCAGTTATACTAAATTAAATATAACATAGTATAAAATAATATAGTGCAATAAGATACAGTATTCTGTTGTATATAGTGTATTGAATATAATATAATATAATAATGATGTAATATACAGCATATATCCATCTTAAATAATATTAATTTTATAAAGTGGTCTGGCATGATGGGGGTGATGTTAACACATTAACACAGACTGTATGTCCCACTGCTGAGTTGGCTCAGTTGGTAGAGTCGGTCGTCTCTCCTGAATGGGATTAGTTACTTCTGATGGTCACTTTATATAGCAACATCTGCCATGGGTGTGAATGTGTAGGTGTGACCTGCAGTGTAAAAGTGCTTTGAGTAGTCCGAAGACTAGAAAAGGGCTATAAAAGCCAGATTGACGACACTTTCCACTTTACTGTCTATCTAATGAAGGCATGAAAAGCCCAATATACTTGTTCTGAACATGGTTGTTAACACGTTCATTTATTATGTCAAAATACATTTTAACTTTTCTAGGGCTTTTGCAGCCAGCCTTAAGTTGACAGTGGAGGAACTGCAGTGTTTTCCAGTTCTGCATTGGCTTCACTTCTCAACACTGGAGGTTGCTGCTTGGTTCATTCCTGGCCTTGGAAATAGAATGTTCTGAATGGATTTACAACTTAATCTTGGTTTCTCTCAGATGTTGTTGAAAGCTCAGTAGAAGAAAACCAGTATACTTTCAGTGAGAGATACAGAGCAGTCAGTGGAATATAATGTGAGAATCATCTTTGATGGAACACCTTGAACCAGGCGTTTTTTTAATCTGGGTGTCTTGCACTGATAATCAATCAATCAATTAATCAATTTTTATTTGTATAGCGTCAACTCATAACAAGTGTTATCTCGAGACACTTTACAAAAAGCAGGTAAAATACCTTACTCTTTGTCTGTTAACATTACAAAAGAGCAGGTAAAAAGACCTTACTCATAGTTATGTTACAAAAAGCAGGTAAAATACCTTACTTATTGCTATGTTACAAAGATCCGGCCTATCCATCATAAGCACTTTTAGCAAAGCAGCAAAAGTTACAGTGGTAAGAAAAAACTGCCTTATTAAAAGGCAGAAATCTCATGACGAAACAGTCTTCACAGGCCTAGACTGCGCCGGGTTTGGAAAGGGATAGGGGGAGAGATGGGATAAGATGCAGGAAGAAGGATAGGGAGCAAGGGGGTGGGGGGAGGCAAATCATCCATCAACAATCCAGTGGGGAGGGGGTGGGGGGGTTGTTCTGGCAGGCCGTCAACCAACGATCTCGAGGAGCCTAAGAGAGCTCAAGAGCTCCCAGGAAAGTAGGTGGTTAGTGAATGAGATTTACAGATAGATACATGCAGTAATATGATGTACTGTATATGCACAGAGAGAGAGAGAGAGAGAGAGAGCGAGAGAGAGAGAAAGAGAGAGAGGAGCTCAAGGTGCCAGTTCCCCCGGTAGTCTAAGCCTATAGCAGCATAACTAAGAGCTGGTCTACACCAGCACCAGCCCTAACTATAAGATTTATCAAAAAGGAAAGTTTTAAGTCTATTCTTAAAAATACAGACTGTGTCTGCCTCCCGGACCCCGGCTGGAAGACAATTCCAGAGGAGAGGAGCCCGATAACTGAAGGCTTTACCTCCCATAGTACACTTAGAGACTGTAGGTACCACTAGCAGGCCTGCATTCTGGGACCGTAATGTTCTCGAGGGGCAGTACGGCACTAGTAGCTCCTTAAGAGAAGATGGTGCCTGGCCATTTAGAGCCTTGTAAGTGAGAAGAAGGATCTTGAATTCTATTCTAGAATGTATAGGGAGCCAGTGCAGAGAAGCCAACACAGGAGTAATGTGGTCCCTTTTCCGAGTTCTAGTCAACACACGAGCTGCAGCGTTCTGGACTAGTTGAAGAGTCTTTAGAGACTTACCAGAGCACCCTGACAAAAGAGAGTTACAATAATCCAATCTGGAGGTAACAAATGCTTGAACTACTTTTTCTGCATCATTTAGCGACAGGATATTCCTGATCTTGGATATATTACGAAGGTGAAAATAGGCTGTTCTTGAAATTTGCCTAATGTAAGAGTTAAAGGACATATCTTGATCAAGTAGAACTCCTAGATTCATAACAGTGGTGCTAGATGCCAGGCTGATGTCATTAAGGACAGTCAAATCACTAGAAAAAGTCTCTCTGAGGTTTTTAGGGCCTAGCACAATAACTTCAGTCTTGTCTGAGTTAAGTAGCAAAAAATGTCTGGTCATCCAGGTCCTAACGTCCTTAAGGCACGTTTCTAGCTGACATAACTGACTGGTGCCATCGGGCTTCATTGATACATAAAGCTGAGTATCATCTGCATAACAATGAAACTGTATGGAGTGTTTCCTCATAATATTTCCCAGAGGAAGCATATATAATGTAAAAAGAATTGGTCCAAGCACTGAACCTTGTGGGACTTCATGGCAAACTTTGGTGTGCATAGAGGACTCATCATTAACATGTACAAACTGAGATCGGTCTGATAAGTAGGATTCAAACCAACTTAAAGCAGTCCCTGTAATTCCAAGTAAATGTTCTAGTCTGTATAATAGGATCTGATGGTCAATGGTGTCAAAAGCAGCACTAAGCTCTAACAAGACGAGCACAGAGAGAAGTCCCCTGTCTGAAGCTAGAAGTAGATCATTTGTAACTTTAACTAGTGCAGTCTCAGTGCTATGGTGGACTCTAAATCCTGACAGAAACTCCTCAAATAAACTGTTGTCATGGAGGAAGTCACACAGCTGATTAGCTACCACTTTCTCCAGGATCTTCGAGATAAAAGAAAGGTTGGATATAGGCCTATAGTTAGATAGAGTTCCTGAATCTAGAGTAGGCTTTTTAAGTAGAGGTTTGATTACCGCTACTTTAAATGCCTGTGGCACATAGCCTGCCAGTAAATACAAATTGATCATATCTAATATAGAGTTGCTAACTAGGGGAAGACTTCCTTAAACAGCTTGGTTGGGATTGGGTCTAAAAGACAGGTTGACAGCTTCGACGCAGAAAAAATGGAATATAGCTCTGAAAGGTCGATTGGAGAAAAACAGTCTAAACTAACATCTGGTCCTGGAACTGTCCCTGCCGTATCAGTTGTATCTGCACCAGGTAAGGGCAGGAGATTACTAATTTTGTCTCTGATGTCTAGAATTTTGTTGTTGAAAAAGCTCAGGAAATCATTACTGCTGAGGGCTAAAGGAATACAAGGCTCAATGGAGCCATGACTCTCTGTCAGCCTGGCTACAGTGCTGAAAAGGTATCTAGGATTGCCTTTGTTTTCCTCGATTAGAGAGGAGTAGTAGGCAGCTCGAGCGTAACGTAGAGCCTTCATATATTTTCTATGACTATCCTGCCAGAATAAATGGGATTCTACCGTTTTGGTCGAGCGCCATATTCTTTCAAAATTCTGCGACGATTGTTTTAGAGTACAGGTTTCTGAGTTGAACCATGGAGCTCTTCTCCGCTGCCTGACAACCATCCGTTCCAGGGGAGCAATCGAATCAAGAGTAACTCTCAGCGAATCCACTGCACTATCAACAAACTGATCTAGCTTAGAGGGACTAAAGCTATCATAAGAGTTTCCAACTGGGTTGAAACACGATACTAAATCAAAAGCAGCTGAAATAGCTTCCTTAAATCTAGCCACAACACTATCAGATAAACTTCTAGAGAGCACATTTTTATTAAGCAGAGATAATTCTGGTAGGACAAAACCGAAAGTAATAAGAAAATGGTCTGATAGAAGAGGATTTTCTAGAAAAAGGTTATGGATTTCAATGCCATAAGCTAAAACAAGATCCAGGGTGTGGTTAAAACGATGAGTAGGTTCATTTACACCCTGGTTGAAACCAACAGAGTCTAACAGTGACATGAAAGCTGTGCTAAGGCTATCATTATCAACATCCACTTGGATATTGAAGTCACCTACAACAATTATTCTATCACTGCTAAGGACTAAATCTGATAGAAATTCTGCAAATTCAGATAGAAATTCAGAGTATGGGCCAGGAGGGCGGTAAACTACAACAACTAGAACTGGCTGAAAGGTTCTTGAAACTGGATGTGAAAGACTAAGAACGAGGCTTTCAAAAGAAGAAAAATTCAGCTTTGGTCGAGGGTTAACTAGAAGACCAGAATCAAAAATAGCTGCTACTCCACCACCTCGTCCGGTGTCTCGAGGTATATGAGTATTAAAATGACTGGGAGGAGTGGATTCATTTAAACTAACATATTCATCTTGACACAGCCAGGTTTCAGTCAAAAAATGTAAATCAATATGCTGATCTGATATGAGATCATTCAGTAAAAGAGACTTGGATGCTAAGGACCTAGTGTTCAAAAGTCCACACTGAATCTTCTGATCTTTTAGCAAAATCGTATTTGTAGTTTTGATTCTAATGAGATTTTGACGATTTACGCCTTTTTTTTCTATGTTCGGATGACTTATAAAAACAGGTCTGGGCTGGGGGACAGACACAGTACCTATAGTATAACTACAGTTAGATTCAGAATTACAGCTATAGTGACTGGGAGACAGATCTAAGGGAGGCGCAGAGAAGTGTGTAAGACTGCAGCTCTGCCTCCTGGTCTGAACTCTGAGTTGATGTCAAGGGGAATGATGAATTTAAAAGGAAATTCTGAATTGACTTAATTTGACAAAGAGGCCTGAAACACAGCCTTCTTGACACATGCAATGTAAGGATTCTTGCAGTTGATTGTCAGCAGGGTTTGAGGGTGATTTAATGTTTTCTGGTTTTTCTGTACCAGTCTGGTATATTGAATTTTCCTCAGGACCTCAATTTGTATGGAATCTAAAGTTATCAGGGGGAAAAGTTGTGTGACATTGAGTGTTCTATTGTAAACATAATTTACACAGGCAAACTCAGTAGGTGAAAGCTTGTAAAAAAAATAGTAATAATAAAAAGGATACTGTTTTGCGTGTCAACATATAGTAAAATACATCTCCCCCTGTGATAAACAATCTAATAATGACTAGAGACAGGATGCAGGAGAGAAAGAGAGACGATAATATGAATACAAGAGGGTGACAGCCATGATTTATTCATTGTTGAAAGAAACCCTGTTATTTTATTTATGATGTCTTTAAATATGGCTCATATGAATTAAATAAGTGATTGAAAAAGGATGTTCCAACCTACAATCTTGTGTATCCCACACATCCAGGTGCATGCACACAGATGTGCACATACATACACACAGGTGAGCATAAAGACTTGAAATACATCCCAAAAGAAAGACAATCTACTAAAAAGCAAATACAACTGCTTTATACGGCCAACAATCACCAGGGGGGCGATCAGAATGTTTCTGCTTTATTTTTGGAGAGCTGTCATGTCATCCATCTTTTTAAGTATCTGTCATTTCTTTGGTGCTGAGCAGGTAGAGTTTAGGAGTTATTTACTTAAAATAGCTGCATGCTGCCAAAAGAGCAACAAGAGTCACTCAAAATAGTAAAGCTGGGCCTAAAGTCACAAAATGACCTAGGTACTTTAAATATAGGCTACAGACAAACAAACACAGCCAGTCTGACAGCTATAAGTGTTGCATTGCTCTACTCAGCAAGAAGTTAAAAAAGAGCGATTCCCATAATGTGTTGGAAAAAATCTATAAAATCCCTTGGACTAACCTGGACTCATAGCCACTCTTATTTATAAGCATTATGCACAGGCTGAAACACTGATTAAAACAAATGACAAATGTAAAAACAGACAAAAATGCAGAAACGAGTGCCACTTTCCTTGATTTGAATGAAGATTATGAGTAATCCTAATCGTTCTCTGATCTTTCATAGGGCTCTTAACAGAGTCCCAATGGCCCCATTAGGTTTATTCCTTACCACCAACCCGATAAAGGACATTTCAGGAAGGGAGTATGAAACAGGATCCATGGATCCGGGATACAGGAAAAGGAAGTACCATAAAATGATTAATATTGGCATCCAAAGGTGCAGAAAATCCTTCTGTATAGACTAGACCTGCCTTTTGCATTTGGCTGAATATTATAAAACCCCATGTTTATAAGCCATATTTTCGATCTGCTGATTGTGCTTGACCAAGGTTATCAGTCAGAGACACATGCAAAACATGTGCTGGATGGCCACCAGTAAAATCTACATTTAGTGTGTTGACTATAGTATTAAGAATGAATCATAATCATTTTTTAATGGTCAAGATCCTCCTAAACTGGATAACAATATTGATGGTGTTGAATAGAAACTATCATGCAGGTTATCAGGATTCGTATGGCAACAAGTCAGTCTTTCCTGTAATGTTCAATAGCAATAGCAATTCTATTAGAAGACACATTTCATTACACATAAGCTCTGTGTGCTTTTGATGATGTCAAAAACACAGAAATACAAGTATGAACAATTACTTCCAGCGTCATGAATAGGATATAGAAATCAAATAATAAAGCATACATGACACACCAAATAACAATCAAACACAAAAAGAACAGCTGCACATACAACCATACACATCGCAATGTGTACTATTGAAAGAATGGATAGATTTAGCTCAGCATTAAAAGTAGGGAAAGTTGTGATGGACCTGAGGTAAATAGTTTAAAATAGTTGATGATTAAAAAAGCCAGATTGAGTTTTGAGATGAAGTCAAAAATAAACTTACTTTTGAGGGCTGTGTGGGCCAATGAAAGGATTTTGTATTGTATGACTTATTTTGAGGACTGGAGTGATATGTTAATTTATCTTGTTTGTGTAGGGACTCTGGCTGCTGCATTCTGGATTGGATTCCTACTGATTGTTTGAAAAGCCCTGCATATAAAGTAGGGTTTGGTTAATGGTAAATGGACTTGAGCTTGTTTAACGCTTTTCTTGTCCTCTGACTGCTCAAAGCGCTTTTACACCGCAGGTGCGCACCCATTCACACACTGATGGCTGGCAGAGGTGGCTCAGTAAAGTGACCATCAGAAGTAACTAATCCCAATCACACACATTCATACGTCGGGAGCAGTTTGGGGTTACATGTTTTGGCAAGGGACACGTCGGACATGTGGCTGCAGGAGCTGGGGATCTAACCCCGACCTTCCGGTTGAGACACTACCAACTGAGCCACAGCTCATCAGTTTATCAATTTTAAAATCCACTTCAGATTCTTTGTTCTATTTTTAAGTTCACTTTCTTTATTAAGAGTGCTGTTTGGTTAGTCAGACAGTACAGCATCAGGGCAGCTTAGTGATACTAGAGTAAAACTGTGGACTTGGACTACTCAGGTGATTTTGTAGTGTAAACAAAAATTTAAAGTAGCAGAACTGGCAAAATTAGAAAATACAATAGTTTAAATTTCTTCTGTCTGTCTGGAATGCTTCCCAGATTGACCAATAGCAATCTAAGCTACAACAGATTTTTTGCTGTATTTTCTGTGCAGACAATACATCACCACACTATTTTGTATGCTTAGCAGAGCCCATTGCCGCACCGCACATTGTACAACTACAAACACATAATTTGCTCTGTGTGCTTTGTGCCAAAGTAGCTTGCCTGTAAATGAAGGCATGGAAGCCAAATTCCAAATTAACTGACCTAAAGCAGACCTGGTGTATCTGCTGCTCCCAAGCACCGGAAGCTTTAAGGAAATCTGGACTAAGGGGGCTGCCAGACAAACCATCTGTGTTTGGACTGCAGAAGCTGTGCTGTCACCCTCGTGTCTGCATGTCCATCTTAGCTACAATATTTGAACACAATGTAGATAGAACAGCAAACAGTGCATCCCTCCAACATAAAATTAGAATTCATGGAGCCAGACTATATGTTATCATAAATATTTGAAGACTTGGAAGAACCACATAAATATATTCATATGGTTAACATATGGTTCTTGGAAAGTGCTCTAATATTTCAGACATTTAGTCTTATTAAGATGGAAAAAGGAAGCAAACACATTGTGCAAACAGTTAGAAAATCATTGTTACAAAAATTAATTATCTATATAAGAATCTTCACACTATAAAAGTATGTAGTTGATTCAATGAAAAAAAATGCATGATTAAAGATGTGAAATAGTTTTATGTGGAAATTAAATATATCTTCCATATTATCTGCATTGCTCCATTAAAGGTCACACATTATACTCCTTTGTCAACAACTTTAAATACATCCCAGATCTCCCCAAAACCTGCCTATGAAGTTTCTTGATAAAAACCCCCTCTGATCTTGTATTTTGCAGGCCTTTAGACCCCTCTATTTCAGCCCTGCTCAGAACAGGCTGTTTCTGTGTCTGTAGCTTTAAATGCAAATGAGCTCTGTTCTTCTAGAAGGGCTTGGGTGGCTCTGGCTTTCTTGCACCATGCCAAATTGTTTACGGTGAGAAGGCAGACTCAGAGGGCAGAACAAAAACTTAGCGGTAGAAGTTTCACACACCTGGGGGAGGGGTTACTGCCTTTTGTGATGTCATGAAGGGAAAATCTCCAAACGACCTGTTTGAGCACACATTTTCTGAAAAGTGATGATTTTCTCATACTTGGGTTGGTTTGTAGACAAGCTAGGGGCACATATTGATGTTAGAAAAACATGGTAAAGTGTATTTTGCATAATGTATGACCTTAAATCAAATATATAAATCACCACAGATTATTACTGTAATTAAAACCGCAAACGGTGATGAAGGGCCTTCGCACTTGGGGTGTGTTGCGACCGCGGGGAACGAAGCAGCAGCGAGGTGGCGCCAAGGAGGAGGCCAGCAGATCGATTTGTGCCTGTTGTCGTCGTCAGTTCCAATGTATCCATGCTGTGGATTCCATGCTGACGTTTACCTTGTCATGTCTTTCTTCAAGAAGGATGGAAAAGATTATTCTTCCCGAGAAGACTTGGGTCATTCAATGTTCGCAACATACTTCAGTAGACTTTCTATCCATGAAAATCTATGGCATATCGGCAGTTCATTCAATCACCACATCACCCAAGATGTAAATCATGATTTGTGGTGGTCTTGTGTTTTCATCCATTGCCATCAGACTTTACTCATCATTGTCTCCTTTTATTGCTTCTTCATGTACTGTACTTACATACTAGCTATTAGGGGTAGGAATCACCAGAGGCCCCACAGCACAATATTATCACAATACTTCAGTTAGGATTCGATATTGTTGCAATTGTACACATTTTGCAAGATGCTAAGAATTTCTTTCTCTATGTCAACATAATTAAATAAATCAAGATTTTTTTGGGTGAAATAAATCATTGTCAGTCTACTCATTTCAGTCTTTTAATTTTTACACAACAGGATCTAAGCCCTGAGAATGACCAACACTGATCAAAGTCAAACCCTGTAAAAGGCTTCATGCAGCTCTCAGTCTGAACTGTTTTTTCACTGTAATGGAAGTTAACTGGACAAAAATATGTATGAAAGACTGCCCAATTTAAGTTATTGTTAAAAATGCAACTTCTTCAAAATGTAAGTTTGCAACCTCTTCAGCAATAAAAATTAAACAAGCAAATTTGCTATTAATATAATAAAAAATATCAAAACTTGACAGCCATGAAACAATATAACATCACTACACAAAATATATATTTTTTTCCCCACCTGTACTGGCTATAGGCTACTTTTTATTTCTGTATAGCTGTACTTAGT
This sequence comes from Labrus bergylta, assembly GCF_963930695.1. Taxonomy (NCBI): domain Eukaryota; kingdom Metazoa; phylum Chordata; class Actinopteri; order Labriformes; family Labridae; genus Labrus; species Labrus bergylta. The sequence continues at coordinate 1,599,345 of NC_089201.1, read as the reverse complement.
CTTTCACAAACCATAGCATGTAGCATGGTCTAAGTGCTTGTGCTAAGCGAATTAATGAATATAACACATCAGCTTATTATTGATTATTTAAATATGTGGACATACTGCTTTTTTATAATCTAAAATATTGTTCTGTATGCTTAAAGGGGTCAGCTGTTACACACAAAGCCCAGGTTCATAAGGTAAAATTGATTGGGGTAAAACAGTGGTTTGTGATAAATACTGAGCTCAATCTCAGTTGTTTAAAAAGATATTTCCTCTTTCAAAGGCTTGAAGTTTTATTTAGCTTCCTCTGGAGGTTGTTCTGTCCTTTTTAAGTAACTGCTTTAAGTTTTTCTGTTTTAATTTCTCTCAAAAAATGTTGCAAGGATATTCCTGGGCCAAATGAGCATTTACTGAAATCTGCCTCTCTAGTCACCACAAGATGGCAGCTTTGCCTTAATTTTAGCACTTTGGACAGAATGTCTTTAATATATAAAATACCCTTTGTAGTATAATATTTTGATAGAATGTCATCATAAATGCATGTTTTGGTAATAGTAATTCATTACGACAAAGCAGTAAGAGATTTATATTTTTATTGATATATTTGTTACCTTTTCTTTAAATTTATAATTTTCAAAACAAAACTTATGGCAGAATTCCTGTTGGGTTTTGACTTCTATATAAAAAGATGATCTTTTTAGGTCCTGACATGGTTGATATGCATAAAAAATGTCATGCATGTAGGTCAAAGTTTGACAGTATGCAGAGGCCACGCCCTTTTATGTAGAATCGTGTAGACCGAAACTTTAGATCATTGACATGTCAAGAATACATTGACCAACTCTGGAGATGATGGCATGTTCAACATGTACATACATTTTCATGTAGTTAGGCAAAAAACCTATTCGTAAAAATCAAAAGGGAGTGCTGTTAAGTCATTTTGCATTGCACTTGTATGGAAACACTATAATACGTAAATGTCACGCACTCCCGGTCTGGGTGCAAAAATTTGTGAGTTTTCGTGCAGGTTAAGGAACCCAAATTTGTGATTCATTTGTGCAAAGGAAAACCATGGAAAACCACTACAGATACAATAGAGTCCTCGCTCGGAGGTCGGTGCTCGGACCCTATTTATGAACTGGGTATAGAAGAAACCATTCAAATAATATAATGTAAAACAAGAGCAAATAAACATTGAAGACACTTTTTTTTTTCTAATTTTGTGTTCATGTATTTTTTTTCTGTATACTGTGTGTTTTTGCTGATTTTTTTTTACATGAGTCTGACCGTCTAAGTGTGTGTATATATTGGTGTTTTTTTGTTTTGAAGTCTGTGCATAGTTTTCTCTTCAAATGGACAATTACTGACACATTTTGGAAGACTTTTTTTCCCCTTAAACTGCCCCTTAATTGTCATCGTCACTTGTGTATTACCTTTTCTATGTTAAAATGATATGAAACAACTCAAAATATCAATACTATTATTATTTACAAGATACAATGTGTGACCAAATTGGTAAACAAACGGTTTTGATAGAGAGGATGTGATTGGGAGATGATTGTGATATGGTCAAGATTAAAATGTATCATCCAAAAGAGTATGATAATCTGAGAAAAAAGGAATAACCACCGTCTGTTAATATTATGAGAATAACCAATATGTATAGTCTACGTGCGCAATGAATTTTGGGTAATGTGAACCTAAATTGACCCGGCCAACAGTTAATCATACCTTCCTGTAATTATTTAAACAATACAGTTCATGTCAACATATCGTGAAAGCTGTATTTTTAAAGATGTTTTGTCTGTGTACTGTTTCAAGCGACCCAGACCTGTGGTATAAACTCTGTTTCTTGTTGTTTTCCCTCATGTACAAGCTGATACTATTTTGGTCGAGTGGAGCAATCTCCCCATCTACCGGCGAAATCGCGCGATAACTGTGAGAAATGACAGCTAAGCCGTTTACAATTACCACACATGGTTTAACAAGAAAGGTCTGGAAAGAGAGCTCAGCCAGTCACTCACCGCCGGGCTGCTGAAGCTGTCGAATTGTTACCTTAGGTTATATATATTATATAAAGGTTATACATGCGATGAGTGGTGTCATGAATTTCAAAAACTGCGGCTCTGTGCTGATAACGGGAGCCAGCCGTGGGCTCGGGCTGCAGATAGTCGACAGCCTGGCCAATGGAGGTTTTTCACCCGGCAAGATTATAGCCACGACCAGACACCCAGCGAGCGCACAGGTAAATACTATCTGTACAGTAGCCTACACCTGAAAAGTTCCCCGTTCTTTAATTTGTTGTTATAGAGTTAATTCATGTATGCACGACGCCAACTCGACCTTGATAACGTGTAAAGGTGCATCCAAAACACAGGAATAAAGTAACATGACATTGTTCCTTCCATTCACCTTTGCGGCTCAACTATTGTGTTTGTTTGACTTCAAGAAACTTCACGAACTGGCAGCGAATCATCCCTACATCCACGTTATCCCTATGGGTAAGACTGCTAAGAGTGTGTTTGTGAAGAAACAATATTATATCATAAACTTCTATACATTTATTGTGTGATAAACAAACATAAAAATACAATATTGGATATTTAAGAGGTAAATTAAAGGAAACTTAATATTTTATGTTGAGTCAATCACAAAAGAGTAGGACAGGTAAACAAACCAGCATCTTAAAGCCCAACTAGGCTATGCTGTCCTTAAAGGGGACATATTATGAAAAATCCACTTCTACAGTGTTTTTGAACATATATTTGGGTTTCTACTGAATCACAAAATGTGAAATAAACCCATCCAGTCCTTTGTTTGTGGTCTGCATAAGTCTTACAACACAGAGAAAAATGCTCTGTTTCAAATTTGCTCAACTTGGATTCTGGTAAAAAAAACAAAATCTTTGTCTCTCTTCTAGATGTATTGAACCAGGAGAGTATAGAGAAGTCTGTGGAAGAGGTTGGCCAACTCGTACAAGAAGAGGGTCTGAACTGCCTGATCAACAATGCTGGGATCAACCTGGTGGCCGACTTTCATACCGTCACTGCAGAGCAGATGATAGAAAACTTTCACACCAATGCTGTGGCTCCTCTGATGATCACCAAGGTAATGTTCATGCTTGGATTGTATGCTTAATGCTGTGTGGATCAGTTACTTTGTGTTACAGGACCCCTTAATTTACTGAATGCTGCAAAGTTATACAAAGGGATGGCCTTGATGGAAATACATTTTACCGGCCCCTAAGCAGAGCGCACCCTGCATTAATTAAATAGTCTGGCTTCAGTTGGCTTTAGAGTGCAGATCAAACTACAGAGCAGCACCCTGTAGTGGGAAGGAGTCAGGCACTGATCAAGAACAATGCCAGCAGGGCAGCTGATTGCTGTGAGTCAGTTTGCTCAAATTGAAGGACAATATCTCTGTCTCTTAAAGCCACTCTTGTGTGCTCCAAAACTGCTAAAAAAACAAAACAAAGAAGTAAGCAAACTCCACCACGGAGATCAAAGATGGAAATTTAGAATTTGGCTAGGAAAACAACAAAAAATAATCAATAACAGATCGGAACCATCTGAGATTTTTTTTAATGTTATTTTAGAGATACTGTCAAACATACAACAGAGGTAAATAGCTATTTTCTTGTTTCTTTCTTTTACAAAGAATACCGAACTTATTTTGATGCATTTTCCTAAGCGTTATTACAAAGCATTTAACCACAAGAGCAGCATAGTACACACTGGCATTCTAGCAAGGACACAAGGACCACTCAGGTCTGCAGGAGGCCCACCACAACTTGTAATTTGTATCTAATGCTGTGTTATAATAGGAACAGCTTTCTTCTCAACAAACTGATCCGTGCTGTTTCTATCCCCGCCAGGCCTTCCTGCCTCTATTGAAGAGAGCTGCATCAAGAGGAGGAGCAGGCAGTGAAGCGAGCATGGGCATCCAGAGGGCAGCAGTCATTAACGTGACCTCTCTGCTTGGCTCTGTGGAGCTTAACTGGGGAGAACGGGCCAAAAACTTCAAATGGTACCCTTACAGGACGTCCAAGGTACTGTTTCCATGGGACATATTCACATACTTGATACCATTTAGGACTTTCAAATCTGTTTTTACGGTTGGGTATTGCATTTGTGATTTAGTAATTATGAAGGACATGTTGTTAGACCATCACAGTTTCAATATATGCTTGCACAATTATAGTCACATTGAAGGATGTACAAGTTATATGACCTGAAACAAGTCCTGCTGCCACAGAATGCTTTCTACTCATTGAAAACAATTGAAAAGACACCGGCGCTCAGAAAAACGCTAGGTAGACACGGGGCATAAAGAAAGTCAAAGACAACAAAGTGTCAGTTTTTTTCAATTATGTGCAGTGCTAGTTAAAAGATATTTTCTGATGGAAACATGCAGTATTGGATTCAAGTGTGAATTATCAGCTGCACCTACTGTTGCTCCACCGCAGTATCCCCCGCTGTAGTGATAAACTGTACTCTATGCAATTTGTCCCATGTAGTTTTTTTTTCTTCTCCTTGCTCTCTCAGAGTGCCCTAAACATGGTGAGTCGCTGCATGGCAGTGGACCTGGAGCCTGATGGGATCCTCTGTATGGCCATACATCCTGGCTGGGTCCGCACTGATATGGGGGGGTCTGAGGTAAGGGCCTAACTATGTCACAGTGGTTTTGGGATGTTCTGAAAGAAATGTGAATCAAGTGTGATTAACTTCCTGCAATGTTAGAATTAAGACTTGATACATTTAAGTGCTGTGAGTAACACTTCTGGGTCTTTTATATGATTTAAAATGTGTTTATCCTTCTCTTTCAAGGCTCCACTGAGTCCAGAGGAGAGCATCTCATCTATCCTGTCTGTGATTGGTGGACTGACTGAAAAAGACCATGGGTCATTTCTGAACTTTACAGGAGAGGTGTTGCCGTGGTAACCCCGTTGAGGGTAAATAAGAGCACTACTAACTGATGGTATGATCAGCTTTGCAAAGATCAATGTATTACTGACCGAGTGCATAGTGTTTACTTTGAATTTTCCTCCACATTTAACTAGTGTGTGCATCTTCCTCATACAACTTTAGTCGAGAAGGCCAAGATCATTTTGTTTCTTTTTGTGGGGATTACCTTAAATTGTGCACCATACCTGTGGATAAGCCGGGTATTCTGTGTACTAGAGTTTGTCTTTATGCTACATATTGTTTACAGAGTATACTTGGAGAGCAGTGCGGCCCTCAATACCCCCAACAAGTTACAATAACTAATCTGAGCTGCGTCCATATGACAATATATTGCTACATTCCTTTGATCTGATCCTGAGTCAGACTCACTGTTCAGACAGACAAAGGAGACTTAGTTGAGAAAGTCTTAACAGAAGCCCTATTCAGACTCCGCGATATTAACTCCCCTGGGTTGTTTCGCATTCAATATGAATGTCACAGAGGCATAATGGGGGGGCAAAATTATCCCCCGTCTGTACCATCTTCAGGTGGTAGTAACGGAGGCGTTTCAGAGGTGAGAATGAGATCAGCACAGCGCTGTGTGTGCGTGGATGTCTGACCTGGTGTGTATGTGGAGCTCCCGCTGTGCTGTGATGTGCTACCTGAAAACGGCTACAGTTACATTTTAGATGTTATTCAATAATTATACATCCAAGAAGACATTTGGCAGTTGGAAAGCTGAATTATGGTGGCCACCTGTGCTGTGTTTTTCTACCCTGTGAATGTAGTCCCACTATGCTAGCATGAGCATGTCATAAGTTGTTTATAACACAGTCATTTATTATACGACAATCGTAGTCACCAATTTGGATTTTGTTGTTTAGATAGACCAAAGATGACATTTGTTGAAAAAAAAAAGGTGATTTTGTTGAAAATGTTTTAATCTTCAGAGTATTTTAAAATGCCCATAAAGCTGCACACAACTGCAGCTCAGTTTGTTTTATACTCGTTTCTAGAAAGTTTGCTTAATGCTCCCTTAATGCTAAATCAGATGACCTTTGAAGTGTTATGCAGTACTGCTCTCTTACTGTATGATAGTCAGATGTTCCTGAGTTGTTAAAAAGTTTCTTGAGTCTCTGAAAGCTGGAAAATTAAGATTGTTGTATCATTTTATTGATAAGAGTTGTTCTTGTGTGTGTTCTTTTGTGAAGGGACATGTTGTATGTTTTGAGAAGGTCCCTCAGATAGAATCAAATATGTGCTCTAGGTTGAGACAAAGAAAAGTAAACCCGCAAGTTCCTGGTAGAAAAAAACTCAAATGTTGTAAAGCTGCTGTTTAGCCTCTGAAATATTATCATATTGGGTAACACTTTAAAATAGTTGCAGACAATTGATCATTCACTAGTTTCTTATTAGAATGCTAATTATTAGCTTAGTGGCTGCTTATTAGTCATTATTAAGCACTTATTAGCACCTTAGTCTACATGACTGTAGTCTATAACTAATAGAACAGTTAATGGTGAATATTATGATCTCTGAGAGCTCTGGTTGCTCTCTATACTAGTCAGTCATTAGATCATGTGGTTTAGATTTCTATGCACACATGAGGAAGTAAAGTGAATGATCTGCAGATGTACTACTAAAGAGTTGTATCACCTGTATACCGTGTTTATATTGCAGTAGTATTTGTTCTTGAGGCATCCGTTAAAATATGTTAATATGTGTAGCTTATTTTTTGAGATAGCTAATGTTTGAAGAATTGAATGCTGTGCAATAAAAGTTGGAAGTATTAAGTAAAATACTTTTTCTGTGTTCCTGCTTTTGTCTTTAAGCTTTAGACTAACAAGAATAATGAGTGGATCTTATTGTAGCAGAAGTAGCTTTTCAAACTCCTACCACCTTTGACAAAAAAAAAAAAACACAATGTCAAACAAGGAAGTTTAGATATGTTTTTCTTCCTCATTCTTGCAATGAAAAGTTTAGGTTACATAATAACTTTGTCTTTCAGAAGGGTGACCTGTTGCTGAAGGCCCATTTTTAGGTCTATCTTCAAGCCGTTAGTCCTGCAAATACTTCATGACTTATGACTGTTAAATGTGTACAATGAAATGATCCAGTCTCATTTGTAAGAGAGCTGTGTGTGTGAGTTATCATTGTCAGTTTACACTACCTGTAGCTACAGCTAGTTTGCATACAGTTAGATAATAAAGCAGATCTGCCATTGAACAGAGTAGAGCTCAAAGAATTAACATACAACATGTATCAAACCACCATGCAGCATGCACTATACATAACACTTCTAATGAAGTATCTTGAAATGTTTCTTAGGAGTGAAATTAATCTTCAGAAATCATGCAGAGTGGAGAACAATGACAGTTTAGGCTTGGTTCAGTTCAAGGGGGGGTTGGCTGATAACCGTGAAGATACACAAGTACAATGACATGATATAAAGACAATTCAAACCTCGACTTTGTAAAAGTTCCCTGACTTGAACATTTGGCTGGCAGGCCTATGGAAGACTCTAAAGGAGGAACATAACTGCTTATCATGTCAGGTAAAGCTCCCTGAAGTGTCATCTCAACCTAATAAAACCAGTTTGCCAACAATGGTGTGCAGAAGGGTCATGTGCTGGGCGTGTGTGGAGAGAGAGAGAGAGGTAGTATGTGTAGAGTGCTAAAAAGGAGGAGGAGCTTGTATATGATGAGATGCTGCTTTTGAATTGTTCTTGCTCACCAACTCCTTTTGTTTCTGGGACTTTTCAGGAGGTCAGCGTGGATTTGTAGCACAGGAAGATGCGTGCATTCATGAAGAAAATGTGCATCTTTCTATAGGTAAATATTTGTGTCTGTCCTTTATGTTTTTATGAATTTCTTCAATTGGAAAGCAGCAACAGAGTCTGCACAGTAGCTAAAAAGGCATTTGTCATCACCCATAACCTGTAGTTTGTGTTTTTGAGCTAATGTGTGCAATATTGATATTGATCAAACAATATTGATTACTGTTGCTGAAAAGATGCAATGTGTGATGTTTAATATTTAATTTTTATACTATTTAGTGACAACTTGTAGATTTTTTTGAAGAAGAAACTTGCTCCTTGTTTTGCATGAGGTGTTTGCCATTTGACTATGCTGCGTCTGATAGTCCATAATCATGTCTTTCTGACCATGCACAGCTCTACTAGTTTCCTTCCCTAAAAGTACAACCTATCCAGTGAAGCTTATTCCAGAAATGAGCTGGCTAAAGAACATACAGTATTGACCTGAACAGATCGTGTACTGTTCAGTGCAGGTATGTTACCTTTATAAGGATCTGAGCGTCTTTGAGCTTTTTCACCAACCCTATTTTTTCTTTAATTTAGGAATGTAGTAAAACAAAGTGTACAAGTGGATTGGCTTTTTTTTAACACAACATCTTGAACTGAAGCAGTGGCTTCGACTGCTTTCTTTTAACAGCAGAATGTATCACTTATCAGGAATCTTTGCGGTGCAAATTGTAAAATAATCTGCAGCAGGCTGTGTAACACTTTTTCAGACACCTGCCCCACAGCTGCAGCTGCATGAAGAAAGAATAGTTTAATCCACTAACAATCGCTGCTGAATATTATTTACATGTATTTATTTTCTACTTAATTTCTCCTAAAAGAGCCAGAATAAAGGGAAAGTGCCTAAATGGTTCTTGGAGCCAATGTTAAAATTGTGAAATGGATTTGTTTTTCACAATTGTCCAAAAACACAGAGGTTTTCTCTTGACAATTTTCACGCTCTGCATATTTTTTTATCATGTTTACGTGACACACAAAAGTTGTTTTCTTAAGATTAGGAGTTTGGACCACATAATCAGTGTCACTAAGTTTACGGTCAACCTTGTGGGGACCAGGAATGTCCATGCAACGGAGGTCCCGGGTTCAAATACCTGACAAGCCCCCAAGTCGTGTTATGTCCCCTGTCTAGGGAAACCAAGACACAACATGATGAGTGACCCCCATTCTTGTCACTCCCAAGAAAGCCAGCAGCCCAGGTCAACTTCAGATTTACCACAGCTGTTTATTTTCTTCAGAGCAAAGCAAGGCTCAAAACAACAAACAAAAGTTGACTACCAAAAAACCTAGTCTTTCCTAACATGGAAATACAGTAAACTAAAATGACCATCGTCTTTCCTCGTCTCCTACAATAAAAACAGGAGAAGAAGTAGTGAACAAAAATTCCTGCTGTGCCGTGTGCAAATATTTAGAGTGTTTAAATTTACAAATTGAACAACTCTCTATTTTGCTATTTCTACACAACTAAGCAGCCTTCCAAAGTCACTCCAAATAGACAACAAGATCTGGCCTACACAATGCAAAAACGTTACGATGTCAAGCTGGCTTTGTTGGCAGTGGCAGAAATAGGGGAGAAGAGTTTGCAGCAGCTGAGTTTTTGAAAGATCCAATGTTGTGGTTCAACCAATCCGGTCGCTGCAATTCTCTTTGCTCCCTCCATTCAACAGCAACATCTCCATCTCCACCTGATTCACCTAGACATACAGTACACCCACTGACACACACACTCGCACAGATATACACATGCACACACTGCAAAGGAGGAGACAGGGATGCACATTTCATACTAGACATAATTAATACATACATACGATCCAGGGTCATAACAAAGGATTTATGGAGCTTTTTTTTTCAATGTCATTATTGTCCTTTTTTGCCCATTGCCTCAACCATTTGTTGTATCACTAAATCGATAGCTCCTGTCTCCTGCCTGCCTTTTTTACTTTAAACTGTTGTCCTGATATAATCTCAGGTCAGTAAGCAGGGGATTGTGATGCTTCCTAGAAGTAATACATCTCATTCACTGAAATCTGCATAGATCTCTCACTATTGCTTTTCCTCTGTTGTGCCATTTTTTTTAAATCAAGAGAGCAGCTTGTTGTCAAGAATGAATATTCTTTGTGTGCTGATGTCACTTGTCATGATTATTTATTTAAGGTTTTAGCCAAACAAGTTTTGCATGATGGTCACAGCACTGTGTATGACTGTCACAGATCACTCTTCACTATTGCTGCTAAAAACTCCAGCTAGCTAACATACATACCTCTTCTAATGTATATACTGGTGCTGTCTAATTACTGAGGGTCCATTGTGTGGCCTAAAGTAATATCATCATGAAGTGTTCTCACTATGTTGTACAGGAATGTAGAGGCCACAAAGAGGTTAAAAATCATGGTGATGCAAATGGACTATCCAGCACCTGTGAGACTGCCATCCACTGCCGGAGACCTGAGAACGCCATTCTCAGACACGGTCAAATACTGCATCTTGGGCATCTCAGTCACTCTTCTTCTGCTGGCACTGGTGATCTTGGCATGGCAGACCTTCAGATGCTGCACACAGAGACACTCCACATACACGCAGCAAGACACCTGTGAGTAAAGACTAGATTACAATCCCAAACAGTGCAGCCAGTGTTGATACTGCTGTGTGTCTCAACAAGAATGTTATTACCAAATATGCAAACGTGTGTCTGATTTTTGCTGAAGTGAACAATGATCTGCAGTCGTTGGAGGAAAAGCCAGGAACGTCAGGAAACTACTCAGGAGCTCCAAGTACTAGGGTAAGAGGAAATCAATTAAAGGGAGTCAGAGTATGTAATAAATAATTAATTTCAACTTATTTTCTTAAAACCACAATTTGTAAACATTAGTTCAGATGGCCTGCGTAAAATCCCTGGCCAAGACATGACGTAATGAGTATATTTACCTCAATGCTACATAAATTCCCGCAGCCGTTTAAGTATGTGTACAGCGATCGTAGCAGTCTCATGCAAACACTCTACGCACTGTGCAGCAGTCACAGGATCTAAAAGTCACTCCCTCCTCCCACTGATTCAAAGTGAATTCTCCGGATAATATCTTGTGTTGTTCTCACATCAGCTCATTCTTTCTGTGGGAAAAATGAGGTGGGAGTGAAAAATTCAGCTGTTTTTGCATATGAACAACTGTGGCTCAGTTCGTAGAGTCTTCGTCTTTCAACCGGGAGGTCCAGGATTCGATTCCCAGCTCCTGCAGAATCATGTCCAATATGTCCTTAGGCAAGACACTTAACCCCGAATTGCTTCCACTGCTTCGTCAGATGCGGCATATGAATGCATATGAACGGTATCAGTTACTTCGGATGATCTCACTACATAGCAGCCTCTGCCAACAGTGTGTAAATGTGTAGGTGTGACCTGCAGTGTAAATGCTCTTTGAATAGTCAGAAGACTAGAAAAGTGCTATATAAGCTCAAGTCCATTTACCATTTACACATGCAGCGTAGTGTGAAAGCCCTAATATTGAGCATCTGGAGCCAGAGTCTGCACAGTAGGGAACGGCAGGTAGAGCGGCCGTATAGATGTCATACGACTTCCGCTAAGAAAAACAACACATTTTATTTTTAAGATTCGTTTTGGGGATTTTTAATGCCTTTACTAGATTGACAGTACAGTGGATATGATAAGAAATCAGGGAGGGAGAAAGGGATTGGGGAATGACATGCGGTTAAAGGGATACTTCACCCGTTGAAACATGAATCTGTATTGACATTGGGTCATATATGTAGTAGAAATGTGAAATAAATTTTGAAGTTGGTGCCTTCTTGGCCGAGAAAAGGCAGAAAGTTTCTTCTTGGCTCATGTGGATGAAAGACACCAAATCCCAGAATGCACAGCACCGCAGGCCACTCCCACTAAGGTCCTCTAGTTCAGAATTAGAAATACTTTATTAATCCTAGAGGGAAATTCGATCGTTACAGTTTCTCCGAAATATACAGTATAGCAGTAGAAATATAGTAATAAAAACATTTACAGACATAATTTACTTAAACACATAAGGCCATTTCCTCAACTGATTCAGAGATTTCTTCCAGAATTGATCTTGGAAATTCCTGGCAGAAAACAGACTCTATGTCTGTGTCCATAGGCAAACAGAGCACCGACACTACCAGTCCGCCCCAGTTCGACCCGGCCCGGGCTCCTCGTCCTCACCTCCGCCGACAGACAGGCATTATGTCTCGGCTGCTGAGCTGGCAGTGGCCGGCGGCTGCAATATAGCCGCGAGACGGTTGCTGCTGACAGGCCAGTCTTGTGTCCTAGCTAACGCCAGCCCCGCAACAGCCAAAACACAAGACCGGCCTGTCGGCACCAGCCATCTAGCCGCTATATTTATATTTTTTCGCCATTATCAGCTTTCTCCATAGAGCCTGTTATTAAGCATAGCTTCCAAGCAATGTGGCGGACGTTTTGATTCTGGGAGTGAGTTCCCACCCACTGCTCTGTGATTGGTCTTTAGCTTCAGTGGTCGAAAATACGAGGAACTAGCGTTGTAGTTTCACCCAGCTAACCACAGCTTCCAGTGACGCAAAAATCATCATTTTGCGTCACTGGAAGCTCCTTTTCAGACTTATAAATACAAAGATTTCCCATCTCGGGAAAATGAGGGCGGGATGCATGACCATTCAAAAATATATATATATAATATATACATTTCTAATGATACAAAGCTTAATGCAAATGGGTGAAGTATCCCTTTAAGGAGAAACAGGTCGGATATGAACCCAGGCTGCAAGGCCTACAGCCTCTCTACATGAGGTGTTCAAACAAGAATGGCCAAAGGCGCTACAAGAAAACCCATTTAACTGACCAATAAAATGTCCAAGATCCTTAAAGTTGGAACAGTCCATAGCAGAACAGATTCTTGTCCTGGTTTAAAGCAGACATTCATGACTATGGAAGTTCAGTGACTATTGTGTCAGTGTTTATTACGCGTTGTTCTTCCAGTATTCGGTGCACGCTGCGCCACAGCAGCTGCATTTATCAACAAAACTGCCAATCAGGACATTTTAAACCTTTTTGTGGTATCAAATGATTAAGGAGAAACTTCTCAGCAAAACATGACTGAAATACAAATCATCCGAAAATAAATATCTCAAATAAACCGGGTCTGAGAAAAAGTATATGATGTGTATTTTGATTGAATAGTTTGACCTATGTCCCATATGTTTACATCTAGGAGGAGGGGATTATGATCTATACTGCAGCCAGTCAGTAGGGGGGGCTGTTCACTCTTTATACAGTCTGTGGTATATACACAAAAAAAACTATCAAACAATCAAGCATAGATACCAGGATCACTCACCTATCACAGGATCAACAGTCTATTATTTGAAATAAGGAAACAGGACTTCAAAGAGGTACCATGTAAAAAAAACTTAGGGATGACCTGATACCAGTATTCGGCATCGATCCGATGCCGCCTTTAAGTACTCATACTCGTACTCGTAAAACTATGAGGATACAACGGCATCGATACCACTTTACAGTGGCCGTGCGCCTCTTTTCAGTTGAGCGGGTAGGCGGAGAGAAGCAAGATGTCGGTGGTGTGGAGATATTTCAGCATAAACGATGACAACAAAAGAAGAGCAGACTGCATACTTTGCACTCCCCAGCCTTCTGTGCGTGGCTCACACGCTAAAGCTAGCTGTTAACGAAGGACTTTTGGCTCAGAGGAGTGTAGCTGACGCGGTGTCAGTCGGGCGTACAATTGTTGGACAGTTTAAGCATTTGGCATAAGCCTATTCCCGCCTGGAAGACATTGAGCTGCAGCTCAACCAGCCTGTAGGAAGACTCCAACAAGACACGCAGACACGCTGGAATAGCACGTACTACATGCTACAGTCTCTCACCGAGCAGAAGCGAGCTCTGGGAATATTTGGACATTTCTGGAAAAAACTTGTCTGTTTTGGCTCCATTTGAGGAGTTAACCCAAAAAGTGAGCTTGTCCGATGCTTTAGCATCAGATGTTATTCCTGCTGTGACCGTGCTACAGAGACTTTTGACCAAAGAAACAGACGCGGATCAGGGCATCAAAATGATGAAAGCAACCTTGGCTGCAGCCATCAACAGGCGTTTCATGGATACTGAAAAAACCCCACTCTACTGCATTGCTACTGTACTCGATCCGAGGTAAAGTGCCTGTCTTTATGTCTGTGTGCTTGCTTGTTACAGGTTACATAAAAAGGAAATGTCTGGCAGTGCCATGTTTGTTTCTAAAAACTGTTATAATGTCAGCAACAGGAATGCTTTTCATTTGTAATGAATGAAAAGTAATGAATCATATCTGATTTAAATAAAACTTACTTTCAAAGTGATTAAGAGAAATTCAGTGGCATTATTAAGTACCGTAACGGTACTTGGTATCGGTGAGTACCCAAATGTAAGTACTTGTACTTGGTTTGCAACAAAGTGGTATCAGTGCATCTCTACTTGTTATAAATGTATACCCCAGCATGGATATGTTTGTCGAGTAAAATACCTGTGTGAGGACTCAGGTAGTTATGTGCACACACAGTAAATAAAAGGTGAGGTGTTGATCTGAAGTTGTGTTATGTTGTACAACATGTGAGCTGTGTTTGGATAGTTCAGTGTTTGCTTCCTACCATGGGGCCATGTGTCAGTGTCAGTCAAATTTTATTTTTTAATATTTGCAAATGTCTACAGTGTTTAGACCGGGTTAATGTTTGGAATAGTACGTTGACAAATTAAAATGAAACATGGCCACCACTGCTATCAGAGCGAGGTCAGAAATAGGGTAATAGTTTCCTTCAGGGTGGAAATGAAAACAATAGGAATCACTTTTTTTCCACCACAGATACATCTCATAGACTGTATGAAACATGGATGTAGTCTCAGAGGCTGTTTACATCTTGCATTCACATGCATCCCGGGCTGCTCTGCTAAGTGGACAGCACCTAAGTGACGTCACCTATTGGTTACTGAAGGGGAGATTTAAGCCCAATGAAGTCTGTCACCATTGAAAATACTATTTCAACCTGGTAATAGGCAGAGAGGTGGAGCTGAGACGGACCCAAACCTCCTGGCAAAAATCTAGGACACATCTCAAATCAGTCTTAGGCAGCTGTAAGCCTTTATTATGGCCCGAAGCACTGACAAGTGCGTAGGACTCTCTTGGAATGCAAATGATTATTAGGGCCCGAAGCACCCTAAAAAAAAAAATGTCTGTATTTTCACCGTTTACAGGGTACCTGTTTAAAAGCATCTGCCCGAGAGCGTTTATCTGATCAATTCATGTTTGGTGTCAAATGAAAGTAGACAAGTTAAAGAATAAAAGTTGTGCTCAAATCACGAGGTTTCGAAATAAGGCGTCAAACTTTGAGGTCGTTAGTGGCATCGCGCCAAAAACTGTAAATGCTTATAACTCTACTATGCAGTGTTCAATCATCACCAAAAAATGTATGCATGACAAGGAGCCCGTCCTGAACACATCCATGATTTAATTTTTTTTAATTAGTCACAGCGCCACCACCTACAGGAGGTCACTCCGTCTGAGCACTGTTTTCTTTGCACTAGCTACACAGTTGCTTGTATCTCCCTCTAAATTGCTGTTGACCATCCAAAGACCTTGACCATACGACCTTTACAAGCACAAAGTCCTGCGTGAAAAGCTGTTACCTTACGGACGCGTTGTTCACCATCAAACAAGAAGTAGTTTTTTACGGGCTTAACATAGTCGTACAGACCCGAAACTTCATACATAAAATCCTGGTACTAAAGTCAAACATCTTATATCGTTTAAGTAAGTGGGCGTGGCTTAATGGCTCAGTGGCGCCCCCTTCAAATTTTCAAAATGGCCTCCCCATAGAGGGTTTTTTCACGTATTTTCATTAATGAAAATTGTTACACATACTAAGCTTGTCAGGATGGACAAAAAATCCTCTTGCAGCATTTCAAAAAACCCAACAGGAAGTCCACAAATTAAAGTTGAATTTCACAATAATAGCTCAAAATCGCAATTTCAGCCTTCCTATTTGAACAAACTAGTCCGAGGGCGCTCATGTGTTCGATGCGAACTCAGTGTCAGTGCGTTCTAGACAGGCTCAGCATATCTCTTTGTGCTCTGCACGTTATTTTGTCAAAGGGCGTGGTGTGCGTTTTAACTTTATTGTGTGTTTTGGCCACTTGTCAAAAAAGTAAATGCTTATCTCAGCTATGCAGTGTTCAATCATATTACAATTTCTCATGCATGATACGGGGCCCGCCCTGAACACATCCATGTTTGAAATTTTTAAAGTTTGAAGTCACAGCGCCACCGGTAGCTCAATTCCCCCTCAGAATTGATGTGGACCATGTTAACACCTTGGCCATACAACACTTTCAAGCTCAAACGCCTACGTCCAGACAAACAGGAAGTCGTTTATTCACGGGTTTAACATAGTTGTTCAGTCCCGAAACTTCATACATATAATCCTAGTAGTAAAGTCAAACATTTGATACCGTTTAAGTGAGTGGACATGGCTCAGTGGCGCCCCCTACAATATTTCAAACATTCAGCCCCCGCAGCATGTTGAACCTACTATTCTGACTTTTACTATGCATATCCATCTTGAGAACACCTACAATAAACCCACTTGCACCCATGCTCAAAATCCAACAGGAAGTCCACAAATCACATCGCCATAAACAGGAAGTGGCTGTAACTCTCGCTAGCTAACGGCTAACTAGCTAAACTTATAAAAACGTTTTGTTACATTAGTCAACCAACCAATTTCACAGAATAGCTCGCGCTAACGGTTTACCCGTTAGCGAGCAGTCATTTCGTTAGCTAGCTATCGCTAACGGTTAACTTGTCTAATGTTAGTGTGCCCTCAGCCGACATAAATGTTACTATTTTTCTAGGGTTGGCATCTGAACATATTCACATAACAATCTTCAACTTTAGCCATAGCGCCCCCTACTATAAGGAGTAAGTACTACATTTTATATACTTTGGCTGATCTTTTTGAAATTTCTCCAGCTGGCCTCGGCGCTGGCCCCTGACTGCTGCTGGCTGTCGCGACACAAGACCGACCTGTCGGCAGCAACCGTCTTGCGGCTATATTGCTGGCTACCGCCGGCCGCTGCCAGCTCAGCAGCCGAGACATTAGGCCTGCCTGTCCACGGCGTGAGGACGAGGAGCCGGGGCCGGCTCGAGCTGGGGCGGACTGGTAGTGTTGGTGCTCTCACTGTTTGCCTATGAACACAGACATAGAGTCTGTTTTCTGCCAGGAATTTCCAAGATCAATTCTGGAAGAAATCTCTGAATCAGTTGAGTAAATGGCCTTATGTTTTAAAGTAAATATGTCTGTGGGAGTGGCCTGCGGTGCAGTGCATTCTGGGATTTGGTGTCTTTCATCCAATTGTTTTTTATTGCAACGGTGAAACATGGGAGGGGAGGGATTTTGAGGGAGAGGGGTGTAATGAGATTAGGAGAGGGAAGGTCACATCCTGCCAGTGCATTTCACCCTCTTCCTATGATGGCTGCTCTTTTCCTTTAAATTGTGTTTTCATTTTACATCCCCATTTTGTTTAAGTACATTTGTTTGAGTTACTAAGGTATTATGACAAATAATCACAGATTTAAGTCACAGATAATTTTGATCATTTGATCAGATCAGGAAATTGAGAAATAATAAAAATATATTTGCTGGCTATAAGGCAGCGCTGTTTGACAGTCTGTGTGGAGAAGTTCACAGACTACAGCTGGCTGACGTTACGATCGTTAAGTTATTGATTGTTGATAAAGCAGACACGGTGGAAGTGGACGGAGAAAAGTTGAACGTGCGTTTCGACTCGGTCCATACGGATAGCAGATTAACTGTGTTCCGATGCACAGTTGCACTACAAGTAAACAGGTGCAGCCGGTGGTTGGCGTTCCGGTGTGTGTGTGCGTTTGCAGCCATGTATGTTAGTGTGTCTCGTCTCGGCGTGCCCCCGTGATGACCCATCTGCAGACAGCAGAGGAGCAGGGACAAGTAGCCGCAGCTAGCCTACATCATACTCGGTTTAGTATAGTTTTAACATGACTGTTGGGATAAATATTTACCACCATGAAGTGGATTGCTCTTTGAAATTAACTCGCCAAACGGAAAATGAACCCTGCATTTAGCGCTAGTGGGTGTCAGTGGAGCGTCCGGAACCAGTCAAAAGAAGCGAACAAGTCAATCAGGTTGCTATCCAGCGCGAGCCACATGCGTAAATGGATGAGAGGGTAGATGACTGCTAGAAGTCAGAGACGTCGTATTGTTGCTTGTAAGATATGACCCTCTATTGATAGGTTTTCCTTTAAATCTGTCTGTGAAAAAGCTCCAAATTGGCTACATTGTCTATACACATCAATATTAATGAGCATACTTATTGAAACAATTGTTGGAACCCAGCCATGTGTGCTGAGCAAAATAACTTAGGCAAATGTCCATTTTGAGAAGCCTGACTAATAGTTATTTTGGAGGGAACAGAACAAATGAGTCTTACTCCTCGCACCCCCAATAGCACCTCACACATAGGTGAGAAAAAGAAGGGGAGTCTGAATTCTCTATCATCATTGGAGGAGGCCCAAGGTAAACCCACAGGCAGTCCCACACACACACACACACACACACACACACACACACACACACACACACACATATGCACTCAGCCACACACACAATTACATTCTTACACCTCAGTCACAAGTTTTGCTTGATAATGTTTGGTTGCTTTAGATTAGCTTGTAATAGTTATTTGTTTGAGTTTCATTGATTGACTTGATGTGGCCTTGTGAAATACATTCTGTTATAATTTAAAGCGCTTTTGTTTGTGATTACTGGTGTATTTGCATTGTGATATAAGCTGGGTGCGAGGGCTTTCTGTACGGATTTCACGCCTTTAATTTATTAATTACAGGTTATTCATTATTAATAATATTAGAAATTAATTAATTTGAGACTGATTTTGGTGATATTTGGTTATTTATTCTCTGATCTCAGAGTGGTGCCCCTAATCAATTAAACTTAGTTTAATGTTAATTCTAATTAAGGATAATTATTAATACTAAAACCAAATTTGACTATACACACAGAAATCAAGGTACAGGAATGGTCCTAAAAAGGTACAAATACTTTGTCGCTCCAGCAGTACCCTAGTAGGGTACAACACTGTACTGAACATGGTACAATTTTGGACCTTCCTGTCTGTACCTCTAAAAGAACATTTCTGGACCCCTAGTGACTAAAATGTACCTTTTCAAATGGTACAAAAAATTATAATTTGAAAAGGTACATAATTGGTACTTATTGAGGTACAGCTGGAGCGACAGGCTATTTTGTACCTTTATGTGGCAAAAACGTACCCTTAAATTAATACAAGACATTTACAGTTATTCAGCAAAATTTATTGAAATAATTAGTTAACATCTTAGAAAAATCCATCTTTTACATGTTATCCAATCCCCTTACAGTGCATTTTAATTCATGTGTTGTTCTGATAGAAATTATATAAAGTTCCAGCACACGACAAAAAGCAGTTCTTTTCAACATTAAAATTAAAAAACAAATTATAAAACAAGATTAAATCAGATTTTCATATAATGGGTTGTTAAAGAGATACTTCACCCAACAGCACCTTTCTGAAAAGTTGAAAAATGTTCAACTTAAGCGGACAGACGTGCAGCGCTTTTCATATCAGTGCACAAACGCTTCATGCAGACACTCCCGAGCGCACAGCCAGCGCTTTTCTGCCCAGAAAAAATGCTATAGGTGGACACGGGGCCTAACTCGTCACTAGAATTTGTCTGTGAAATGGATTTCCACTTGAGCCAAAAAGCCACTTTCTGCCTTTTCTAGGTCAAGAAGGCACCAACTTCAAAATGTATTTCACATTTCTACTACATAAATGACCCAATTTCAATACAGATTCATGTTTTAACCGATGAAGTATCCCTTTAAACAGTGGGCAGCCACAATATAAACTTATATGCACACAATAAACTTGGAAAGCTGATGTTTAGCACTTTTAATGCCTCAAACTTATGCACTTGCCTTGGATCAATGACAGGCTGAAATTGAAGCTCCCATGGTCTCATCCTCCATGTATTGGTAAACTGTAATTCATTGGCTTTTAGAAGAATCTCAAAAAGGTTTTCGACCATGGCTTCAGAATGTCCTGTTTTTCAGTCCACCTCATTTTCTGAGATACAAAAAAGACACACAAAGGTGAGCAAAGCAAAATTACAATTCAAATATAGGTCAATAAATGCATCACACATACTTGCTTGTGGCCAAAATTGAGGGGGCAAAGACGACAGCCGTTGGAAATTGCCGAGTACCTTACCTGTAACTCTAGCTAGATAGCTAAACCATGATCAGTGTCTGCCATGATACTTTAATCCCCAAGCGATGCCAAAACACACCGCATTTGTCCACTCACATTTCAACAAGTCATGGACCTTTCATCGAAAATCAGCGTTACATAACATTTCTAAACATAAAGACTACGGAGCCATAATGAAATTTTAAACTTACAGAAATGGCGGTAACCATAGAAACGGAGAGGGCAGACTCTGTCCATAACTCATCAGACTACAAAGCATAAAACAGTAACGAATTAACCGCTAAAGTAATATAAATGCTTGAACGGCTTTAATTGAGATAATAATGTTTTAAAAGCGACTTAGCAATGACTAAAACACTACTTACCACGAGGACGTTTCACAGCAGAGTTGGGCTGTGCTGTGGAGGAAGAAAAAAAGGGTCGCCCCTTGCGAGTCCGCATAAAAAAAGCAGTCAGGAGAAAACCTCGAAAAGACAGAGGGCAGTTAGAGAAACACAAAAAAAAAAACCCACATAAAATAGAGACTAACGGTGAAAACTGTGGACATATTCTTTTCTGCTAACCGTTGCTTGACTTGTATGTTTATAAAAAATAATGGCTCTGTGGGAGGAAGAGTATTGCGCATTCGCATGTTTAAAAAGTCCCATCGCGGATCAGTTATAATTTTTTTTTGTAATATAAAGTACCATGTCAAAAAAGTTATTTGACTAAAAGACCAACCATCAGTCTAAAATAGCCATTCTAGCAACAAGCCATAATGTGCTTGATGTATTTAGTTCAAGTTAATTCATTTAAAATAGCCTTGAGTTAGCCTTGTCAAAGACATCAAGCTATTATATGTTAACAGTAACATTTTTAGGTCTAGTTTCTTACCCCTGAAGTTTCTTGCTTCTTCATTCATTTTTAGTCCAGCTTCAATTATTGTTTGAACGAGGTATTTGTAAACAAGCTTGACAAAGCAGGAAAACTAATCACTGCTTGTAGTGTAGGCTACAAAATGTAAGCTACATCAAATGTTACTGTTGAGTAAAGCCCAGGAAACCATACGGGGAACCAAGGCTGGAACAGTGCCCCTGCTGGTCTTTTGAAGTAATGGTATGAGAGTGAAACCTTTGGGTTTATCTGTACCTTAAGCTTGATAGAAGTACGCACTTTAAGGACCATTTCTGTACCTTACACGGTACTTTTCTGAAAAATGTACCTGTAGGTACAAAAGTGATACCCTTGTCTCTTTGTGTGTATAAACCCTCAACATAATGGTGCCCCGTGTGAGGCTATATTGCTGCGTTAATGCACAGTAATCCAAAATTTTAATCTAAAGAGATTTTTCTTCAGGAAAATTCTCTTTTCTTTTGAAGATTTACTTTTCTTGCTTGCTGTTTATACAAAGCAGACATCAAGCTGTGGCTTAGTTGTGTCATATGTTGTTGGTTAATGGTTAAAGTAATAACTGTTGGTCCTCTGTGTCCATACAACAATTTGACATAATGATGGAGCCAGTGTGACTTTCTCAATGAACTAGCTTTGTTGCTTAATCCTGAAGTAATTTACGAAAGGAATGTATTTCTTGTGAAAATTTACTTCTCATTTCAAGCAAGGCAGACATCAAGTTGTTTGTTTTGGTGAGTTTTTTTTTTTTGTTTGCTCTTTGTTGTTTGAGACAACAAGTTAGCCATTTGTCATCATAACTGTTGCATAGCCAGCTGTCTGAGAGGCTTGAGTTCCCCAATCCTTAGAGGACTGGAGGTGTGAAACTTAGATCAGAGTTGGTCTTGTGTTGATCTAGCTTTGTTTAACTTAGTAGCTTTGTCAACAGTAATCCACTGGGGTTCCGTTTTACCATGTAAAATGTGTACCAAGACCTTAGGTGAGCTGGGAGCTGAGAAACTTATCCTTCTCTCCCAACGCAAGTCCTTCCTGCAGCAAACCCAGCTGCAAGTAGAAAAAGAAGCTCTGCATGAAAATAACCAAAGCCTGCAGAAACACATCCAATCCCTGAAGAACTGCATCCAATCCCTACGGGCAGAAAATAAATGTATTCGTCAGCACTTCATCCTGCTGATAAAGCTCAGTAAAGAACCGAGCAGCCAGGATAACCCAAGGACTGAGAAAATAAGTCTTGTTTTCCCTGCTATTCCTGAAAACAAAGACTTCGACTGGAAAACTCCCCAGTCCCTTGACAGCTGTGACACCTTTTCACACCTTCACAAGTTTGAACCACCACATGGGAAGGGAGTGACTTCTCAGCCTCCAGTGGAAGAGATACCACCAGGCCCCGTCCTGCTACCGGTAAGTCCACACAGCATGGTCCACAGCTGAGAAGTTCCGAAACATCAGATTAATTGTATTGCTCCTGTCCACCAAGCGATCAAAGAATGTGCATAAGTCTCATTGAATACCTGGTGACGGATGTAGATCGATTTGACCCAGGTAACCCAAATTTCAGCATTGATGATGACCTCAGAGGGATCAACCTGTGCCTCTGTGATCTACCTGATGCATCCACAAGAGAAAAACTCAGGCTGATCTGGAAGACAACTTCCGGGAGAGATCATGTCTTCATGAATAACCTCCAGCCTGAAGTCAGGGACCAGTACTCAGCACTTTGCAACGCTTTGTGCCAGGAATTCTCCACCTACACTGACCCTGCATCTGCCCTTCTTAGTGCTTTGCACCAGAAGCATCAGGCCCCCAGAGATTATGACTTTCAAGTCCATCTTCCTGCACAATCTGTATGGCTGTGTACGGTACAATGTCACCATGCATTGCCAAACACATCAGCTTAGTATGCCATAGATCAAGAAATTTCGCACAGGTGGCTTGGGAGACACGATAGTGACCTAGCACCGGAAGCGGAGTCTTACTCCCAGCACCCCCAATAGCACCTCACACATAGGTGTGAATAAGAAGGGGAGCCTGAATTCTCTATCCTCATTGGAGGAGGCCCAAGGTAAACCCACAGGCAGTCCCAGTCCATAAAAGCAGGATTCAGCTGACTACTTCCATGGCATATTTTTAAGAGTTTTGGAGGCAATCAGAAACTATCTGGTTCGAGCAAAAAGAAGATTTTCTTTCCTTTGATTTTTCATAGACATCATTGAATGCAACTGGACAGGAGCGCTGCAGAAAGCCCACTGATCCCTGAATACACAAGGATACACAAAGAACTCTGCTCCTGCAATCAGAAAGACAATAGAGCAGTGCAATGGTCGAAGATCTGAATCCTGCTGCCTTTCTCCTACATCTGCCACGAAGGAAACCTGCCTGAATCTGTAGATTTTAACCTTCAACAGAGTGAAGATCAAACCGACTTTGCAACGATCACCAGGAGTAACCCCAAGTAAGAGCTTTGGTCGGGGCAGAAATAGTTGTTTCTTTTACAACCACTTATAATTGTGCATTATTGTTGACGGGACGTCACATTTAGCTTATTATCTGTTGTAAGCTGCTGCACTTTTCTGTTGTGCTGAACCGCCATGTTCACCTCTGTGTGTTTTCATTCAATGCTATGCGAGTTTACTTTCAGTCAATGGCTTCCACAATCAGGAAGACCAGTGTTCACGCCCTTGACTCAAAGTCCGGCCACTGGCTTTTTGGTAGTTAAGTTACAATTACTGAATTTACCTCAGAGAGCTCAAGCTATTTCAAAAGGCAGCCACACGGCTTCCTTTGTTGCCCACCATATTGTCCCCATGTGACGTTATCACATGGTGCATTGTCTCTCCTCCAGCTTGTCTTCTCTCTCTCTCTCTCTCTCTCTCTCTCACACACACACACACACACACACACACACACACACACACACACACACACACACACACACACACACACACACACACACACACACACACACACACATACATATGCACTCAGCCACACACACAATTACATTCTTACACCTCAGTCACAAGTTTTGCTTGATAATGTTTGGTTGCTTTAGATAAGCTTGTAATAGTTATTTGTTTGATTGAGTTTCATTGATTGACTTGATGTGACTTTGTGAAATACATTCTGTTATATTTTAAAGAGCAGTTGTTTGTGATTACTGGTGTGTTTGTATTGTGATGTAACCTGGGTGCGAAGGCTTTGTGTACGGATTTCACGTCTTCAATTTATTAAATACAGGTTATTAATTATTCATAATATTAGTAATTAATTAACTAATTCAAGACTGATTTTGTGGATATTTGGTTATTTGTTCTCTGATCTCAGAGTGGTGCCCCTAATCAATTACACTTAGTTTAATAATATTGTTAATTTATATGAATTAATTAAGGATAATTATTAATACTATAGCCAAATTTGACTATATAAAAGCCCAACACAATTGAGTGTTGTTTTTTAAAAGTCAAACAAAAGCTGTAGGTGCTGCAGCTTTTAATAAAGAAACCACTGATCAAAATGCTGTTGTTGATCATGTTGTTCATGTTCTCCAGGTGGAGGATGCAAACAAAGAGGTCTATAGGCTGTGTCGCTGTCTGTCTCAGACTTCATTATCCCCCTCGGAATCCATCCAGAGAGAGGAAGACGTGGGAGAGCAAGTTAACATTAGAAAGGTAAGAGACACTGATGTGCATCCTGTAGGTTCTTTTACAACTGTACCCATACCAGTATGTGAGACTTATTTCTTTATCTTGGTGTAGTAGGTAGATGTTGGTTTTTGGAAATAAACTGTATACTGACTATAAACTGTTATCCCAGGGTGCCGGATAGCCAATCGATTATGTTGTGCATCCCATGTAGACTACTGTACATAGGCTATACTTCTCAGCGTTTTAATCCAACCTCGGTCCTTTGCTGCATGTAATTCCCCTACTCAGTACTCCCAACATTTCCTTTGTCTTGTCTTTCTTTTGCTGTCCTATTTAATAAAATGCGACCCCCCTCCCAAAAAATACAGAAAAAAAACCCATAAATATCTCGGAACAATCAATGTTTCAAGGCTTCTGATGTAGCCAGTTATTTACAACTGTATTGGCCAAGATCACTTTTACATGCACTACTCGTCTACACTCCGACTAGACATTTGAGCAGCTAGAACGGAGTTGGAGGTGAGATACAAGATCAAAGAGTGGATTGTAACTGCACTTGAACACAGATTGCTGTGTATAGAGTAAAATGTTACCAAATCTGCGGATTATAGCTGACATGTTCCAGGATTTGTCTCTTTTTGCCTCTTATATTGTACTCTTCCTGCAGACTGTTTTCCTTTACACCACAGGAAACAAATTTGTATCAGTTACCTGGCATGATGTTTTTTATCGAGATAAATAGCACCAAAGCCATGATAAGAGCTCTTTATGAGGTTATCCCAAGGCATATTGGTGATGTTAGCTATTTGCTATATGCTAACATGCTAACATGCTAACAAAGGCCATACAATGCTGATCTAAAGAGGGTTATTAACCGGATACATAAAGGCAAACACTGGATCATTAACCAGGACTACGATCATTTTGTATTTGTCAAGAATTCCAGATGTTCTGACCTGAAATTGACCCACAAAACTTGAATTATCCATTGAAGTGTTTCTCAAACATAGAATATACCTGGGCTGGCTCAGGTATAGTGGTGAAGCCACATTACTCAAAAGAGGAGATATTAACCAAATGATGGTGCAAAAGGAAGATTTAGTGGGCAGTTTTTGTTTTTATAACCCACAAAGAAAGATTTTGTTCCACAAAGAGACTAACAGATAAACTGTCCAAAAATCTCCAGTCGCTGTATGGAGTTCAGTCTTCTTTTAATTTGTTGAGATAGTAAACAGTACATTTGACATATTCAAGCTATATCAAGGGCAGTAATGGGTGCTTGTTTGTTTTTTCTTCTCAAATACCCTCTTATACTAGGAACTTGATGGAACGCTACGTTTCTCCATCTTTTATGACCAGCTGCAGTCCTGTCTGGTGGTCACCATCTTGCAGGTGGAGGGGCTTATAGAGCACAGTCAGAAGGGCAACCTCCATCCATTTGTTAAGATAAGTCTCATGTGGGCAGGTTCACATGGAGTGGCATTGGAGAGCTGTACGAATGAGGAGGTAAAAATTCCTCATTCGTAACCATTATTATGTCATTCTGCAAGTGTTTTGATTATATGAATTGCTGGTTATAAGGATATACAACAAGAGAAATTGTGAAGCTTTTTCTTTTTTCCTTTCCTGCTTACTTACTTTATTGACCCTCCTAGGGCCAAGGGCTGACACCTGGGATGTGGACAGTGCTGCAGGAGTGGCGTACTCGCATTGTGAAAGGCAGCTGTAACCCTTTATTTGGAGACCAGTTTAGCTGTGTTTTACAAGAAGAAAAGGAGCTGAATAACATCAACCTCAGGATAGAGGTCCTTCAGTACTCTCAATCACTTTTAGTAGTCTTTATAACTGTATGGTCTTATGTCAGTTAATGAAACAATATCTCAATCTTATTTTAAATGTGTGTCTTCTATCCCTCTGTCATGTGTCTGTTTGCAACTCAGGTGAGGGACTTTGACAGATTCTCAAGACACACGGTGTTAGGAGAGGTGAGGGTTCCTCTAGGGCAGCTCAACATCTCCTACCCTCTGGAGTTACAAGAGGATCTACAGAGACCCCAGAAGGTACAAAATGAGTTTAACACATAATCAGGTAATAGTTTCTTTTATTTTACAAAATGGTAATCAAGAGTATGGTAACATCATTGTAGAACTGAAAAGATCACAAAACACAAAGCTTGTTTGCTCATGATATAGTTTTTCCATGTGAAGGGATGTTCTTTATGTGGCCTGCAACAATGCCAGCCTTCTCTTATATTGAAACAAAACTATAGGCTACATTGAAGCAGATGACTAGCCTGGTCGGTTTCAAAAGTGGATCCATTGCTAATCATCGACCAGATTAAACATTCATGTAGTCTCAGTGACAACATCTATCCATTGTTTTTCTGAAGAGGACTTTTAAAGCCCAATGATGCTGTCACCATATTGGAAAAGCTATCTCAAGCCATTTTCATAACTGCACTCTTGAAGCATCTACAATATTTTGGGTAGACTGTCCCTGAAATCTTGCAGAGTTGCTTGTTCATTAATGCATCTCACAGTGAAAGACTTTACCTCCCTAGAAGAGGGACGGGGGTCTCAGGAGGCAAGACATGATGCAAAAAGAACATGGAAAGTGAAAGAGGAAGTTACGGACGAAGCAACAGAGTCTGACGCTAACCATATATTTTTTTACCATATTGTGCCTGTGTAGTTAGGTATACTACTGGAGAATGGAAAACATAAAGAAGCAGTTTATTTATGTGCATGGAGAGTGCATTGGTCGTGCTCATACAGTCTATAGTCTTGTGCTGCTCTAAGGATATAAACTTCACCA